>NC_051086.1:13452642-14056927 GCF_004664715.2 Peromyscus leucopus
TGTGTGTGTGTGTGTGTGTGTGTGTGTGTGTGTGTGTGTATGAAGGACATGTGGGTCACATTCCTATTGCTAGTGTTTGTGGTATTCTGCCTTTGTTTTTTCTGTCCGCTGTATTGTACCTGGCACCTTATATTATGCACATCTTCACTCCAATCTCAGGTATCTACATAGATTTCTCTCTCCTCAGAAACATTCCTAAAGCAACATTTCTGCTTCTATATCATTAGTTCACAATTTTAAGTTTATGGGTCTTATATGAAATTATTATATATATTATTTTATATATTATAGTTTGTATATTATCTATATCATTAAAGTTATCAGAACATTGGAAATGGTAATAACTCCAATATTTACTGCATAATAGTAATAACAATATGTCACTAATAATTCTAAGGATATTACATATATTTAACACATTGAATATTTATAGTAAGCATACAATCTTGCTACCATTATTCTGCTTATTTATAAATTAATAAATGGATTGACAGGCTTCGTGGTTCACCCATACTTTCGTGTTACACATACAGTGCTTTCTGCAAAGGTGCCTCTTCTATATTCTCTCTCCCTCTACTTGACTATGTTCTAACTTCATTTAGTTCACTGCTAATACTTTCAATGGGAACTACAAACTCCACAAAATGAAAGAAGTACTTTAACAAAGGTGTTAAAATTATGTGTGTGTGTGTGTGTGTGTGTGTGTGTGTGTGTGTGTGTGTGTGGTGCCTGAGCACACACATGTGTGCTTCTGGTTAATTAAATGATAGTTGTGGAATACTGCTGTTCAAACATATAGTCATATGTATGTTTTCAGCGTTTCTTAGAGGAAACCATAATACTAAATGTCTTTTCCTCAACACTGGTGGCCACATTTTAGTGATCCAATTATGTAAAATCCTCACATACTTGATTTTGCTAGCCTATGCTTATTTACAGAGGTGCTTGGAATAGAATTCTAAAAAGGAAAGGCATTGCCTTGAGGTTCTTCCTGTTCTACTTTACATCTGTTTTCTGTCCTTCTCAAAGTGATCAGTTATTCTTGTAAGTGTTAATGGGAGGCTCTGACTCTGTGTTCCCACACTAGATAAGTATTTCTCTGTCATTTCTTCTCTCACTGCATTAACTACTTTTCTCACCACGGCCAAATACCTGACAAAATACAATTAAAGAAAAGAGGATTTCTTTTGTCTGTCTCATGGTTTATTATTATAGTATATTATTGTGGACTTGGAGGCATGGTGGTAGGAGCGAGAGGCTACTTGCTCATATCTGGGACAGTTGAGGAAGCAGAGAAAGGGGATGCAATACTCCACAGGCTTTCTCTCCTTCCTTTATGCAGTAATCGAATCAGTCCTGGAATTGTTACTACTATAGTCAGGGAGTGGGAGTGTATCCATTTAGTTAATACTCTTATAATTTTTACGTGCATGTTCCTTACTGTACTCTAAGAAACAGTGCAGAAAAGAAACTGCTTAATTTGATTTAAACCATATTACCAAAACTTTGCAACTATGCTACATTATTGCCATCTTATTTTTGAGGTAATCTTGTTGACATCCCTACAAATGTTAGTTTGTGATATGGTAAATCGGAAATTATCATTAATGTATCTGGATAAATAAAAGCAGAAGTATTTTACATCAATCAGATTTCATCATTTTCGTATGTCATGTTACTATATCATCATCATTCTCATCATCTGGATCACTGATTATTACTTCAGGTGAAGGAAGAAGGGAAATGTCAGGATCATTTTCTCAAATTATCTCTTTCTAGGCTCATCCAAATTTTTGAATCAAAATCCAAAGGGGAAAAACCCAGTGGTATAAATAATTCGAAACTCTCTGCAGGTGCCTCGTCAGCATGTTTCTCTTCCTCTTCACTTACATCTTACACCACCAACCCCCATCTCTATCAGTACTAACTACAGTTTTTACTTTGTCTTGTAAAGGGAGCACAGTACTCCCTCAAGATTTTACACAACCTATCACCCAAAATTCTTCAAGGATTTATTAGCTTGCAATGTTTAAAGTTGACTTGTATTTGTTTCAGGTTTTAGATACATAATCAAGTGGCTACTGGGATGGGCCAGTAGATAAGAGAGCACACTGCTCTTGCAGATAGGCCTGAGTTTGATTTATCAGAAGCCGTACCAGGCTAATTACAACTACTTATGACACTTCTGCATTTCATAGGCATCTGTAGTCATACGAATATCCTCACACATGTATATAATTAATAAAATTTGGAAAAGTCAAGTAATCTTATTGGAATATTAGGACACTTGCTTTGAAAACAAATCTAGGTTTTCAGACCACCAATACTGAGTAAGAAATATTTCATTTTCCTCTGACATAAATATCACCATTTGATTTCTATAAAACACATGAGATTCTTTAAATATGAAGACTTTTCCTTTAAACTATTTACATTTTGGACAGTATAATTGCTTTGTATAATTTCCTATACTGAGCTGAAATCTATACAGACCTGGATATATTACTTCAGTGATCTAGCTTAATGATTGTATGAATGATGTCACTTGGAACAAATATTAGAGATCATTATACTCACACAATTTTATTTATATCATTAAAATCAATGTTAAAGTCTGAGAGAAAAGTAGATAATAGTCAAGTGATGTTAAATGTACCGATGAGATTTTTCTTCTGCATCACTGAGAGCCATGGTGTATTTACAGCTAACTGGATCTGGCACTCATCTTGGACGAGGGTCTGTTAGATCACACTGGCCAAGTCTGCTGTAAGACATTCAACTTTATGTTCCAACTGGCTTTTGCTATACACATGTGTATCCAACATCCACTCATCTGGCTTCAGTAACAGTCTCTCTTTAATTTGTGAAAGATTTGTCCACTTTATTAACTGATATTTATTTATTTAGGTTGACTTCTCAATTGGCAGGGTATTTCTAGACATGTGTCATAGAAATGGAGTCCAAAGTTACAGTGTTGACTAAAGCTCAAATGTGGGTCATAATATGTCTGAACTATTCATTCATATGTCAAAAAAATCTATGTTCTAGATTGTGGACGCAAAACAGAAGAGAAGAAAGGAAGACATATAGATTATAAAGAAAGCATGGCTATTATCTCTGAAGCATCATGGTCTATTTAATGCTTCTTTGCATACTATTTGTCTATAGATTTTTTGGTCTACATACTTCACAGAAAAATGGCAGCAGTTCTATATATGAAATGAATCACAATAGAGCTGTTAAATTGCTCACCAATAATAATACAACATTGTGTGAAAGAGAACTGAATCATGTCAAAATATAACCACTTATATGTAGTTAGAGTATGCAGATGCTAAAACAGAGGTATGTATACTTGGCAAATAGATTTAAAAAGCAGCATTTTCTTCATAATTCCACTACATACTTACCTAAATGTTTCTTGGTAGCAGTTATCCATGTGAGTGCATCACACAATTAATAGTATCAATTTCTTAAAGTATTTTGACATAGTAAACATGTTTTTAACTCAATAGATGAAAAAATAGTAATATTACATTCCAACCCTATATGAAATCTAGCTTTCTATCTGTAGTCAGGACACCTTCATTTAAGCAGAAACATTTAAAACTTGTCACATGATCACATAATTAGATATTGTAAACTGATCTTTCAGGAAATCCAAGATGGGTTTGTTTAGATTTTCCCAGCACGTTTTCTTTTCCAAATAGGAGAGTCAGAGCTAGCTGTAGGTTTGCTGAGAGGAGTTGCATGCAGTCAGGCTCACATCCCTCCAATGTCTGTAGTCTGCTTGGGGCAGAGGTGAATTATCTGGTTTATGGGGGCTCAGATAGAGGTCACTGCTTGGATTGCAATTCTGACTTGCCTGTAGTTTATTTTGTGTAAATGTGGAAGCTGCAGCTCTGACTCCCTACAGTGAAGCAGACCTTGTACTCTGTTTGAAGCAGGGTTTATCCCGAGTTTCCATGATGAGATCTTATAAAAAGTATTTTCTGCTTGGTGCATATAAATATGTAGAGATTTATCTCATGGCTGTTCTCTGTGAATCACTGTAGCTCCAGAATGTGGCAATTAATATACAAAAGTATCAGTGGGACCAACTAGGAACATGCTCATATGGAAATGTACAAATCAATGCCCAAATCAGTTATTTACCATGAAATAAAAATCTTCAATAAAATATAGTATTTTCGATACCTTTTACAGAACAAATATGGAATTCTTTAATTGCCATGCCATTAATGTAGTAATAAACTGGGAACAAGGCAAAACCATTGGATGGTTTCCTTGAGAATAAAACCTTGTACATTTTTATTATTTATAGGCAGTAAAGGAGTAAAGATGCCTGAGTAACAGTTTAATGTCATTGAAAATTTCAAAACATCCAACAGAGCAATGAACTGACCTAGTTTCAAACACGCAGAAAAGGTTGTTGTCTAAAGACAAGATGAGCACAGATCACACAGCTGGGTGTTTTTATTTCACCAAAAAGAACCTTTCAGAATGGAATTCTCTGGGTCTTAGAGTTTTCAATTTATGAGATCAATTCTAAAATCAATCTCTCAAACAGAAAGTGTTTAATCAAATAGGACGGCATAACTTAGATACTCATAGGATATGTCCCTTAATTTTTGGTAACTCCATGTGTATCAAATAGAATACTCACTGGCCTCAAGAGGAAGATAGAGAAACATAATTGTTTTATTTCTTAGTTTCAATGGGAGCATTGAGTCACTGATTACCTTCTTTACTCAGAATAGTAACTTACTCTGTTGGTATTAAATGAGTAATTTTCTATAAATGGAAATATCCATCTGACTTTATCATGGGAGAAGATATTCAAAAGTATCAAAAGTTAGGCCCAACTGAGGTGGGCTTGGCAGCAAATGATTTCAAAGTATCATCTATTTTGTTAAAGAGGTACTTATTTTTTCTCTAACTACCACAAAAAGAACAGCTATAAATTTAACAAGCTAATTATCAACAGATATAATTGATCAAGTGTGGAGTCTTGGTAAATTTTAAATAATGAAAAACTAAGGTCATGGAAATACAAATGTCAGTATACAATAACATTACCCAACCATATGCAAAACATGTTAAAATAAAGAGATTCCTTTGCAAAAAAACTTATTTATTTATTTATTCATCTATCTATCTATCTATCTATCTATCTATCTATCTATCTATCTATCTATCTACCTATCTGTTTGTCTGTCTCTGTCTGTCTGTCTGTCTATCTATTTGCCTTAGTATCCTAGGCTGCCTTTACTTCCTAAGTCGCTAAGGATGACTTGAGGTTCTAGTCTGCTGTCTTCACCTAGTGCTAGTATCACAAGCTCTCCTGTTTTTTCTTTTTGATTTGTTGTATTCTATGTCTGCTAGTAACATTTGGTGAGAAGTGATGAGCATTTTAATAGAAGTTTCTGGAGAGTATATACATCAGAGGGTTAGAAGATTCAATGATCAGCTGTATTGCTCTCTCTCTCTCTCTCTCTGTATATATATATATATATATATATATATATATGTGTGTGTGTGTGTGTGTGTGTGTGTAATGAATGTCAGTGCATGTGGGCCGTGGTCAGAGAATGAATTGTAGGAGTGAGCTCTCCTATCATGTGGCCCTGGGGATACTGAACCTAGGACATTAGGCAAGGTAGCAAGCATCTTTAGCTGCTAAGCTATTTTCCCTTCTCACTTTTCTCATGATCTAATTTAAGTTTCTAAGAGCTAATAAGCAAAATGAATTTATATCTATAACATTAAATTGACTGCTTGCTGTTCTATTGAAAAGAACAAGATTTAGTTCCCTCCAATCATGAAGGCTGGTTCACAAAAGAAAAAAAAATACATTTACAACTTCAGCACAGGGGATCTAACACCCTCTTTTGGCCTCCTTTGTAACCACACATACACATGTGTATACACTCATACAGACTCACACAAACACATACTCACTCATTCATAATTTAAATAAAATATATTAAATTAAAAGTAAAATAAAATTTAATAATAACTGAGATATTCCTAACAGTCATTTTAAAAGGAAAGAAAATAGCATGGTGTTATATTTGGTTAGTAACAGAGAAATATAGACATAAATAAGTTCACTTCAAAAAGTATGAATCAGCTTAGAAACAGAAAACTCTACATCCTTCTGTGTGTTTGTGTCTGTTACAAGTTATCTACTGGTAACACTTGTAAATAACTTTCCACTCAGATGAAAATCCCATGCAGCTTTAATAGGGCACTATGTTTAAAGAGGAAAAGTGAAGGTATATCATAAAATTGAACACATGCTAAAGCAATAGAAAAAAATTCAAACTTTAGGATTTGAAAAACAGTCATACTTGTCATTCGGAATAGTTGATAAGATTCTAAGTCACTCAAAGCAACATTTATATTTTACTTCTATGGTTGTTACTGTTAAATCAATAATATAGGTAGTTTTTTTATTAACTTAATGTGCATAACTACAATTTGAAGTACCTAATATTTTACACTCCTCTTGTGAATATTTTCTTGTGAAAGTATCCTACTTTCAGCTTCCATTTGGTAAGAACACAGCAGTAATACCTGGGGAGCCCTGGGAGCCTCTATATCACCCATACAAACTCAGGACACTAGGAAAACTTGCTTTATAATCTCATCTAGATAATTGTATTTTTACTTTTAGATCTCATGGCAAAAGGAAAACATACTTGTGGTGATCTGCATGTACTGAATTTGTATTCTTCCCTTTGAATTTGATTAGAACCATTCAGGAGAATTCTAAAATCATTTCACCCATTGAACTTCCATTCCTCAACTCTAAACTGGGGTATCCATCTTACTCATTTAATAGTGTCTAATTTAGCCAAGAACAATTTTTGATCTTTGAGTATAAGAAGTCAGATTTGTATTAAAAGGGATGGGTGAAAGAATTGCTTCAGATGAAGGAAAAATACAATATAGAGATAGTATGTTTATTTCATTAATAATACTAGTTATCAGCATAGCTGTTCTAATTGCCAGTTGCTTTATTATATCCTTTACAATTATGAGTTCATTTATTCTCTAGAAAAATAACAGAATAAAATTTGTTTGAGGCTAGGAAGACAGCTCAGTGTATAAGAGTACTTGCTGTGTATGCATGAGATTATAAGTTTGTATTCCCAATTCTCATGCAAAATGCTAGACATGGCTCTGCCTAGCAGTAACCTCAGAACTGAGAACAAGAGGAAGAAAGAGAATAATACCAGGACTGTCTTGTAGTCATCCTAGCCATAAAATATTAACTTCAGGTTGAGTAAAAGATCCTGTTTGAAGAGAGTAAGGTTAAAAGCCATAGAAGAGGACCTTTGAAGTCCTTCATCTGGCCTCCATGTGAAGATACACACACCCTCTTATAGTAAACACACACACACACACACACACACACACACACACACACACACACACACACATACACACACACTTTTTTTTTTGCACCAGGAATCTGAGGCACTTGCAATTAATGAGCTCTGAAATAAGAGATGTTGATTGGCCCCCCTAGGTACACTTGAATTCCACAGACTGCTAACATAGATCTTACCAGTTATTAAAAATATCCAGGTTTACTTGAAGGGTTGCCATAGATCAAGCACACTTGTTTACTTCTATAAAATGATCACATCTTTCAGATTCTGAATTTCTATAAACAGAGAATCAGAGCTCATGGCTATACAGGCTCACAGCACTCCCTTCTCACAGGATAGGGTGGCAGAGACAATTGGTGGCCTTTTTTATGAGTATAATTTTCCATAGGCAGAGTTAAATTTACATTGTAAAGACCTGCTTCCTGCAAAGTATGTTTGAAACAAATTACACCCAGCTAACAATTGTTGGATAAACACAATGTGGTAGGTAATGCTCACATCATTATTATTTTGTTTTTGTATTAACCCATTATATTTTCAAAGATCTTAATAGCATCCTGTGGTTTTTATTGGCTGCTGTGGTGGTTCTTGATCAAATCTGGGAATGGATTGACCTAAGTGCACATGACAAGTACCCTCCTTAACATAAAGGTGAAGCTTCTGCTTTGCCTGGCCTTGTTCCCTCACAATTTGGAAATGACAATACATTTTATATACCTCTAACATGTGTAGAACATTATCTTAGGTCCATTAATTTTATAAGCTGAGGTTAAAAATAATTAATGTGTTCAGGACTCATGCACTCAATAGAAGATACATTCTCGATGTCTGTCATTTACTTCAACATATTTTATCATTACAGTAACATTTGGAGGTGATATTTGGAGGAATCTTTCTCTCTCTCTTCTCTCTCTCTCTCTCTCTCTCTCTCTCTCTCTCTCTCGCTTAAAGGAGAGCTTGTCAAGTAGTTTCCATGAAAGCATGGATTTCTGTGCTATCAGTTGTACCATTTGAAAAATTATAATAACAACCAAACTCATTATTTTACCTTTCATTCAGGCAGTATCAGCTCAGTGGTATTTTCTTTGCCTTATACTGTACTCCATATATTGCATGGGAAGCCATTCCCCCAGCTGCCTATTCCTCTACTACTATTATAACCTTAGTTATAATTAATCTGTAAGAAAAATGAAACAGACATCCAACTGTAGTTCTGGAAAGATTAAAAGAAGCATTCTCCATTGTACTTCTTAGACAATATTAAATTGAAATTCAAGTTCATCTTAGTGACAGATTGTTGCAAGAATAAGAAATGGCAGAAACAATCAATTGCAGGACAAAGATCTAACAAAAGTGGGAAGGTTGATTATAATTGAATATTCCCTATGGATCTCTCAAAAGCTCTGCCTCAGTCTATTTCCTATTGACAGGTGGTAGTGTAAATTAAATGTGGTATTTTGCATTCAAATTGGATTTCAACATATCATCATCCACAGTGTGACATTAGAATTATCCTCAATGATGACAGCCTAAAGATCATAATGAGACTAGGTGCCCTTTTCCATTCATATTGTAGTTTCACCAGTGGGGAGGGTAAGAGTTGGAAATTGGATTCGTAATTTTGTCATAATCTTTCCTTCCTGAAAAATTTATTCCATGAATTGACTATCTTGAATATTAATACCATACTGACTGTAATGTGAATTAATGACAGAAGAAAGGCCACTTGTCTTCTCTAAGTTCTGTACTGAGCCCAAGCCTTCAGCAGTTTCTCAATCCTGTCAATCCCACCATCAGTTGTTTAACTGTTTATAGAAGCACTGGGGTGCTGATTATTTCTCTGGATTCTAACACACACACAAAATGACAAGCAAGGATGAAGCACAATGAAACAAGACAATCCCACAAAAAGAAAAAAAATTCTTCACATGAAAACAACAGTGTGGACTTAAAATTAGATGTCTGTAAAGTTACTCTAGTGTCTGATCAGGTGGATGTTCAAATTACTCCCATATGATTCTGATCACAGTTATAACCAGACCCTATTTATAGCTTCCAAACTCAAGCAAGAAATGCAGATTTTAGGTCCTTCCTAGACATGCTAATTCAGTTTCTGGAAGTAAAGCCTAGTAACATCTATGATACAAAATAGTATGGGAACCTGAACTTGTGGTATATGAATTGTGTACACCTTTGGATTAACATTGAAGTGGCACTCATATATTATAATGGCATACTCCAGGCTAAGACATCATGAAAGGAATATAGCTCAATGGATTGTTTGTGAGATTAATTCATTATGTTAGTTGTTTGGGGGCCCATTCACTATGACTATGATATAGAACTTATGTCACAGACAAACAATATTTCAAATGTTTCTGATAAGTCACAAGAACAGTCTACCAGATTAATTGTGTATATTTTTGTGAGGAGTATTATGTACAAATTGCGAAGGAAAACATTTGTTCCCTAATACTAGATTTCTGAACACAAATATAATAAATAACAATGCATTTAATCAAACAAATTCCCATTTTCTTTTGTTTCAAATAATTATCTAAAATAACTGTAAGAAGTGGTAATTCTTTCAGCATCTGGTAGAGTTTCTATCTCAATAGAGATTTTTATAATAATGACATGTAATTATTCATGACATTTGGGATTATTAAGCACAAATAGAAAAAAGAGAATGAAACGTTAAGCCTTCTCATGAATAAAAAAGTGTATCTTTATTATAACTCTTAATTTAATTAATGTATTCTAAGTGCCATCTGGTCAGATTATCTTAAAAGTTAACAAAAGAGATTAATCTGACACTTAACAATTAATAACTTTGAATTAATGTAATGCTAAATACTGATGTTTGACCATCATTACTAGCATAATGCAATAAAGAGAAAGGATGAAGGAGCATTTCGGTCAACACCAGAAATGAGTCATATTGAATGGGCAGGAGTTCACAGAAACTCAGACCAAGCGGAGCATGGGCAGCCCTAAATGGGACAACTGTATCTCACCCTCTCTCTTCCAAGGCTCAGGAGACATGGAAGAAGAAGTAGGGAAAGACTGTATGAGCTAGTGCTCACAGAGTACTCTGCCAAAATAGTATCTCCTGGACATGGCAGGATTATAATACTCACAAACTCACAGCTACTACAATTGAGCAGATAGGGCCTGAAAAAAATCAAGCCATTTCAAGTCTAGAATATATTTTATCTTATGCAACATTATATAAATTACAATCTCTTAGATACACATTACCTATAATAGCGTTAGACAAATGAATTCAGGCAACAATTGTACACAATTATCAAAAAAACCATGTGCTAACATAAAAATACATAAAAATGATTTGGATGTCTTTATACAGCAATCACTTTAATTAGGAACAAAGTGAAATACAATATTAAATCATAATAGATACACCAAAATGTTAAAAGAAATCAGGCAAGGTGAAAAGTTTTGTTTTTTTTTATTTTGTTTTTTTGTTTTTTGTTTTTTTAACTAGAAAATAGTGTTTTTTTGTTATGTGTCAAATTCAGCTTGGCACATTGAACTGATTAGGGTCAGGTGTTAGATCGACAGTTGAACACCTTTTTTTCAACATTTACTAATTTCCCACAGTTTAGATAACTTGCAAATACATGAATCAATTTGCAAAGATGAAATAAAAATACTTTTGCTGTTTATTCATATGTTAGATTAACTTTGTTTATCAGCTCATACATTAAAATGTAATCATTTCATTGTCTGGAGCCTAAAGCTAATGCTAATTACAGTTTGGAACTTCGATTATTAATGCATCTTTACCTACTGAAGTGTGAAATAAGCAATAGTAGTCAGAACGCACCAATTAAATTAGCTTCTGAAATGAGAATTTTCAAGTAGGTTTTGCTCATTGGGAATGGATGCATGGCATAGGGTTTCATGTTCAAAGTTACCTTGGGAATGATCAGTTTCAAGAAGGGAGAACAGCTCTTCAACAAAGTTAAAAACAAATGGCATAGTCAATAAACGCGTGTATGTAATATGTATCTTGAAACTTTCAGGTTGGTTTCCTACAGGCTTGTGTATTTCAACACTTGGTTTGCTGTTGGTGACACTTTGTGGTGGAGGTTATTGAATCGATAGGAGATGGTCCTTGATGGAGGTAGTACAAAATTGTGGGTAGGCTTTTAGAAATATAAACTGGTAGCCTTGCCCGCTTCCAGTTTGTGCACATGCTCTTTCTATTGTGCTTGCTCTCCATCTCTTTTCTTTACTTTGTAAATAAAGATGTGATCTCTCAGAATTTTTCCCATCATATCTACCTATGGCTGTGCCTCCCATACCATTACAGACACTTCATCTTTGGAACTGCAGGCCAGTATTAACTCTTCCTTGAGTTGCTTTTGGCTATGGTGTCACAGCAATAGAAAAGTGATTAATATACACTTCCCCTTACATTACATATGTATTTCAAAGATAGAACTATAGGCTCAATACAAAAAAAAGTGTATGGTTGTGATTTTGTTTTGATATATAAAGAACATGATCAATTAATTCTGTTAATATAACCTATTACAACTTTGTAATATTTAGAGAGTTATTCTTTACTTATGAAAATTTAGTTTTTGCACCTCTATTAATGGCCTGTGTTATTTTTACTAAGGTCTCCCTTCGTACTTGTTGGATGTTGCTTCTGCTTTCCAGAATGCTGCACGCATCACAGTTTTATGTAATTTGTGTAACATTTAGGTGCTTATTACTATTTGTTATGGCACAGTAACATAGCACTCCTGGCACGCATGCTTCTATAACGTTGTCAGTCCATGGATAAAGTGCTAGTGCTGCAGAAAGTAGAAGAGCTGATTTAAAATGCCACTCTTCCAGGGGGTCCTTCAGACTATACACAGTGCTTTGCTAGAATGTTATTCTTAAGAAAAGTTTCAAACTTAGACCATGAGAAAGAGTTCAGACCTGCTACATACTCCCCAACAGATGTCATACATTTCTTATTTTTCTATTGATAGCAGTATTGCTGATGAAGTTGATGTCTGCTGTGAGAACTCCCAAATAATTCAGTTAACCTCTTTTCCCCTACTTGTCCTTTGTATTCCTAATACCCGATGGTCTTTGAAATTTAAGAGAAACAGAAATATTTTACATTCTATAACAATAATCCCCATCTCCATCTCTGAAGTAGTTTATGCTTTTGTCATGTGTACATAGAGTTGACTACCTTTTTTAAGTTGTAAAATGTGTTTTTCCTATTACTTTGCTGAAAGCTCACACTTGATTGTCTTTCCGTAAGAAAGACTTCCTCCCTATACATCCTAATCTCTTTTTGAGTGCTCCATCCCTTGCCTTAGGCTCCCGTATGGTAGGATAACTTGGCTTTGCCATTACAGCTGGACATTGTGCAACTTACACCTTCTGGCACACTGCCAAACAGGCAAAGTGAGAGTCAGGACACTCCTCTCACTCTTCACTATGTGTTGAGTTTGTCTTTTGTGTTTCACTTGGAGAGAAAATAAATTATTAAATAATTCCACATCTAACCCATATTGTTGAGTGACTAAAAAAATAGAAAAAATAATATAGCAAGTCAAGAGAACAAGATACAAATCTTAAAAAATGTGGAAAACATTTCAGCAACTTCCACAATCTGGATTTATAGCTTTCTACCCCATAATGCACATCATATTCAACAAAATAAAACTCAGAAGAATATTTCAAAATTAAAGAAATAAAAACAGTACAAAATGGAGCCATGATTTATATTATTTAAATTTTTAATGCTTAGTTCCTGATGTAGTAACCATACATATTAGAATTTACAGTCATATTAACATTATAATCCTATTGTTTATAAATATATGTGTGCATGTGCATATAAATATTGGTGTATTTGGAGAAAGGTACATATTATACACATCTGCTACATGTGCATGATGTTGGGAAAATGATAACTAATTGAATATCTGCAGAATTCTTTTAATGACAGATATGCCACCATTGAAGAATATATATTCAGTAGGTTTGTTTTCTATAAGCATGTGGCTCTATGAATATAACCTAAATAGGAGAAGGGGATACAAAAGGTTGATGAATTAGAAGTTTAAGTCTTGGAATTCAAATATTTTTGTCCAGAACATATTGCCTAAATGTGTGCATCAGACAGTAAGTATAGGAAGAAAATTGCCAACTTTAAAAATGTATTAATACTATGCATGGCATTTTATTATATCAGTATATATTTTTTGGTTCTACCACATATTTTTCTCAGTCCCTTTTTCCTAAGTGATATATGGAGTGAAAATGACAATAAAGGTTACACCAATTATCTAAAAAATTTCCATCTTAATTTTAAGTATGTATTTTGATACCCTGGCAATAGAGTTTTATTAAATCACTATAAGAAGGTGTATGTTAGAAAAAACAATGTTGTATCTTTAAAAATACATTTTAGTTGGTAATACAGAGAATGCAGCATTAACACTAGACATACTGTGACAGTACCTTGAACATTATGTTAACTGAAAGAATCTAGCCAGTGATGCTATTAATATGAATACTCTGAATGAGAACATCTATATGGGCAGAAAACAGTAGAAAAGCTGTTTTGTTTGAAGGTATTGTGGAGAGAAAGGAAATGACTAGTGGTAACTACAGAGTTCTTCTTGGAGGTGGCAATGAAAATATTTGTAAGATTTATTGTGATTAAGACTTCACAATTCTATGGCTACACTGTAATATATTTATGTGCCCATTTAAAAATAGGTGAAGAATACTTTATATGATTTAAATCTCAATAAGGCTGCTACCAGGAGCGTAGTCAAATCTTTTGTAGCTAAGATATTGCTTAATTTTAAATATCACAATATCAAAAGAAAAAGGTGCTATAGAATTAATGAAGTCATTAAATTAAATTGCAATATAGATTCCACCTCAGTTTCAAATTTACTATATTGAAAGTCACCTTAGAAACCACTTAATACTACCAAGACATGAGAGTAATGACAATAAAGTTACTGATAATTACATGATTCAAGAAAAGAATTATCTACATTTTACTGAAGGCAGATATATATTAGAGATACATATTAAAATAATGGAGGTAGAATGTAAAAGTGGTATAGAGATTCAGCTGTTATATAACCACAGAATACTGAGGCAATAGAGCAGGAGCAAAATACAGAAATAAATAATGATATTGATATGCTTTTCTCATTAAAATAAATTCTAATTATCAATGACCTTTTAGAAAAATAGTTTTAACAATACTTTGCTACCTAACAGCTTTGGGACTGTGTATTTTAAGAGCTTACAGTAGCTCACACATGATGTTAATCAAGTCTGTCACTGATTTGGGAGAAAATGTCTTGACTTAGAATAGTGGCCCAAGGAGAGTTTACATTTCTGCACACACAGGATATGGGATTTAGTCCAAAGCCCTTAGGCCACCTGGACAATGAATTCGCCTTCTGGAAAGACACAATGCTTGTGCTACCTCCACTGACCGTGACACAGTCCACTCTGCCAGAAGCAAAAAAGCCACCCCAATGTTGCCAATCTGCATGTATCTGAAAAATAATAACTGGAATTCCTATTTAATTTATGGCTAAGTCAGCAGAAGTTTCTCTCTGTGTTCAATAGTAAACAATATGAAAGCAGTAATATTGAAATTGTTTTACCATAGATCTTTATCTGAAAGTGTTTTCCATAAAGCTGACTGAATTGTCATGCATCATCTGCAGTCACACTAGTAGTTGTGTCTCATTATTGATGGTGAGATGACATCTGCCCAGGGAATCCTCCTTAACTGCTCACGGTCATGATAGACTTGCAAGTCCTGACTCATCTACACCGGCTAGCATAAGCCATTCTACTTAAATGTTGACTCAGCAAGGACCATGCACAGTTCAGACAAGAACTTCTAGTAGCATGTTTTCTAGGTCAGTGTGGAGCAATATTTATCCCACTGTACAAAAGTAAGAAGCACTATTTCATACATCTGAGATACACTGAGAGTAGATTTTATGTGTTCTTCTCAAAGAAAAATGAGTGAATGTTATAAAATGAGGCTGATTAACTAACTGTTCACATGTGATAATGAATGTATATATCTCCACATATGTTCTATGCCATAAATACATATAAGACATAATTATTAGTTGAAAATGTATGCAAGAGATAGTAAGAAAATAGACACTCTGTTTTTACTACTGGATCTGATGCATCTCCAAGGGATTCCTAAAACTACAATGGCCACCTTAGAGCCATATGAATGGCTAATAAGAAAATGTGGGGCAAATGCTGATAATTAAAACATAAGAGATTAAGAAAACGTGGATTTTGAAATACATCAGAGTTATTAAATTAAGCAATAATTTATTATATAAAATACATATATAACACATTTATGTTATATTGTTCAAGTCCATTGAATCTGGTTTAAAAAAAAAAAACATTAAAAAATTTCACTGGAAGCCTATTAAAACTTTCCCATGATTTATCTGGAATTCATTTTTAACAAGTGGTCCTGAACATCAGATGGTAAATTTAAACACAGTTTGCATTTCCACCAACAGTATCAGGTTTTAAGAAAGCTATGGATCCTTATATTCTATGATAATTTTCATATTGAACTAGAAACTTTTTGCATTAGGAGAAAGTGGAAAGAGGGCATTTAAAAAATCCAAATTCTTCAAAACTTAAATCTCTTTAGCGTTCTTTTGCTCTCAAGTTGTGGCTCTGAGGAAACAAAATAAGATACCTGAGATTCTTTTTTCATTTTGTTGCATAAATTCTCATGTTGTGGAAAACCAGCAACATTCTGATTCAAACATGGCCTAGGAGGGAAGGAAGCCAAACTCTGTAACAAATGGGGAAATTAGTCTTCTTATTCTGATTCCTTTCGTTCTGTGGAATGAGATACTGATGGGATCAGCCCTATAGGTTGCTATGAGAGTAAGGAGAGAGTCATTATCCTAGGCTCAAGAAAATGATTGGCACATAAAAATTATTCAGCTGTTGTATCGATATTCTTACAGTGTAATTATTTTAATTAGTATTATTACTATTTCATACCTGGTTAAATCTGGCTTATCGTGATGCTGTGCCTGAGACAGCACTCAAGAAATTTAGGTATCTCTTTACCAGAGCTGTGAGAATGTAAAAAATTACTAATCAAATTTCCTCCCAAGTCAGCATCGGCTTTCTGTTTTGTGTCAGTACATCATGCTAATTTCATGTTAAATAACCATGAAGTAAAAGACAAAATAACCAAAGAATTAGTGATAGATTTCTGTGTTTGTCAGCAGAAGGTATATCCTATACATAAATTAAGTTATAATTTGCCAATTTGTACTTTGCTGTGATCTAACACTTTACCCTACATATTAAAAACTGTGTACTCATAAACAATTTTGTGTACTTAGTGACAGATTCCATGTAAATTCTGTACTTCATAAGCAAACATGTTAATTAGATGTGGGAAATTACTGTCTCACCTCATTTTGCATCCACCTTAAATCATATATCTGCTAAGGATTCTTCTTTTCTCCCATACTTTGATTTTAGTTTTTTAGATCATTTTGGGGAAGAAAAAAATATGATGAAGATAATCCATTTAAAATATCTCAGACTTTTGAACATCTTCACTTTCTTGAAAATTGTAAGACATGATGATTTTTTAGAATTTATCTCCTAATGCAAGCATTGGGAAGCGAAAAACAGGTTAACTTACCAGCCATAGAAAAGGCTTCCCATAAAGTTACTGATAAGTCTAAAAAAAAAAGATATGCTTTAGTGTAGAAACAGGTTGATGAAAATCAGTAAGTGTTGGCATGAGTATTTATCGTCTCCTTTCCGTGATTCAGAGACATCCATATAATTTACATGCTTTTCTCCTACCTTTGATAACAGATAATAAATGTTAAGTGGGACCTCAGCATATATTAAGCACTTAGATCCTGCTCAGACAGCTTCCCTACTCACCCTGAGCATTTTTGTAAACTAAAGAAACAGGATGCATCACAGATCAATTCAATCAATCAACTTTAATCATAACAGAGGAATTAAGCTGCTTTTCAGGCATGATGCAATAGAGAAAATTGCTGAGATATTTTTTAAGGCACCAAACATCCCACAAGAGCTGTCATTTTGCTTTTACATCTGCTCTCGAAATGTATGAAGTCTACGTTTTCTAGAGAAATGTACAAGCAAGGCTGAAGAGGTTGGAATCTGGGAGCATAATGAATGTATTTTATAACATTTTAAACATACCCATGATCAGTGAGAAAAAATAAAATCAGAAAGTACAAATCTTTGCGGAAAAAGAGAGAGAGCCCCATATGGATTTTTTTCCCTCCATTATTTGTTGCTTTTGGTTCTGTCAGTTGATTATATGGTGGCAGTAATTTAAAATGCACTCTTCTCTTCCATGAGATGCACTCTTTCAACCTTCCTAGAGGGAAGCTTGAGGGTCTGATTGATGGTCAGATGTGTGCTCACATGTATGTGACCATAAAGTACATGGTGATTCCTCGTTGACTTTGGAAAGGCTGTGTTCTTTTTGTCTTTTTTCTTCACTCTTGGAACCCAAACCTTTCCTGCTCCACAGAAGTGCACAATGATATTGGTAAGCACACAGACACAGGTACACACACACACACACACACACACACACACACACACACACCTGCACACAACATTCCTCATGAAATATATTTTTCCTCTGAAAGTAGTAAATTATTCAGAACATTTTTGTAAGAAATCATTTTTGATGTTCTGAAATGGTGACATTTTAAGTCAAAGTAAAATAACTACAAAAACAGATCATTTAAGAAAATAAATGTAAAGTGTTACAGCTCTTTTAATCTCCTATTTGCTGCAATAATACATTTTGAGAACACTGTTCAATTTAATCTGCATCATACCACAATAGATTGGCATGTTGATGGTAAGTGATAATTGATATCTTGACAGAGAGTAGAACCATGTAGCAGATGGGTATCTGGGCATGCTTGGTGGAGATTAACTTGATTATGTTAAATTGAGGCAGGAATACCTGCCCACTGTGGGTGGCACCATTCCCTGGCCAGGGTCCTGGACTCTATAAATGGAAAAAAAAAAAAGAATTGAATTATAGCATTCGTTTATCAGTCGCTGTCTCTGCTTCAAGGACGTGCTCCCTTGAGTTTCTCCCATAATAGACAATAACCAGAATAAACTCTTTACAAGCATAAACCCTTCCTTCCCAGAGTTGCTTTGGTCAAAGCATTCATCCCAGGAAAATATATTGAGAGCATGCTACCTTCACAACAAAAGAGTAATGAAGAAGATTTTACTATTTCTTATGTGAATAGATTTTCCTTCTCATATTAATTATTTCCTGCCAAATATCTGACCTTATAATTAAATACTCAAAGAATAAGATGATTGTAAAACTACTCTATTTTGCCTTTTTTTTAAAAAAAATATTTTAGAGTCAGGTTACCAGCTAATTTGAGTGGTGTAAGGCTTCTGACCAAGTCAACATTACTCGATGTAAATTATGCAACACCAAGTAATTACATCACATTATGAAAAACAGCAGATAAGCCTGCTTTGTCTATAGTATTTGAGATTATAAATTCATTATCAAGTTCTTGTCATTTTCAGTTGCCTATGCATAGGTTGGAAGCAAAACTCCATTCTCTACCTGCCAAGAGTTGCTGACTGTTTAGCTCTCAGGGCCTTTCTGACCACAGCTTTCATTCTCTAAGGATGTCCTTCTCACTCACTTCTCTCTGCAGCTTATGTTAGATCAGCAAGAATTGTGGCTCCTTCTGGATCCTCAGCATCACAATAATGACATCTGAACTAGGTAAGTCTATGTAGTGGAAGGTTGGTGGGTTTATTCTATGCAAGTAGAAGGTTCAGAATCATTGGCATGAGTTCCTACCAGCTTGATGCCAATGGCAAGCTTTTTCTCACTTTTACCAGAGAAAATGAGTCCCCAATGATTGCCCAAATTTCCAAGTTGAAGGAGTTCATGATTTGAGAGCCTTGCAAATATTTGTGTGTGTGTGTGTGTGTGTGTGTGTGTGTGTGTGTGTGTGTCTTAGTTGGGTATGTAATTTATTCAGGACTCAAACTAGAATTTCAGGGAAGGAAGAGATGTTTCAATTTTCAGACCCAGAGATTGAGTTAATCACTCAGTTAGAAGTTAAAATAGTAAGGAGCAAAATGAAAGACTGGAAAGATGGTTTAGTGGCTAGGGGTCATTCAGCTCTTTGACAGGATTGTAGTTTGGTTTTCAGTACCCACTCTAAGTAGTTCAGATCCCTCTGAAACTCCAACTCCTGGGGACCCAACAGTTTTTTTTTTTTTTTTGTTGCCACAGGAAGCTGCATTCACATGCACATACCTACACACAGGTACATATACAGAGAATTTTAAATAATAAAGAAAACATGAAATAAGTGGAAGAAACAAGTGAGCAATGGAGGTGAGAGAAATTTGGATGACATTGAGGTATGGATACATTAATCAAACTGTAACCATCCTTGTCCTTGTCACATGAACTAACTCTGTTTGTCTGTTCTTTATATGTGAGATGGTTTTTAGGACTTTTGACTAAATGAAACTTGATAATTAAATATGTCCACCCTGAAAATAATTCATTCAATCAGATAGCTTTCTAAGCTGGAATCAATAAATGTAATAATTTATATTGCATGTCCTTATACACATATCTATGTCAATACCATATGAACAAACCTAGCCCTCTATGGTACGATGTTTATATTTAATGGCAAGTGTTAAATGATAATGAATTCTTGATTTTTATCATAGCAGTCACTATGAAATACATTTATCTGGTGTGAATATGACCCATAAAATTGTGCTCCTTACACTGATGGGAAAGGTAGTCATTCTGTAGCTAATAAGTTCTGTATTAGGGTGTATTTATTTATTTACTACATAGAGTCTGGTTAATCTGAGTCAGAATCTCAGAACTACAAATTGACTTTTTGAAAAGATATACAAACAAAAATACCTCCTTCACAATGAATAAATTAGAACTTCAGTGAACCAGTGTTGCAAACCTGTCATTAAATAAGCTTTCCAAGCTTTTCAAAGCTAAATAAGAATTAGGGAGAAAACCTGGAAGAGAATTCACATCAGAATCCCTGCAGTCACCTTTGCCTGTTAATACTTAATTGCAACAGCACAATTTCTATAGAGCCTAATGAACAATGATGAACATAAAATGTATCTTATAAGAATTGCTCAGTTGTTTCGTGTGGTATGTATAAAGATTCATGATATCTACTAAATCCCAACTATATAAATGCACATAGCAGTTTGTGAACTTAGTTTGGGCTGGTAGGGTTTTGTTGACCAATAACGGGAAGAGGCAAATGAAATATCTAAAAAGTTTAAAGGGCAAAATAAAAATAGTCTGTCATGATTGTATCTGCAATCAAACCTCAACGAAATGTTCTGAAAGATAAACATTGGACTGGGTAGGTGGTTCGCTAAGCAAGAATGCTGGAAGTATAATCATGGCGACTTGAGTTCAGAGCCCCAGCGTCCCTGTGAAAGCTTCAATGTCTGACCTGGTCCACCTGTACCACAGCTGAGAAGTGTGCAGTGTTGTAGTAAACAAGTGGGGAGCCAGGGCGTGATAACCATCCAGTGCAGGCAAGTAAATTCAGCCTTCAAGTTCAGTTACACACAGTCTTAAGCGATTATTGCAGAGAGTGTTGCCACATGTGTACACCATCACATCCCCTGTTTGTCACTCTCTCCCTGCCACACTCACATAATCCACACTAATTAACAAAAGGTAAAAAGGATTTACAAAGAATATCAGTGTAAGCGAGGAAAATAGGTACAGTTATTTGAAAGTGGTCTTTTATGCCTTGCATTATTTGAGCCATCTAATGACAATACATGCTGGATTGGTTGACCCATTTCATGCCAATCTGCTTCTATCCTTGAATCTCACCACTAATGTTGTTTTGCTATTGTTTATATTTCCCTGTTAGTCAGAAAAGTGCATTCATATTTGAAATCACTTCTGTATTGCCCAAATAACCATTTGAACCTCAAGTATGGCAAATATGTGTGGTGCTTTTTGATGCCAAGAATCCAGAACATTTTCTTCTTAGCAAAAGGTAGAAAAAAAAATCCCATCAATCCCCAACCTCATCACAACAACCTCTTATCATGCCCCACCTTACCCACTTTAAATAATGTAGCCATCAACACTAAAAAGGGAAGTGCAATGATGTCATTTTCTTCCTGGTTCTTGAAGAAGGATAGCCTTTAAAGTTAAATGCTTGTTATTAAGTCAGAAAGGCTGCTTTAATCATTGGCGCCTTTATGTATTATACAAATATTCAAGACCTTTTTACCTTTTCTCCCTGCACATTGCTTCAAAAAAAGAACAAAACTTCAAGGGAATGTTACCCTTGTTATTTCACAATGGGGAGAATACCAAGAGTTCTCTAAGCTCATTCGAAGTCTAAGAAGGCTATTGTACCCATTTTTTCAAACCTGATAAAAATTCAGTCTGCTGTTTGTTACTAAATTATGTATCTCTGAAGCATAAATGTGTTGGCTTTAGAAAGTTACAAATTAGTGCATTTCCATATGACTTGGGAAAATGTAATTTTAACCAATTTTGTTTGGGGTGAAAAATACTGTTTGCATTATTTTATAACACAGGGGAGCTGTCAGCCCACATGGTCATCCAATTTCTGTGGCAGAGAGAGCTTTGTTGCATCCCAAATGCGGGGCAATAAAGCTTCTACTTTTCACATTAATGCCACCAGTAACCTATAAAAATGCTCGCTTTATACACCTTATTTTGCAATAGAAAATGTGGCAAGCCTAACAAAAGAATTTGGTGCCTTCTTCGATAGATATCCCATTTCTCACTCCATTATCTTTAATTCAAAAGTGTGAAACAGCATTTGGAGCTGCCCTGAAACTTATTATTTTTAATCCTTTTCAGATATGCTGATTTTATTGTACTCAAGAGGAGTTCAGTTTCTGCCAGATCATCTCGTTGTCCTTTCCAGTGTTACTGGGCCGTAGTCCTTTGTTCTCTCAGTCCATAGAAGTAGACATTACTGTTTTCAGAAATGCGAATTTGAAGACTGCAAAATAAGCCCTACAAATGTATGGGGTGGGGGGAGCCATTAAATTAAACATAGCTGTATTTAAAAAATGGGTAAATGAATAAACAGTAAATGTGTAAGCAGTCATAGAAACACCACAAATAAAGTAGGAAATATAATTAGAGGAGAGATGAAAAGAAATATATAAATGGAGAAAGAGTATGTAGGAAAATAGGAAAAGAGATAAGGAACCAAAATGGCATGAGATGATAGTATAGAGGGAAGGCATATCCAACGATACTGTCTGTTGAGGAGAACATGGGATGTTCTTCTCGTTCTTAGGCATTATTATTTAACATGCACATTTTAGTGTCCTTGTATCAAAAAGAAATGTTATTTTCAAGTTATAGCTGTAAAATATGGTGGTAATAATTTCCCTATAAAATGTGAAATAATACCCCCCCCCATACGCAGTTGTTTTCAATGAGGAATATCAGCAAATCTTTTTTTATTTATGGAGACAGAGGTTGGTGAAGAGGTAAGGCTACTACACTCCCAAAATTGCACATTCATGGGACAGTGTCCCCAACAGAGAATTATTTGGCCAGAATGTCAGTGTACTGAGATGAAGAAACTGATCTATGCCATTAGTGATTCTCTTAAGAAAGATCAAGCTGAACAAGTTTCTGATTGAACTCATATTTGAAGTCACTTCTGTATTGCCCAACTACCCATCTGAACCTCAAGTATGACAAATATATAAATTATAGCGTATTTCTGGCATATGATACATTTTATGTGAAACAGTGTGTACTATATACACAATAGGCATCTCTTGATTATTTGTTGGTAGATAAAAGTTATAGTAGCCACTATCTCTAAATTCATGTTGATTGTATTTCATAGGCAATTATAAATGAAAAGGTATCTGTCTTCTCAAATGCGAATACTATAGGCATATGAACCAAGAGGTGATTCAGAAAGTCACTGTTAATGATTTTGACTAGAAAAAGGGTTCAACTTTGCTTTTAGGACTAAGTGACATTGTAAGAGGTAGAGAAGCTATGATCAGTGGCAGGAGAATCTCTTTTTTTAAGCAGTATTCCTTGGCTGGTTTCAACTTCATGATCCTCCTGTCTCCAGTTTATTGAGATTTTGATAAGCATATACCACCATGTCACACCATAACAAACCAATCTCATTCTAGAGAGGTATATTTACATTCTATATTCCTACAAATCACCAGGGTTTTCTGTAACAAAATGTTGTGTCAACACCTTTGAAGTCAGAGGCAGGTATTTTGTGTTTCCATTTTTGCTCGGCATTCCTGACTGGATAGTGCTGTAGATCATAGTTTGGGCAGCAAGACAATGAAACAGTCCTGGTTTTACAAAAATAGTGAGAGATGAAAGCATGAGGAATAGTTTAGTAAGCTGGTACTCTACCTGATTTGAGTTGTGCATACCCCACCTCTTTTAATAATGCACTTGGCAGCCTAGTTCGTTCCCTGCCCCTGCTGTGAGCACACATACACCACTCTCTTATGTACCTAACAACCTTGGACTATCACATGCAGCAAGCTCCACATCTAGCCTTCTTTGAACAATAGGACATTATTCTCTTCTTCTAAAAACAGACAGACAGTTGCTGTTCAAATATATACTCAATGTAAAGAATGGATAAACTTATCCAGCCTGAACTGGCTTTGGGCACATGCAAAGTTAGGAAAAACTATGTCCTCAAATTAGCTATCAGATGGGATCTCCTATTTCTAGTCTTATGTCTATTTCATATGCATGTGATGAAAATCAGGTGCATTTGGGAAGGTCCATACACAACAGTGAAACCATTGTGTGATCTAACCTCTCTGTCAGATCCAAGAGCTACTTTAATCAAACTTCCCAGTAATGATACTCCTCCTTCTATTGAACGTCATAAAATGAAGTACGAAGTACTCAGTGACCTTGAATACCTTCACTACTGTGGCCCAGTGCCCCCTTTCAGGGTATTCTCTTCTCTACATCTTTGTTCTAAATAAAATTACCTAGTTAATTTGCAGTCTGTGTGGGTGTTTATTTTATTCTTGAATAAAATGCAACATCCTTGAAACAAGTCCATACAGTGTTCTGACCACCTATAACAATAGAATTTAACATTGTACTAAGACATGTATGGGCAATGTATATACAAGCCAAATCACATTGCTATTAAATTTAAATGGAACAATAGTTTTATGAAAAATATCAAGGTTATCTTTCCAGTAACACTGAGACCTGTATTAAATTAAAAATTAGAAGAAGCTCAAGTAAAATCTCAAATAAATTTTAACTCTTTTAAGAAAGACAAGTAAAAATAAAAACCTTCTAGACTTAATGAATAATTGAGTCCTTTCTTCTCCAAATCAATTTCGTTTCAATCCACTTTTCCACCCACAGATAAACACAAATCTCATCAGCTTATTCTATATTCTTGTACATTTTTCTTTATATTAATATATATTCTAATATGCTAATATACTAACTTTTTCATAATGCAAAATTAAATGTTAGAATTACACAGTTTTTTCTTACATTTGTCATTAAATTATATAATTGTATACATAATAACAACTTAGAATATACTAATGTATTTTGGACACTTGTCTTATTTCAATTAACATACTCTATTCCTTAGAATGAGTATACCATTTGCATTTTGATAAACACTGACTTGCTTGAAAATAGTCTTATATCTTCATATTAAAAGTTGAAAGTTGATGATATCAAGTGCCAATCTCAAAATATGCATGACATTTGCAATTACTAAAGCATATAGATATTTGAGTTCTTCCAATCAAAATATTTTACACTTTTAAATATTTATTTATTTTTAAATGAAAAATACAAACTTTAGAAACATATTTAAATGGAGGCTAAAGTATACATTATTAGAAGAGGGAATTGTTTTAAAGTACTTTTTCAGACAGAAAGAGATATCTTTCTGGTTTTGTCATTTTCCTCAAAGGGGTGCCTCAGCCATTAAAATGTGCATTTGTTCTTGATTTTTGAGGAATTTTCACACAATTGAATTCCACACAAACAGAGGAGGATAGGAGCCGAAGTCCACATGATAAGAATGCTTTTACTTTTTATATGTTTTTGTTTGTTTGTTTGAAACATATATATGAAAACTTAGACATTCACTGTTATTTGATAACAAGAAAATAATTTAAAGCTACAGTGAAGATTTTCTCTAGACCTGCGTGTTCATCAAGAGGATCAGCAGATGCAGCCTCAAATCACTACAAACAAAATTGCTGTCTAAATTACAATGCTCAGGCTTGTAGTTCTTAGTTTGTCCAGCTTGGTCTTACTAATTCTAAGCTTTCACGTGGCATTCTGCAGAAGTTTTGAACACCGAGGATGCACTCGGGTTTTGTCATGAGCACCACCGATGCTGTGCTCTATTGTGCTGTCAGTCCACACACAGTGGTTGTTTTGAGTCAAGCCTGTGGCTCACTTGGGTATCATCTCCATGGTAACTTGTTTACAACAGCTGAAATACAAGCTGAAAATTCAAGGTTAGCCTCTCCTTTGTTGCTGTTTTGATGTTTTTGGCAATCAGAATAATGTGGCTAGAAGACTTGATTTAAATAGCCTCGTGGCAGGCTGAGCCAAAATAAAACTCCATACAAAAACGTGCTTTCTTCATCTTCCTTAAAAAAAGAGAGAGAGAATTCAAAATGAACTTTAATCAGAAACATCAGTTATAACTCCCTTTCATATTCCAAAACAACAGTCCTCTGGCTGCACTTTGGAATCACATCATGGGAAATAGGTTTAAGTCTTTGAATCTTTTGAAGAAATCATTTCCTTGTGCATATGTTCTGCCTTGGATGAAGAATTTGGTTTGTTTCTGACTACCATTGTATTTAAATGAAAAATGAACAGTTTACTACCTGTGCTGAATCTCTTTACCTGCCCAGAAGATGAGCTTTGACATTTTAAAAATGAACTCTATTTCAATGTTATACAATTTATATTTCTCCAAAAATAATTATAAAGTGACTCTGGTGGTGATGGTAGTTTAGTGGAATGTTTAATGTCATTGTGGAAAATTTAAGGTTCTTTTTTTTTGGGGGGGGGAACTGTCATTTTTGTTAGTTTGTTTCTTAAAATAAGTCATATCTTAAGGGAATCATAAATCTCCAGGCCCTTCAAATAAATTTCCACTAAATAGTGTACAGTAAAAACAAAAACATTTTAAAATTTCCTTGCTTTTTATATCATCTTTATGGAGCCTCATGAACATTTGAATAATTCAGCATAACTTCTAAAACTGGAACACAACATCCACAACTATTCTATCATTAAAAGTATCATCATGTAGAATAGTATTGATCTGCAAATATAATAAGGGGCCTATTAGCATAAATGTGGTGATTTAGGAATAGTGGAAGACATATTTTAATATACACAGTTGCATTTAGATTTAACATTGCTAATGATGGAGTGACAGAGTGGTGATCAACACACATCTCTTCCCTTAAGACTCTTCTTGACTCAAATCTTCTCTGTTCTTCTCTATCCAAAGCAGGTGTGTGTATCAAACAAGCAGCATTGGATGTTGCAATAATTGTTTTATTTGCTGGTTTCACCTATAGATTGCCATCACCATGTCTGATATAACAATGTTTGTTAAAAATAATATCTACTTTATGTGTGCATTTAGAGCTATGAATTTTCCTCTTAGCACTGCTTTCATAGTGTCCCATAAGTTTGGGTATGTTGTACTTTCATTTTCATTGAATTCTAGGAACTCTTTAATTTCTGTCTTTATTTCTTCCTTGACCCATTGATGTTTCAGGTGGGCATTATTCAGTTTCCATGAGTTTGTGGGTTTTCTATAATTTTTGTTGTTATTGAGTTCTAACTTTAAGGCATGGTGGTCTGATAAGATACAGGAGGTTATTCCATTTTTTTTTGCATGTGGGAGGAAGTTAAGGGGAAATCCCTGAACAGACTGGCTAGCAAGACTAATTTAACCAGAAAACCTTTGGTTCAAGTGAAAGATCCTATCTCAAATACAAGGTGGAGAGAAATAAGAGACCCCTGAGGTCCGCAATGACTTCCAAGTTATGTACATAAACATGCACCTGCACATGTACAAACAAGCACATACAATCACACATGTACCTACACATATGAAAGTATGCACAAACACACAAAAGTACACACACACACACACACACACACACACACACACACACACGCACAATTTCCTTTCAGTTCTCACTAAAGCTCTCTCCAGTTTTGTAGGCACTTTTTACTTTTCTGAAACTGCAATCAAAGTTCCTTATCATTCTTCCCCCAGAAATAATGCTTTCATTCTGACAACTCTTTTGATTACTTAACTCAAATATAATTGTGTTGAATAGCATCTCTTTATTAAAGACAGGAAGGAGGACTTCATTGAGTTTTAAAAACAGAAACTTAGGCTGGGGCATTCTATTTACCTAGAGCTCTGCTTTCACTGCATTTGCCTGTGGTCTTAGCTTCCCCTGCCAGCTACTTCCCCCAATTGTGCTGTGAAGGAGAATGAGGAGTTCAGTAGCTGCAATACTGCACATTTTCTTCATGCAACTCAAGTTCAAGCCCGAGTCTTCCATAAATCCTCTATCTTACACACACACACACACACACACACACACACACACACATCCACACACACACACACACAAGAACTATATATATGAATAACACATTATTCAGTATACAAGGTTTTGTATTAGAAAACATTGTAAACGAAGCACTTTATTATAAAATGAATTCTTTCAATTACCTTTTGGGACAAGATTGAAGTAACCTATGGATGACCTCAATTTAAATTAAAAAAAAATTGCTTTTATCAATTTACTTCCAACATGGCTGCAACCAGAGACCAATAAAATCCTACAGAGTAGCACACCAGTAGATTCCACCACACAACATTATGGGTTTGGTTCTGAAATAAACAGTAAAGGATGATGTTTTCCCCTTAATGAATGTGTATTAAAATAGATGCACTTACTGCCAATGGTGTTACATGAACTGAACTGCAAAGATCGTTATATGTTGTCAACAACACAATTAAGAAACAACATGCTTCTACCGTCATTTCAACTCACCGTTTACTTTAATTAAGCTCACACTGCGAAATCTTATTTTTTTTTTCTTTTGAAAGACAGAATTTTAAAAATGGTGACCTGAGTATCAGAATCCACTTGAAATTCACTCTTCCATATTTTAGAGAGCAGAAATATTGGAAGACATGATATAGAAATTGTGAGATCACAAAATATATGATTGACATGCACCTAAAATTATTGCTGTTAATTTCAATAATTTGCAATAAAATAAATTAATGATAAAAGAAAGAGATAAAAATAAAAAAGACCAGAATCCTGGGTCCTCAGTTCTAATGTCTAGCAGTTCTCTCTGCCCAAAACAATGAACAAGCCATGCACCATTAGAGAAGAACAGATAAATGCCAGTCAAGCATGCACGTATGATACAGAGAATCTGCTAACAGGACATCTACAAAATAGGATCCTGCCAGCTATTTTCCTTCAGGCTCCTCCTGTCAAATGGCATTGTTTTTCACAGGGGTACTATTACTTAGTAATTCTTTATTACACTTCCCCTGACTGCCAACAAATTATTATTGAAACATGGAAAATATAGATATTCTTATTTCATTTTATAATCAATAACCAAGAATGAAAAATCAAAATTCAACTTAGTATTCTCCACACTTACTACTAAATCAATTGCACTGACTTACTATGGCATTCAAGCAATTGGAAAAGCATATAAAAAACTCTTTGTTTGAAGGATTAATAGCTAATAAGTCAATCAATTCCATAACAACACCATAACATTTGAGAGACAGGACTAGCTAGTGATTTTTGATTAAATATTCACTTTAGCTTGACTATCTTACTAGGTAGCAAGATTAACATAATGTGATGATAATTAATCAATCACAAAAATGTATATACATGAAAGGGTTGTAGTACATGATAGAGTCAAACATAAATATTCTGAGATGGCTATTAATAAAAGCCTAAATAACACAATTTTTTCAGAAGGAAAACATCAAATTTTGAATAATATCTTGAATATTTAACTTGAATAGATTTATATATGCATATATACATAGATACATATACATTACATATGAAACTTATAGAAATAATTATTTTTATTGGAAAAAGGCAGTGAGTGGAGAAGGTTATGGCTGATTTAACAGCATAGGATCAGATGATTGATTGGTAAGTCTATTGGGAAATTTCTGAATTATATCAACAAAAAAAGTAAATTTTAGTTCTAAAATGATAAAATATGTTCTTTTTTTAGGAGTGCTGAAAACATTTGCCTAGACATGAGTTGCAACTAAGATTACAGCTACCTGAGAAGAGAATGTTTCTGGCTTAGTTTAAGAGAAGAATTAAAAACTGGATGGTCAGTTGGCATTGAATGCCCTACTGAATACATAAACAAGTCTGGTTACTCAACATTTTCAATTTCCAATTTGAAAAAGAGAATATAATCTCAAGAGCAGAATTAGATAGATTATTGTAAGGTAAAATGGCTTTGAATTTCTTTAGATATAACAGGGGACAATGTCTTTTATGGTGATTCTCTAGTTTTGTGTAACATCTTGCTTTTTGATCCAGAATTCAATGGTGAATACTTTTCTATCAACATTATTCAAATTTCTGTATGCTAGGAACACCAATATTCCTAAAGTTTATTGAATATGTATCTTTAATTCTTTTTTCTTTACCAAACAAAAATGATCAATTAAATGGCATTAATACACTTGAAAGCTCCACTTATTTGTATACATTTTTGTGGAAGAATTTCAGATGAACTCACTGTAAGGTGAGTACTACAGACATTGTTTCCATGTAATTTTCATTTGGAAATACGTGAAGGCACTAGAAATTGATTTAAACAAATTAGTTATCTGCTCCTCATTACTACACCTTATGAAAAGCAAACTTCAAGTACTTCACCAATTTCCAGTTTTCTTTTTAACATCAAAACATCAAAACGTTCTTGACTCCAAAAATAGACTCTTCAGGTAATTTTTGGTTATCCTTTTGTAATAAAATTTAAAATTTACATTTGTATCCCATTAACTGATGCCCCCCACATACACCATAGTATGTAAGTTAAGATACCATGGTCCTCTATTCTTTTGGCAAACATGCTGATTGGGAAATGTGAAAAGAAAGTAATTTCTCTGGAGACTGTTTTACTCTTAAATTTTGAAACTTAGTTGTTATACAAACAAGCTCTTGAAATTAAGAAAGAAAAGCCCCCACACAAACTTCTTTAGTTTGACAAAGCCATTGGAACCTGTAAAACTTGAAACCTTCAGAACAGAGAATAGAATGTGAGCCCAAATTAGGGGCCCATGAACAGAGGGCAGACACAACTAAATCTCACACAAGGCAGGGCATAAAAATTAATTAGTGCAATTGGTGAACATCCCTGAAAGATGCAAATATATAAAATGCACTTGTATAAAGATCAACTTAACAATTGGGTACTTGAAATAGTGGCTGTCCAATGGTTATAGTTATCTTCAAATAGCAACATTAGGATTGCTATAAAGAAATGTCCACTCTGATATATGCTAATATCAAAAATTAAAAGCAAAATGAGAAGGTAGCTAAGGAGAAGAAACACCCAGATTCATAAATGTAGTCAGAATGGGGAGTGTCTCGTGAACCCCAATGAGAAATGTGAGTTTTAAGTTAAGTATATCATTAAGGATATATAGTACATTCACAGTGCAAATTTGAGATTGATGCATAATTATATTAAAGGATAACATTGTACATATTTAAAAGAATTGTTTCCAGTTACTTTCAATGTTATATTTCAGGAACCAATCTAGGTAACCACCATTCATTTTAAGATAATTTGTAGCCGGGCGGTGGTGGCGGCACGCCTTTAATGCCAGCACTCAGGAGGCAGAGCCAGGTGGATAGCTATGGGTTTGAGGCCAGCCTGGGCTACAGAGTGAGTTCCAGGAAAGGCACAAAGCTACACAGAGAAACCCTGTTTCGAAAAACCAAAAAAAAAAAAAAAAGATAGTTTGTAACATGAAGTAATATTTCCTATTTTTTTTCTACAACAAAAATGTACTCAGTAAAAATTTGCAGGGGTCTGAAATACACATTTCCCCTGAAATTAATTAATAAGAATCATGGAAAATGGGTTCATGCCCTGAGTTGGAAAGAAAAAATTAATAGATTAGGATAATTAATTCCTAAATCTTGTATACATTTAAAGGAACTGCTTATATGTGCCAATAATCTTTTGGCTGTCTCCCAAATGGTAAGATGCTGGATTTCTTATTTCTTTTCTTAGTTTAACCATAACATTAGTTCATAGAAGCCTTTAAGCACAGGATTCAATACTGGCAGCATATGCTTTCCTAATTGCATCAATTCAGGCATTTTATTTTTTACTTGAACATAATTTGAATCTCAGAAAGTATCTGCTTGTTAATTTCCTTTCTTATGGGTTGATTTAGATTACCTGCTAAAAGTGCTTATAAATCATCAGCTGTTTGCTAGTCAATTGGTAATTAGTGCTATTGTTAAAAAGTTTATGCATTGTGTCATAGCTGACAATATTTATGGCTCAGATGGAGCGGTCATAGGAGAGAGATGTGACAGCTAATACACACATAGCAGACAATTTCTGCAGTTAAAGAGGAGATTCCTGCATGAAGAAAGAAGGAGGAAGTGGAAAATATGTCCCCAATTAAATGTAGAAGGAGACTTGTAAAAATACTGCCTGACAGTCACCCAAATCATTTTCTGTGAAGATTTTGAAGCTGTTACTTTTCTTGTTTGGAAAGATTTTTTAATAGTTTTTCTTTAACTATTTGAATCAGAACATTTGCATGATTGAAACTGATTTCATTGAAGATGGAAAACCAACAGTGGGTATTATAATCAACTCAGAGTAGAAGTTTGATAGAGAAAATTCAGGTTGAAAGTATAAGAAAGATAGGGTAAACAGGTCAGACTTATTCCTATACCAACGTAAGACAAAATTTCGGTCAGTTTAAGGAATGCTTTATTTATTTCTATAGTAATTTAATATATTTACATAGTCATTTTTACTCCCAAGTTCCAGGGTGCAGAAGCATGCTAAACATTTTCAGGGGCAGGTATAAGAAACAGCTATAGCTGAGGATATAGCTCACATAGTAGACTGATTGCCTACCATGAAAGAAGCCCTGGATTTGATCCACAGTAGCATATAAATGGAGTATGGTGATGCTGACATATACTTGTAATCAGAGGGGTTCAAGGATATCCTCTGCAATAAGTGAGTTTGAAGTAGGATAAATGAGACCATATCTTAAAGCAAATAAACTCAAGCTAAATACCCATAGGGTGACTTTATGTGGAGAAAAACATGGACAATTTATCTTGATTGTGGCTGAAAGCAGGATAGATCACAGAATATATCAACCAGTAACATGCAGCATGCAGAAGTAGACAAAGATGTAACAAGACCTGGAGAGGCTAAAGGGCATTCACTGTTTAGTTTATAATTATCCCTAGCTGCTTATTTGCATCTAAAAATATACTCAAATGAAGGAGCCATTGAAAAGCACCTTTGAGCCATGAGCCCCTGGCTAAATTCAAAGAACCTTACAAACAATTGCAATCCGAACATCATACCCAAGGCCTACATAAATTGGACAGAAATGTATAGAAACATTATTAGCTAAGGGGGTATAACTGTAACATCTAATGAATTATTGGGCATCTACTAACATCTCATCACAGACTCTATATCATCTCTAAGATTAAATAATCAAGAATAAGCTAACAACTAGCTTTGGAGAATGGGAATCATAGTCATGAGGTGTTCTAGTAGCATATCTGAAATTTCTCAGTTAAATAAATAAAATAGGAAGTATGCTGATGATCTATCTAATAAATAATATGTCGAACAGGTAGAAAGTATAAAAAGGAAACATGTAAAAATTATATTTTTTTTGAGACAGGGTTTCTCCGTGGAGTTTCAGTGCCTGTCCTGGATCTTGCTCTGTAGACCAGGCTGGCCTCAAACTCACAGAGATCTGCCTGACTCTGCCTCCTCAATGCTGGGATTAAAAGCGTGCACCATCGGTGCCCGGCAGAAATTCTCCAGTTGAAATTAGGGTAGCTAAAGTAAAACAAACCAACCAACAAACAAAAAGTCTTAGGTGACTCAATAGTAGATTAAATAATAAAAACAATGAAATTGATCAATGTAAATAATCCAATCATTTAAAAAAATAAATGGCAGAGAAATAAAGAATAGGGAGATCAGTGGATTACATCTATATTAACTGACATCCATGTAGTAGTTGTACTAACATGAGAGGGTAAAGTGGGGGATGTGTATTAGTTACTTTTCTCAGTTACTCTAGCAAATTACCTGATCAAAGCAACTTAAGTAGGAAGCACTTATTTTAGTTCAATGTCTGAGGCTCCATTTCACATGGCGGGTCAGGAGCGGCAGTAGGAAGCTGAGGGAACTGGACTCATTACATCCTCAGCCAGAAAGCAGTAAGAGATGAATGCAGATTTGCATTTTGCCCATTAGATTTCTGGGAATCCAGTCATGGAATGATGCTGCCTGTGTTCAAGGTGGGCCTTTTCACCTCATTAGCCCAATCCAAAAAGTCTCTCATAGTCAAGCCCTGTCTCCTAGATGATTCCTGATCTCACACTTACGGAAGTTGAACCAACTCCATGTAGAAAAAGTATTCACCTTTCCAAATCCCATGGAATATTCGCCTCACCCCAAACCTCAGTAAACTACAAGATCAGTACAAAGATATCAATGCCTAAACACATCACAGAAATAAAAGACACAGGCAAATGGACAATTCTTACAAAAGAGAAATGGCCCACCATGTATGGCACTATGTTGGGTGGACAGCTGAGTACCAATCAGAAACAAAAGATAATAGACTGTGGCTAGGGAGACAAATTTGAATTGCGGAAAAGAGACAAAACCAAATGTGCACCTTACCTTTCACAAACAAAGGAAAAATGAACACATGCACTGTGAAACATGTGTTGCCTGCAGAGCTGCCTTATCGCAAAACTAGAATTTTTAGGGAGACCACAACATAAATTCAAATCCACGACTTAAAAGAGGGTAAGTTTGTCTAAATGGTAAAGAAACTTTAAGATAGAGCTATAAATTTCTCTATTTGCCTAAAATTATTTTCTGAAAATGATATGGAATGATATGTTTGAAATTGTGTATTATACATCTAAGAAGCAATACACATCAGCAGGTCAAGGAAACAAAGAAATGACATTAGAGTGGAGGATGACTTGATGTAATTCAAGTGCACAGAAATGGTGTCCATTTGTTGCTCTCTTAAATGGTGAAGCCAGTCTTCTCTTCATTCCCTGTCCAAGTCATATGGCCAAGCTGTTGTTACAAGCACAAGTTTATCTCAGTTAATGTCAGGACACTTTTACTTTCGGTTGCCACTGCATGGACTGGCAGAAAGGGCACAAAGGGCTACAGAACGATTGAGTTTCATATGTGTTTTATATGAAATTTCATATGCATATTTCATATGTAGATATGAAAGAGAATATATGTTAATAGGGTTTTGTACATGAGAGAGATATGCTTACTGACTTTCATCTCCCCTTATTTTGTACATTTTATTTAGACATTTAAATTTCCCTGGATGACATTGTATACAATCTATATCCCAAATTGACCTTCAGTTTGAGACCCTCCTGTTATCAGGCCCAACTCATAAATATCTTTTTTTTTAATTTTCTATTTCTGAAATTAACATATTTGCATAATTTTCTTTTAATTTTCTCCTTCCCACCTCTCCTATGGACCCACAACCTGCTCCTCCTAACTTCATAGCCCCTGGTCTCTATATATTGCTCAGTCTATATATAAAATAATCAATCTTACTTAAGTAGTAAATAAGCCATACCATTCCCATTGGAGAAGAGTTATTCTAAAAAAAGCTGATTTTATTTATAATTACAATTAGGTTAATTATAAATAAATTTAAATATCCAGTCATCATTTACTTACCTCAATATTTCCTTTTTAATCCATTACAATATTGATAGAATATTCTTAGTTACAATTTTTTGTTAATTCCTTGTTCATTGAGGAATCATAATTTTGAATATGGTCATCATGAGAAATGAAATCATATTTGGTAAGCACTGTCCAAATGGATTACATTTCTCAGAAAAGTCTGAGAGCTCTGGAACAAATTTGAGACAGACATCACAAATTGCACCCTGCCTGAAGCCTGGGGGGCTATCGACATGTATGTAGTTCAGCTTCATGTTGCAAGGTATAATTCTGACAATCCTCTCCAAGTCAAGCAGCCTATGTTGACTAAGTTGTGCCTGGTTCCCAAGCATAGTAAGGCTGAATTGTGTCGCATTAAGATGTGAAAACATTCCTACAGTGTGATAAGTGAAGGAAATTCCAGTGGGATCCGAGCTAGTATTTTAATGCCTTTCAATGATTTTGTCAAGACTAAAGGATTGTGTCTATATTCATCACCCAGAAGGCAACAGGGGAACTTATATGTTTATAATTTCAGAGTTCATATTATTTGAGTACGATTAAATATGCTTACAATTTACACCAAATTTACAAAAATTTAATTTTATTTTGGCCATTCAAACGTACTTGAGTGGACCTAGGATTGTGTATTTACTATTCCTGCCAATAAAAAGCATGGGGAAGCCAGCTAACATTCAAGGGCAAAGACACTTTCTGCAGATATCAGCTATTTGCGTAATTTGAATAGAAGAATTTGCAAAATTCAATACATGTGAGGCATGGGAAGATAAGAGAGCAAGTGTATGAAATGGGTCCTCTGTTTGGCTTAACTACAATAGAAATATATAGTAAATTAAAAGAGAATAAATGCTAGAAAAATTAAATACCAGAGGAATTGGCTTTTCTGGTTTAAGAGTTATAGTAAGCAGGGGGTGCTGCCTCCCAGGGCATATTTGGCAATGTGTAGAAGAATCTTTGTTTTCACAAGTGGAGAGTGCTCTAAGACAGCCTCTCATAACAAAAGAAGTGTGCGATCCAAAATGCCAATAATGTTAAGGATGGAAGAGCTTGTACCAGTATATCCCAAATGTTTAAGAATACAATTTTTTTTATGTTTCATCTGTCTATGATTGCTTACAAAAAAAAGCATTATGTTAAATGTGGAAAATCCTCAATTTTTGTTGGAAAGATAACCACATAGGATTGGCTGACATTCAAAAGCCAGATCCAAGTATAACTTGTGAAGGTTAAATTTCTTTCAATTTCATCCAAATCAAGATGGGATTCGTCTAGAGAGATTACAAATCCTAGCCATTCTCTGACATGTTTCCTTGTCTGTTAGAGAATATATAACAAATGCTGGTCAGCGATAGATCCCCTGTCAATTGCCTCTCTTCCTTTCCCTCAACTCATTTTCTCTAGCCTGATGGAAATAAAGCAGAGATAGACAGGTTGTGTATGAGAAAGGGAAAAGGAGCTGGGAAGAAACTGAAAGACTAATCTACTGTGATGTCAGACTTCACCAGCAACAGTGTGCCAGGACTTGAAGGAGTGTGCTTTAGGACACTGTTAGTGCTGCCGCCTAAGACTGTCTTTCATTGAGTGACTCAAGTTTCCCTTTCAGATTTGAAGGCAATTGTCACTGTGTCACAAAACTGTTATTCATTAAGGCAGCCATTTTTATTTTTAAATTAGCATTTCTACAGAATTTTTGAGATTGTCAATCTATGATGCATTATCTAACAAGGGCAATATTTGCATAAGGTGTTTGTTACTAGGGATGACATAATGCCAACTGCAATATAGAAATATGAGGTGAAGTGGAAGACCATACTTAGTTATCATCATACCAGAGAATATAACAATTGGATATACTTCTGATAGTGTTTTAACTAAATAAATTAGAAGTTTCTTTTATCTATGTAATCAATCTTTATGATTATTCTGGCTGTATCTTCAGCAATCTGTCACAATTACAAGATGTAGAGAAAGACAATCCCATTTATGTTGTAAAATACAACAGTTATGGCTCCCACTTTATGGTGTAGCCTTTCTCCCCACAAACAAAGTTATTTGTTCTTTGTCAAGGTTGAGGTAAGCATTCTCACCTTCTTCACGTGCGCCAAATAGCCTAGGAGCCAAATAGCCTCTTTATAGGTAATTCACTTCCACCAGTCTGCCTTTGTCTCTTTTTATAGGAGCAGCTGATAAACTCTAGGTCAACCTCAATCAGGCATGCAACCAGAGCCTCTGCTGCAGCTGTCCTTCTCAACTGGAGTGATGCCTCACAGCTCTCATCCCTCCTTTTCAGTTCTAATTTTCAAAGGGGGCATTGGATCTTTTTCCACTTTCAAATTCCAGTATCTTATTTCATTATTTTACCTTCTTTCATGTAATGAGAGTAGTTTCCATTTCACTGACAACCTTAAAGAAAAATTCTATATAGTTCCATGGTCACATGGGGCCATCTTTTCCATTGTACTCATGTCCTCTAATTTCACATCTGCAGTCAAAAGTTCCTGTGCCCATGCAAAGCATTTAGGATATGCACTTAATATCACATCTGCTTTCTTCTCAGGACCAAGATTCCAGCAATGTTCCCTCATTAAATCTTTGCTCTTTACTGGTAATTTTGCACAGTCAGAATAATTTTATTTGGGGGACACTAAAACACTTTCTTGCCTTAACATACTCCCTCTGCCTGCTGCTGCCACTTCGTTGCAGTAATCCTACTCTTCAAATCAGTTATCTTTATTCACTGTGTTCAATTCTTCTCTGACTGGTCATGCCCATAGTTCCATTGAAATTGCTCTTGTCAGGGTCACCAATGCCTTCCAAGTAGAAAAATCTAATAGTCACACCTTACTTCTCACCTTGACATCACATTTGGCACAGTTAATTACTACATTCATTGATACCTTTCCTTTGACTGTGGTCTCACAGATGTAAAACTTTCTGGAATTTCTTCCTATTGCATTATTCAGTCCTTCCTATTTTTCTCTTCCCTTTGATATATTCTAGTAGAGTGAACTTCAGTTTAAATCATGCAACTCTTATATCCTCTGTACGGTGGAGAGAGCTTGGCTACCTAATCTACTAGTTTAAGACTGTGTGTTCATAATTCTCAAATACCCATTTCTAATTTACATAATTCATGCCTTTGAGTTGTGATATATTTCTTACATTACAACAAAGTTTAGATTATTGGAATACAGAACTATGTATTTATCTTCTATAGATCACTTCCCACATCTAATTAGTAAGGAGATTTTGCTAATGTTACATTTAAAATATCATCTGAATATTACTTGTCTGATTATGGTGGCATTGATTATACCTCTGTGCACAAAATATATAGTGATGCTTTGACTATCCAGTAGCTAAGTAAGAATATGATTTATGCCAAATGAAAATGATTATATAAAAAGTGGAAATTTTAAAGCAGAGACATGACATATACAGTGGGTATATTGTCAGGGAAAGCTGGATAATTACGGGGCTGAGTCATCAGGCAGGATGACTGGAAAACTACCAAAATTTGAGAGAGAGATGGGAGTGGGGGGGTGCGGGTCCTCCTTCTTGATCTCAGACAGAACATTGACATACTAGATTTGTGATCTTAGATTTGAAGCTGCCAAAGTAGTAACACAATAATATGTCAATATATTTATGTTCTTTTGAATTGATTGGTTTTCAGTATGTCATTTTGTCGGCCCAAGAAATATAGCATGGTTATGTACCAGCTATCAACAGGAAGACTTTTAGCTTTCTAATGACTGCCTCTCTTTCCATTCTTACTCTACTGAGAAATGACCCTCAAAAACCACTTAAGACTATATTTACTCCGTTAGAATCCTTAATCACTTCCTCTTTTATTCCTAGTGAAAAACAGCATTATCACCATGTTCTAAAATACATAACAGGACCCCAAGAAAGACATGGAGATCACCCAATGACGCGAAATGGATGAGATCTACATGAACAGCCTGGACATGAGTGGGGTTAATGAAGGGCGAGGGTCGAGGGAAAGAGAGCTTGGGGAGCAGGAGATCCCAGCTGGATCAAGAAAAGAGAGGGAGGACAAGGAATAGGAGACCATGATAAATGAAGACCACATGAGAATAGGAAGAAGCAAAGTGCTAGAGAGGCCCACAGAAATCCACAAAGATATCCCCACAATAGACTGCTGGCAATGTTCGAGAGACAGCCCGAACTGACCTACTCTGGTGATGGGATGGCCAAACACCCTAATTGTCTGAGGGAACTGGATACAGATATCCACGGCTAGGCCCCGGGTGGAGCTCTGGGAGTCAAATTAGCAAGAAAGAGGAGGGTTTATATGAGCAAGAATTGTTGAGACCAAGGTTGGATAAAGCGCAGGGACAAATAGCCAAACAAATGGAAACACACGAACTATGAAACAATGGCTGAGGGCCTCCCAACTGGATCAGGCCTTCTGAATGGGTGAGACAGTTGATTGGCTTGATCTGTGTGGGAGGCATCCAGGCAGTGGGACCGGGTCCTGTGCTCATTGCATGAGTTGGCTGTTTGAAACCTGGGGCTTATGCAGGGTCGCTTGGCTTGGCCTGGGAGGAGGGGACTGGACCTACCTGGACTGAGCCTACCAGGTCGATCTCAGTTCTTGGGGAGGCTTTGCCCTGGAGGAGGTGGGAATGGGGGGTAGCTTGGGGGAAGGGGAGGGGGGGCGGGAAGGGGTAGAACAAGGGAATCTGTGGCTGATATGTAGAACTGAATTGTATTGTAAAATTAAATTAAATTTAATTTAAAAAATAAGCATAACACAATTGTCTCAGACCTCCCAGCATCGACTCTTTATTCTTTTGGATTCTGACCTCCCTGTCATAGGTACCTGTGCAGGGTTACCATTGTCTTTGTTTTCAATGTGCTGAGGACTTCCTAATATTTCAGATGGTCAAGATATTCCAAGAAAATCAGTTTTGTTAGGCCCCCTGTTGAAGTTAATTGAACAGCCACAAAGCCTTCTGTAACAGGATCTTTGATTTTCAACTTCGCTCTCCTTAAAATGAAATTAGGAATCTCTCCATTTTATCCTCTCTTTATTTAAGCTCACTATCTTCCTTTAAGCCTTTACTCAAATCTCATGTTCTTCCCAAAGTCTGTACTGTTTAAATCATACTCTGTTTTATTTTATTTGTTCAGGATTCTTTTTATTTTCCTTCCACTTTTTTAGATTTAAAATACAACCTTCTCTTATACAATGTATCCTGACCCCAGCACTCTCTCCCCTCCTCCCAGATCCCCTGCCACTCTTCTCCCATAGATCCACTCCCACCACGGACTACCATTTTCCTTCAGAAAAGAGCAAGCTTCCAAAAGACATCAGCCAAACAGGATGAAATAATACAAGGCACAGGCTCTCATTTCGAGGCAGGATGAGCCAACCCAGTAAGATGAAAGGGATCCCAGAGGCAGGCAAAGAGTCAGACAACCCCACTCCCATTGCTAAGAGTCCCACAAAACTCCAAGCTTTCAGCCCTAACATACACACAGTGCCTGGGTGCATATTTATGCAGGCCCTGTTTCAATCACTGTGAGCCCCTGTGAACCCTACTTAGTTTATTTAGTGGGTCATGTTCTTCTGGCTTCCTAGATCCCCTCAGGCTTCTAAAATTCCCCATCTTCATCTTTCCCAGGGCTCCAGGAGCTCTGAGAGGAAGGACCAAAGGGAGACCTCCAATTTAGACTCAGCATAATGTCTGGCTTGGGTCTTCTAAACTCCTTTTCCCAGTCTCAGTTTCTTTTTTATTTCTAGTTCATAAATCACCTTCTAAGACAGCATGTAATTTACCCATGCATTGATGCTACATTTTTGTTAACATAACTTATGAGAAGGTGAGCTATAGAGGGAATTAGTTTGATCATCTCTCATATACAACAGATATTCGTTCCAAAAATGAGTATTCTTGCTGTCATTTTATTTTACAGGTATTTTTCAATTTTTCATGAGAATAGCAGCATTTTATCCAATCCTCTTCAGAAACTGTGTTACAGACAATCATAGGAGTGAATGTAACTTGCTGCCAATACTTATGAAACTAATCAATCCATACTTTTAGCTGTGAATTTTGTGGTAGGATGATTTAAATCAAATATTATATTTTTAAGTCTGTTTGGTCTCTGTTTTTGGAATAAAAATATTAATCACTAAAGGAGTAGTTCATATAAGTCTATGAAGTAGACTCTCAATTTTTCTTCCATTTTCATATATATTTAGTTTTATTGAAATTAATTATATTGGCTACATTCATATATATATATACACATATACATATATATATATATATATATTCACATTTAAATGGAACTTCTTATAAGTGTTTAAGTGTTTCAGAGTTCAGTAGACACTATCCATAACAGAATCTCATATTTTGGGCTCATGCTACGTTAGACACCAGGGTTTAAAGAATGAGCATGATTTGACTTATGTTCTCACAAGTAGGCATGCTTGCTCACAAATATATAAAAACTAATGCAAGTAGGCGTGCTTGTTCACAAATATATAAAAAAACTAATGGATTAAGCATATGCAATTTTAAATGAATAAAAACATTGTCTAGACATAAACTAATAAATTAATTACTAATAGAGTTTTTTTTTAAAAGAAAAAGTATCTATTTTATGGAATCCTAAAATGAAGAACAAGGACCAGAATACAGTAAAGTTAGAGCCTTGTGCTCTGAGGTGCATACTGAGTATTTTTGAAATGTATATTGTCTGTTACTTAGTTCTATACACTTAGGTATAAAAAATAGCCTGTAAATTTCTGTTGCCCTCACTTTGGCTCTTTGCGCCTCTTAGTAAATGACATCATACTAAACATGGACTAACTGCTTAGTACGTGTTATTAATCAGTTTATAATATGCAAAACACGCCATTTTCATTTTATTTTTTTCCTCTTTTTTTTTCTTGTTTCTTCATTTTATTTTAATGTTTAGACCTTACTAAGTATTTCTGTGCTACGTTGCCTGACTTATGACAGTATGTGTACACATCAGAACATATAGAATTCTCAGTGAGAAGAAGGATCTCAAAGGTATGCAGATGAGGACACCTGGGTCTGGAAATAAACCCAACCCTTACTTCTGTTTTGTTCCTAACTTCTTCTTCAGCGGTCAATCAGCATTGTAGCTATAGCAGTGTTTGGGTTGTAAATAAAGATCCTTGAGCAATGGAAAAGAATGCTGAATGGTAGACACTGTCACATGGGTATACTGGTTGTCGTTTATGTTATGTTATTACTGTGGTAAATTATTAATGTGCTTTAAGTATGTAGGTTTTGATTGAATCTTTAGGAATCATCTCTAAGGAAGTGTCAGATGGTATTCTTATATTAAAGTCACATAGGCCACTACTATATACTGTTTCTAGGACTCTTTGTATTTCCCTGTATCTCATATATAAGATAAACTCCATTGTGTGGCCTCAATGAACACTCTCAATTCATTTGCTCATAACCAGAGACTTTTTTCTTCTTCTTCTTCTTCTTCTAAGAAGAAATACCTATGAATTTGCCTTGGTATTACTAGAGTACAGAGAATTTTGGCAAATTAAAAAAAATATATTTTTTAACCTAGGCACTGAAGTAGACTATACTCTACTTCCATTTGTAAAATCTTTCAAATTTAGGCTTCCCATAATTTTTTTAGTTATTATTGAAGTGTGCAGCAATATTTTGATATATAATTAATTTATAAACAAAATAATAAGGTTACATAGTGGACTAAGCCTTCTTATGTCTGTAATTTTTTAATTAGAATATTTGATTTTTGTGTGTTCAAAATTCTACTTGCAACTAACTATTTTTGTTTGTGGTCAATTAATAAATATTGGTTTTAAAATAAAGCAGTTACATTAGATGTTGTATGTGATGGTGGACATATTAAGATAAAGAGATCTAGGTTCCTTTCTGACATTTATATTCTTATTGAGTACATCTAGGAGTTATATAGAACTGTTTCTCAAAAAAATTATATGTGTGTATGTGTGTGCATAGCAACTACTAAAACATTCCAAGTAATTCAGGATTTCAAACATTTCTCACAACAAAATCTTAAAAACACAACCCAAAACGTCAAACTGTACATGTTTTATAAGTAAGATTTAAAAATATAAACCAAACGAAGCACAATAAGATTCTTCAACGTCATACTCAAATCATTATCTGTTTTCTAGTGTGTCTTTAGTAAAAACAAAGCATATAAAATATAGTACATCTATATTGCTCTATATTACTTTCATTCTTAAAAGTAAAATATGAACTTCTTGATGAATGACTATTTAATAGTACTTTCTTAAAATAAGTTCAATAAATACTAAATTTTAAGAAAAATTCAATATTTCCTATCATTAATTCACAAATTTGTGTTCATCTTAAGTACCATGACATGCATTTGGTAACAGCAACTTTATGATAGCATAGAAACAGGAAACCTAGATTGCTGGCCTTATTAGAAATCATATAGAGTAAGAGGGACAGAGAATGCATAAGTATCAAATAGAGATTTGGGGAGGGAGTGATGCAGGATGGAGGAAGAAGAGGGAGATAGAGAAAGGAGAGGATGTAGGAGACTCTGGAGGAAGAAGAGTTGGAGGACCAGTAGAAGAAAAGGAGAATAGCAGTAGGTGATGGAGAGATGCTTCAGCAGTTAAGAACAATTTCTGCACTTGCAGAAATAAGAGTCCTGTTCTTATCATACACTTCAAGAGGCTCACTACTGCTTCTAAACCAAGTTCAAGTGGAATCCTAAATCTATGTCCACTTACAGCAAGTGCATTCATGAATACACACACCGATCCACCTCCATCCACAGACACTTTATGACACAATAAATATTTTAAAAGAAGGGGAGAAGAAAAGTAGGAAGAAAAAGAGGAGGCTTAAAAAAGCTGTAGTGTATTACATACATAGAGAAACTGTGCAAAATTGTAGTGCTGGTAGACTCAGACACTCAGGTGGTCTTAGAATCCTTATAGTATCGTGACAACCGAGGAAGGCCAGAATAGTTAGACACAGCCATGGGAAAATACAGAGCAAGTCATTCCCAATTAAGTTCAAAGATGCAGGAGAAGACACTACTTTGAATTTACTGAAGAATGGAGAACACAGAGACCTCTGCTCAAAGCATGCTAAGATATATGTGGAGACCCTGGAGAGAAGGTTGGGGGCAGAGAATGTGAGCATGGAGCTCAGAGTGGGTTCTGGCTTGGCCAGCAACAGCATCTCTTGGCTCATATTTGTGTAAGCCTCTCTTGTTAGAATTGAGGGCACTGGTCTGTAAAGCCTAAGGGCTTTGCCAGTTACGCCCTCTGATTTTTGTTGTGGAAAATTTTTTTGTCATAGTACACAAAGAAGTATTATTAAGTGGAATTTTAGATCAATTGCTCTAAAAATATTTTCGTAGAAACTGTGCTAGTTTTTGCTTTGTTTTGCTTTCTGTTTATTTTGGATTTAACGTGGCCTTGTTGAGTGACATTCACCTAATATCCACTTCTACCCATAAGTCTTCGTTTTATTTGGAAATAGGTTCTTTGTAGACATTCACCAGGTCAACATTGAGGTCAGGTTGTATTAGAATGAGTCCCAAATCTATGGGCTGTTATTCTTATGAGAATACATGACCCACAGAGATACATATGGGGAAGAAAGCCCTGTAAATAAAGATGGCTGCAGATGTGGCTGTGCTAGATGGCAATGAGTGACTAGAATCCTTGGGACAAACCAGGAGTAATGAGGCAGGAAGAGACAACAAATCTCTTCTAGATTCTCAAAGAGGATGAGCTTCTTGAAAGCTTGATTGCAGATATCCAAGATCCAAATTGAAGGAGACAACTAATTTCTGTTAGATTAAATCACCTTATTTGCTATAGTTTTATTAAACTTTTAATAGAATATTTAAAAACATATATAAACCATACACTTATGAACTTAAATATATAGTCCATTGCAACATGAATAATATATACAATTTTTTATATTTGGATGTAAATTGGAGAACCAAAACTTGAGTATTTAAATACTAGTGACTTGAAACTATTCCACTTTTTACTTTGTGACATGTCAGTTATTATCTATGGGAATCCCCAGTTACCATTATCTCTCTTAGAATGATTTTCAGATTCTTGAAATTTCTTCATTTGCCTTTGCTGTCCTTGTTTCCATTTTGACATTGTAAGTTCCATGCTGGTCCTTAATTGGGTGTACCATGCAGTGCCTATCTGCCTTCCTTAGAATCTGATTATCCCAAATCTGGTTTTTGCTTTACTTCCTTAACTGCAATTTTGTCCTACTAAGCAACTACTTTGTATCAGATATATGGGTGTGCAAATGTAGCAGGGAGAACAGCATCAGCAGAACTCTGACTTCATAGAGGTCAGGTAGCATTAGAAAGTTGAAAAAAATATCATCCAAAAATAAATGCTAGTAAATTTTAGTAGTTAGAGAAACTTCACTTGCAAGCAGATTGATATAACAACTTATTTGAATATAAGCAAAATGCTGAGTAGTAATGTAGATGTTATGAATTGATATTGGTTGGGACGTTTAAAACAGAATATGAAAAGAAGGTATGGGGGCTATATATACATTTTTTTCTTCATACCCAAGTACCTAGGATCGTGTTTCTTCAAGATGATAGCATTGAAAGATAATTACAGGGTGTGTGACAAGACTACTCCTTATCATCCCCTTGTTCTCAGCTGAAAGAACCAACTGTTATGAAAGAAACTGCCTGGGAAAAGATGGGGAATGAAGTAAAGGCATTTTTCCTTTACTTCCATATTCATTTCTACTATCCTGGTAAGTACTTTAGTTTTTGACAATTACAGTTGCTATCCGGTCAAATTTATTTGTATCTAGCTATTGCCCAGTGTTGTTGTAGGTATTTTTTTCTTCTCCTTTATTTGACTCTTTAGGGTGTCCTAAAGCTGCCACACAGCTTCCAAATAAATCACACACAGAGGCTCATTCTAATTATAAATGCCGAGCCTTAGCTAGCCATCTTTTCTTAACTATAAATCATCCCCATCTATCTTTTACCTTTGGGCTTTTACTTTTCTCTATTTCTGTATACCTTTTCTTTCCTTCTTACTCCATGTCTGACTGTGTAGCTGTATAGCTCGGTGGCTGGGTGGCTGGGTGGCCAGGTGGTCGGGTGGCCGGGTGGTCGGGTGGCTGGGTGGCCGGGCGGCCAGGCAGCTGGGCGGCTGGGTGGCTGGTTGGCTGGTTGGCTGGGTTGCTGAGTGGCTGGGTGGCTTGGTGGCTGGCCCCTGGCAACCTACTCTCTTTGTTCTCTTGCTCTTTCATCCTTTCCTCCCAGATGTTTTCTTCTATCTATTCTCCCTGCCTGCCAGCCCTGCCTATCCTTTCTCCTGCCTTACCATTGGCCATTTTGGTCTTTATTAGACCATCAAATGTTTTAGACAGGCACAGTAACACAGCTTCACAGAGTTAAACAAATGCAACATAAACAAAAGTAACACACCTTAAAATATTCCCCCACACAGTGTCACATATCTCCCTTCCTTATTTGTACATGGCAGGAGCAAAAATAGTTTTGTCTCCCGCTCCTTCCCTCCTTTCCCCCTCTAGATATGGATATCCATATACCATTTTCTCCTCAACTTTCTTTGTTACATTTTCTACTTTGCTAACTTTGATTCACAGGGTTTCCCATTGACCTTCTAAAATACACACATGAGTGTAAGTGTGTGTGTGTGTGTGTGTGTGTGTGTGTGTGTGTGTGTGTCTCACAGTATTGTTAAATGAAACACATGTCAACAAGAAAAACACAACTTAAAAACTGTGAAAACAATTTTGAATTCTAAAGGATTTTCTCTGCTTCTTAGGTTATACATCTATCCATGTCTTTTTGTTTATGTGACAACCACATTCAAGTGCTTTTGATGCCACACTAAGTGACTCAAAGCCGTTAGGACTTTGAAAAGTTTTCACCAACACACTGTAAATTTAAGCTAAATTGCACCTGTGTGTCCTATTTTGCTTCCTTATCAAGGGTGTGCTGGAGCTAAGGAATTGATATTACATGAATATTATTGGGCAACTAACTATACTTGGGGAGTATTCTTATATACATTTCAAAATTTAGAATTCTGACTATATATTTAGATTATCATGGATTTCTTGATGACAAATCTGATTAAATAATCCATGTGAGGAATGTTCCCAGAACTGTTTATGCCATTTTTTTTTCACAACAAAATCAAGCAACTAGGGCATAGTGAACATTGAAGTTTGAATGATTTTATGCCTTTAGTAGCACCACAACAAAATTGCTAAGATAATAAAGGAATTTATGTAAAGTATCACATGGATCATTTGGTTATATATTTGACTCCTTAATTTAATCCAAAGACATTGATTGCCTCAGAGAAAGAAGATATTTGTATAAAGCAAAAACAACTGTGAGAAAAACAAACAACCAGGAAAATTCCATTGGAGTCTGAAGATGATTACCAAGTAATACTGGAGCCCTACTAAGAGCCAGATGATCAAAATAGGAAAAGGAATCAAGGAAAGGGATGTAGCAACAGCACATAGCTAAGGGGTGAACATGTAGGACTGACTGGAAGAGAGCATGAGAAGACTTACAACAGGGAGACAAGAATGCCATCTAAGAGGAGCTATTGTTCTTTGAAAGAGGTTGTGCAGTCTTTTAGTTGGTATACCAAGGATAATTTATGTCAGTTTTTCTTTTTAAAAAATTCACAGAAAAGTAAAAGGGAGAGCTTAAACTATGAACTTAGCATGTTCTAGAAACTTAATAAACTTGATGAAATGTGCAATTCTGTCACTTTTTCAGACCAATATTCCAATATTTTACATGCATGAGTAAAAGGACATATCAAGAAGGAGGCAGGATATATGAGATGACTAAAATGATATGCATAAGAGGCTCACTTAGATACCCATGTTTAAGTAATGTAATGGCATGGATAAAAGAAAGAGTATAATAAAATGCAGAAGTAAAATGGCATAATGAAATGCATAATTGGACAAATGTAACGATATGCAAAGGAGAAAGATGTAATATGATACACATTCTTGAGGAGTGTAATGAGATGCATAAATAGAAAGGTGTAATGAGATGTGCATGTTTAAGTAATGAAATGAGAAATATAGGTTATAATAACATACATGAAAGTAATTTAGTAATAAGATATACAAGGGGAAGGCTTTAATGAAACTCACGAATGGAAATATGTAAAGATGCTTAAAGGAGATGTAATGAGATGCACATATTTGAAGGTTAAAATGAGTTGCTTTAATAGAAGTGGGTAATGAAATGTATATGTTTGAAAGGTGTAATGAGACACATTAAAGGCAAAGAGTGTAAAGCATTTCTCTCCTATGGAGAATAATGGTTTCTGAAAGCCTTGAAGAGACATCATCCTAAGAGATTTCACTATTACGACTTTAGTATACACTAAATGTTACCAGCAGCTTTGCCATTACCACATCGCACAGAATCTCCCATGGGCCCAGCTTTATTTTTGTATATATGCTTTAAAACACAGCCCCATGCCTACAGCCACATTTTAGAACAACTTCGGAATGATACTGATTATTACCCATTAACACAGGAGGAAGAAGAGAGTAAGGAAAAGAAGAAACTTTACAGCTACTGAACCTTGATTTCCTCAAGGATCTATGCTGGGAATCTTTGGGTAATTGAATGTTCCAATCACTTTGCCTTGTCTTTTGACAATTGCAAAAGAGAGCTCAGAGGTTATCTTAGTAGCTCAAGGTCATACGGCTAGCAAGCATTGGAAGCAGAGCTAGAAAATATTCTATCGGGCTTTGCAATGCCCATTTCTAGTGTCCTTCCTGTTTTTCTTTATGTGTGTGTGTGTATATATATATATATATATATATATATATATAAAACAAGTAAAGAATATATATATATACACATATATATGTATATATATATATATATATATACATTCTTTACTTGTGTTTGGTTTTATTTTTCTGGCTAATTACTGCTAATTATGGCTGAATCTCCAAAGGGGCCTTATTAACACCTCCAGTCATGAATGTCACACATTTACACAGCTAATAATTTTGCCAAGGGATGGTAAAGAATAACAGAAGAACCACCCTTGGGACATTTGAAAAGTACTTAGCTCTGATGGTTTCTTGAACAATCACAATGTATCTCATATAAAAACTATTTGATGAGATATGAATTAGAAATTTGGGTGAAATAAATAGATGATTTTTTAAAATTAAACTGGGAGTTTTGAATTGTGCCCTGGCACATATTTTGACCAGATTCTTATTTTTTTAGTTGATGAATATTAAAAAAAAATGAAACCATATAATTAACACTTTAAGATATTTGTAAAGAGGCCTATATTTTGTAGCATATCACAGACTGATTTTACTTTTTTGGAAAGTAGGACTAAATGATATAAATCTTTGTAACATCTATTATAGTAGAATAAAATAATTTTATATATAGTTTAACATACATTATTCATATAGACTTTTCCATAATCCCAAACAGGAAATTAATATTTTTTTCAAAATATTTAATCATTTTAATTATGTGATCTTAAATTTTTTTCATTTACTTTTTGGTAGTTTATACTGATAGACTGACTTAACAGGGAAAAAAATCCTTGAAAAAAAGAGGCCATTTTTCTATGATGATTGCCGGCAGTAATTTATTTCTGGATTAATTGCTTACAGAATGACAAAGGCATTAATTGGAAAAGAGAATGAATTTTTATAAAAGCTGAGTACCACAATTACTTCCCCTTTTATTGACAGAATTCAAATTAAGCCAAGTACAACATAAATTTGTGACCTTTCACCCTCACACTAATAACTTTTCACAACCTTAATCAATCAGTCTAATATAGCAATTATCATCTCACCCATATTCCCACTGGAGTCCATGATTATTTCTGGATAACTACTTATTGTTCAATTAAGACTCTATGAAAAGAGGCCAAACATTGGTCACTTTTACTCATTAAAAACTTTAAGTTTTATCCTGAATATTTTCCCACATAGTTCAGGTAGGTTCTCATTAGTAATTAATTATTAAAACTCTTTCACCATTCAGTGATAAGCTGGATTACATGTGAGGCCTGGATGGGTATAATCAAATCAATAGGTTTGTTTATGTTGAGAAGCAATAGTAACTCTTTTAGCAGGTCCAGCACAAAGATGGATGAGGAGTGATTTCAATGCTTTCACAGAGTTTGTTTTCTGAATTAATACAATCAGCTAAACAAAACTTCCAAACGTGTAGTCAAATGACACAGACAGTATATGCCAGATATATTTTCATTCACCAGCACAAGACCATGTGAACATAACTTGTATTTCTCAGGAGGAAGGATTTCTGCACTCAAGTGAATAGTCTGAAGCTAAACTGCACTGGTTCAGATCTCACACTTGCTAGCTGCTACATGTGCAACTGTGATCAAAAGGCATAGTTCCTGAGAGCCTCATTTTTCTGCTGTCTATTGTATGCCTTATCAAGATTAAGTAGACAACATCTGAATTGTTTCAAGAATGTAATAAACTCAGAGCCCCTGGGAAAGCCCATGCATCTCAAATGAGCAGTATAATAATGAACGGTAAGTTTGGGTCTCTCTGACCATTTTCCTTTAATAATTTATATCTATGTAAGAAGAGATAGCATTGTGTTTTGATTGTATCAGAATTTTGTGTCATATCCTTTGTTTTATTTATAAAATAAAACTTAATTTAAATAAAAATTCTAATGGGATGGAACCAACTCTTCGGTATTTTGAGTATGAAACTTGGAATTTGTTGGTTATCATAAGCATACAGAGAAAGCAATAATAAATATGGTCTCTATCCACACATGTAAGAGAAAAAAAAAGAAATAAGAAATGGGGAAAAGGAAGCAAGATAAGGAAGGTAAGAACAAGGAAGAAAGGAGGGGAAGAGAAGGAGAGGAAGTAGGAAGAGGAATTGGAAAGGTCAAAAGAGAACGGCAAAGGAGAACAGAGAAAAAACAGAATTCCTAACAATTACTAGAATTTCAGTAGAACATGAGAGAATCTCAAGTAAAATTGTATTAGACAAAAAGTAAATTGATTGACTCAATTAGGTTGAAAGTACAGAAAGTAGAAGCAGTTTAAGCCCTGCTGGGCTTAGATTTCTAGTTACTGTTAGGAGTAATTTTCTGTCTAAATCTCTTCCTGTATCTAGGGGTTCCTCCTCCCTTTGAGTTGTGGGCACTCAGTACACTTTTTTCACATGGTGGGCACATTAGTCAATCCACAGGGACTCTGTGAACACCACAGCTTAAAATGTACATAATATATGTGACATGCTTTGTAGCTTCTCAAAATTGCCTACTGGTTACTAGCCTACTTGGAAAGCATATCCACTCCTCAGCTAATCTTTTCTTGTTTGTTTGTTTGGTTTTTAAAGACAGGTTTCTCTGTGTAGCTTTGTGCCTTTCCTGGATCTCGATCTGTAGACCAAGCTGACCTTGAACTCACCTAAGTTTAGTAGGCGTGGATTTGGAGTGGTCACATTAATGTGGTAAAGATGTCTGTTGTCTTCTGTCTTATGACATGGGATCTCAAAAAATGCTGCAACAACTTTGGGAGAAAAGAAAGACATGTGACATCTTTAAAAGAGCTATCACTTATCTTTCTTTCTCTCTCTTTCTCTCTTTCTTTCTTTCTTTTTTTCTTTCTTTCTTTCTTTCGTCTTTTTTCATCTATCTATCAATCATATATCTATCTATCTAACTATCTAACTACCTACCATCTATTGATCATCTATTTATCTATCATCTATTTATCTCTCTCTATCTATTTATCTATCTATCTTCTATATAGAAATCTATGGATTTTTATTTTTACTAATGTGCTCATTCTATGCCAATTACTGTTAAGGAAGATAAATGCTCTCCTTTATTTAAATACTGTGAAATGAAAGGAAAAAGAAAAAATATATATAAATGGAGCAAATGTAAACTACAATTTCAACATGCAATATAAACTGTATCATTTTTAAACATTAACATCATCTAAATTCACAACAGTCATCCTAACTTACAGGAACTAACAGTACTCAAGAACCAGAAACTCATATCATTGGGAAAATGAAGTGTCATTCCCTTACCGCACTGCTAGAGCAGAAATAAATGTGCATTGTTTTTCAAATTTCATTTTCCACGTGAGTGGTTTTCTTTTCTGAGCATGTTAATTAGTTGCATATATTTCTCCTAAGAATGTGAAATATAAAACAAGTAAACAACCCACCCACGACTTTTGTTCTGTGCTAAAAAATAGTGTGCTAAAAATGAGGTGGGGTTGACTAAATGTTATTAATGATTCTTCAGTCTAATGTGCCTACTCTTACATTCTAGCTGCCTCTGTTTCTTTTGATGTTTAAAACCTTTATGGTTCTGTATGTTTAAATATAGCTAACACTAGTGTAATTCAAATAAACAATGTAGTTTTTATGTAATTTTTGATTAAGTTTTTTTCTTTCCTTATTTTAAATTAAAGTGGAAAGAATAGAAAATTAAATTCGATGCCTTTGCAGAGAGCCTTATCACTTGATTTTTATTGATGCCATGTTTGTTAGAGGGAAGAAGTGAGCTATAAGAATTAAATGCAATCATATTAAGATAAATTGATCTTTATCAAAAATGTGAAGGAAAAATGGTAGGTGTCAGAGGGGATGGAGACATCAGCAGAACATGGCCTACTGCATCAACTAAATGTGGCTCACATGAGTTCACAGATACTGAAGCAGTGAGCATGGAGCTATACCAGGTCCTCTGACTATACATTACAGCCGTTAGTTTGGTGTTCTTGTGGGACTCCTCACAGTGGGAACAGGTGTCCCTCGGGACTCTTTTCCTTCTCTTTGACTTGTTCATCCTTTATATGAAGGCTTTTGCATTGTCTTACTGTGTCCTGTTTTGTTGTGTTTGGTTGCTGTATTTTAGAGTCCTGCACTTTTCTGAAGTGAAATGAGGGAGTGGGGATGACAGAGAGGGAAGGTGTGGGAGCTAGAAGGAGTAAAGGGAGGGGAAAGAGGGAAAGTGTAGGGTCTATTGCTTGAAAAAAGAATCTATTTTCCATAAAAATAAATGAAGAAAAAGGAAAATGTGGAAGAAATATAAAAATAACAATACCTTACAAAACCTATTGGTATAAAAATACAAACTATAGCTTCGAAAATTAGAATTTATTCTGCTTATACTATTTATTTAATCCAATCCAGGAAATAAATGTTTAATATACTTTACAATATATATCCTCTATGGGATATCTCATTCTTCCCACCATTTTCTTTTAATCTTCCTTAGGAATTATTTTAAAGATGGAAACATTGTTTCCCGGGTAAAGAAGAATTATATCAGGAACCTGACAAGGTTCACTATATTTCTAGGGATTCACAAATATTATGTTTACTACACAGTTCATAACATATTAACATCCTGTTGCAGTTTATCTAAGGCTGCACAATGGCAAATTTCCAGTGCAATATGCTACAAATCAAAAGTGTGGTTTGCAAAAGAACTTTTATGATCTTTAGTTAAGTTCTACCTCCAGACTCTACAAAATGCTGACGAGTCTAAAGAATGTTGGAAATTCATGAGATGATTTCTTTGAAGACTAATGATGATGTTTAGCCCTAATACCTTTATGTGGGATATAAAAAAAGACTAGTGAGAAACAGCTTTAGGAAAAGCACCACTTATCCAACTATAGTTGAGAAGAAGATATTTATAAAAGAAGATGGTGATGATGGACTTCTCTTTGGTTTAAAAAAATGGTGGGGACTATCAAACCACATTTGATGTGCATAGACCATTGGTAGCCAATTGTTAATATCACAATATTAAGGAATGTCTAGAAGATAGAGATGCCTTTGATGAAAGAACATGGGATAAAGATGGAACCAGAATTCTTGGCTCCCCAAATACAGTTTGAAGTGAGGAGGCTTCATGAAAAAACCAAGACAAAGGCTTCCATAGTTTTGAAGCATCAGTGAAAATATGATATAAATACTAGCTTGGAAAATGACTGTGGCACATATGAGGCCCTGAGTACATGCTCCATTTCTTTTAGGACCTGGATATGGGGCTTAATAAAACCAGAAAATAACTTTAGAATTGATTCATACTTACATAACAAAGGTTTAGTTACCCATTTTGCTGTATCAACAAAGACTCCACAAAATATAACTGAAGAAAGATGGAATAAAAATGTTTCCTGATATACCTAATGATCACTACACTGATTTCTAAAATATGAATGATATTAGTATTCATGTAAATACTTCCCATTAAGGGATATTTAAAAGGGTTATAAAGTGAACAATGTCATATAGAGCAAATAAAGAATTATGTGCATGATAGCTAAGAGTAAGCACTAGTACTGTTCTTAATCATCATACATCATCAGCAGATGCCAGCAAGAAACTATCTCATGTTTTCTGAGATTGATGCTTTAAATATTGACCTTCTTTCACCAATTTTGTGCTTCAGAACCCTGAACCAAAAACCATGTAAACCTTTTTCTTGTCCATGTATCTATATGCTCTTTTTTCTCAGCTCCTATTTCTTGCAGGCCCCTGCTTTTTCTCAAAAGACTGCTGTTCTCACCTGAAAGTCTCTACAGCCTCACTAATGAAAAAAATACTTTGTAATGATTTTGAATTTCAAGAAATGTAAAGGCAATAGCAACCACCTATTCACTATTAACTGCATTTTAGTAGACTTGCACATGGAAAGTATAATGCTAAAATTTCAAAATGGGTAAAATACAGAAGCTATGAACTAAAAAGTACAATGCAACTAGGTACATGTGAGGTAACAAGACAGTTCTGAGTAGTTGGAACACATTTGGGACAGAATGATTACTGGTGGAATTGGACCTTATGGGACAGAGGCCTAATAATAACAAGATGGTGGGTTCCAAAACTCATTTCTTTCTCACTTTTTGTGTTTGTCTCAATTTTCCAACCTTCCAAATCTCATGATATTTTATAACCTTAAAAATTGTCATGAAAGGGTATTTCTAACCTTTAAATGCAGGATATCCATTTTTCAATGGTAATTTCTTAATATTTCAATATTTCTTTACTATTTATGTTACTTGTTGTCAAAATAGAATTACATTATCATCTACCACCTCTTTCTTCCCTCCAGCCCCTCCCAGCAACCTTCCAATGAACCCTTCTGATGCATACCGCCTTGATGATAGTCTCTCTCTGGTTATTGATGTTCCAAATACATATGTATATGTATGTAATATAAACTGCAATTTCTATCAGAATTATGGTGTATGGTACATCTCTAATCAAAACTAGTCTAAAGTACTCTCTAATATTCAAACAAGTTTGACAGTGTGATATAGGAAGACATTTGAGGGTTTTTCTTTTTATTTTATTTTATTTTATTTTTTTGCTGTTGCTGATGTTATTGCTATTTTGCCTCATGACAATGTAATCTTCTACATAAAAGAAATAACTCTCTGTAAGATATGAGTGAGTGAAGGTTGAATAGAGGGGGAGGTAGTAAGAATATCTGTCTTTCCTACACTATCCAGAGTTACATGGTGAGAGGAATCATATTCCCAAAGATGAAGGAGAGTTTCAGCTTAAAAGAATTCTGGTTTACTATTTGTCTGGCATATACTATCTGCAGTTTCCCTTCCTCCCATTATATGTAAGATAAGATTAGATTAACATATATAGTCTAAGGTCCTTCTGCAATAAATTTACCTGTGAGGGTGCACTATTATTGCTTTCTTGTGTCCAAGTCAAGAGTATAGGTTTTACATTATTCAAATATATTTTAATTCAACCTCCTATGCCAGAGTGTACAAGTATTGACAGAAGAGCCAGGGACCCAGTGCAAATATATGCTGCTTGGCAACAGACACCAACATTTCATAATTAGACAGGGCAAAGATTCAATGGGTGAGTTACACCACACAAGATGTAAAAGTGGTACTGGAGACTTCTTCTAGGGTACAATATTGTACAAGTCATAGCAACTTCCTTAAACACTTATCCAAGTCTTTAAATCTGCTCTAAGAAAAAAATAATAGAGTAGAAAAGATGAAAACAGGCTATGACAGAGCTTAACCTAACATGATTGCAAAAAAAAAAAAAATGAAAATTGGACTCCATTACATTTTCTGCTATCACATCAAATGATTAATTTAAATTATAGAAAGAAGTAAAGAAAATGACATTTCTCACATACCTGGACTTGTTCCCTGGAAATATCATTCTTGCTAAAGTAGTTTATCAACTTTCAAGTAATTGATCTTTGGCTCAAGTTAATTCTTTTTATGGAATGATTGAATATTCATGAGACTGCAGCTATATTTTAATTATGATTCTTGATCAGTATTTGAAATCCAGACTAGACAGACACCCACACATTCCTAAGGGGATGAAAGCTATACAACCATTTGTAAACATCAGCTGGTCTTAATCAGATAGGTCTTAAGAAATGAATCCATCTCAAGGTGAAAATCACAGAAACAATCTGCCACCAACACGATGTTGTGAAAAAAACCAAAAACTCAAGACTTTAAGTGAACCAGAAATACACCCAAATAATATTTTTCTGAAACAACATACCCTTATAGAAAATAATGTTTCATTTATAATAGTATCATAGCAGTGACGTCTTTTAAGTAACAGGAAACCCTACAGCTGAAAGTAAGTATAGAAGACATGCTACTTCTTGCTAAGATTCTTTGTCATGGAGACTCTGTCTTCAAGCCTGACCATGCACAAAGTTATTGTCTCTTCAGAAAAGTGCATTTTGATGTTTGGGGATGGAAAGTGTTAAATTCCATATTCTTATCTACATTCAATAATGAAATACTAGTTGGGTAAGGTTAAGGAGGTTCTCATTGATTAAAATATTAGCTTAGAGTGCATGAGTGCAGAGGGTGTCAAAGCTTAATTGTACTAAAAGATTCAGTGCCAAATTATACAGTGTATTAAACAACATAAGAAGCATTAAAAATTAACAGCAACTCAGCATTTAGTCCTTATTATATTGTCAATGAAAATGATAATTGGGAGCTTAAAATAAAACTCACAATAAAGAAACATTTTCATTATTTCAAGTACTTCTTATGTCACTGTGTTTTCTCCCTTTTTTCAACATTTTTATTTAAAATTACTTTACATTAATCACTGTTAGCCAGAAAAATATGTCATGGGAATAAAATGCACGTTCAACATAGTTACATGTTGCAATGAAGTGATGTGAAAGATATAGACTGACCCGGCTCTTTTCTTTCTGTTCTCTTCTTTAGTTTTAAAACTAAAGACATCACACCACTTGCAAATTCTGGAGGTCAAAATGTCAGGAGACAGCTATCACATAGCAGTTGAAAAATAAAGAATGCTTAAGGTTAAAATGAAAGAAATAATCTAGACTACAAATTCCTTAGTTAAACTGAAAACCTCAGAGGAAAAGTAGGAATAAACAGAAGGAAGAATTACTCCATATTAACCTTTCTTACTAGGACTTTTTTAATCAAACTGATGTAAAAAGTACATGTAGTTAATGCAAAATAATTTAAAGCATCGTATGTTCTAGTATGACCACCATCATTCTCAGTCTTTTATTTGTGCTAATTTATTAATAGTTACAATAACAATTAACATTTGTAAGCACTTACAACAGTGCATTATAGTATGGTATTATATGATATGCAGATGAGAAAAAATAGAATCTACAGATTAAATAAATTAATACTTGGAGAGGAGAGAATGGAGCCTTTAAAAAGTTAACTGGTCCAGAGAAGGTACTATAGTATAATTAAACATCCACCTGATATGAAGACTTAAAACTCTAAATGGTTCTCTACTTTTCAGGAACAAACTACCCCTGTGTAAGTTGTATGCACAGTAAAATTTTATTTGTAACAGATATTTTTGTCTTCCATTTCATTCTATTATTGTGTCCTTTTACTCTTGATACGTTTTCATTTGAAATTGGTAATATTTTGAATTTTCTTTGAGTTTTATTGAAATATTTCATGAACCTGCAATTGAAAATGGAATAACATCAAAGAACATATTGAACAAATTGTCATGGCTTTGATGTTTACGCCAAAAAAATTTTGTAGGAGGATTTCAAAAAGGTATGAAGTTATAACAATTAAAACCAGTTAACCTGTTTCTAGAAAGGCATAACATAGGATATTATCAAGAGATTTAGGTGCACAGTAGAAATAGACAAGTGAAGCATTAAAAATGATACTGGCAAGATATGGTTAGCTCCAGGCCTACATTAGTTCTATGTCTTCAAAGCAAATTTGGCTTAACTATTACATCTTTAAGAAGTTTGCTGACATGTGCTGCCGTCCTTTTAAACTATCCATTTAAACTGTTGGTAAATTGTTATATTCATGCTTATATTACTATTTCCTTTTATCTTTAGATGCAAAATGCTCTCATTCATATCCAATAATTCATATGTGAATTTGGGAATTGTCTGTTTATCTTATATGATTCATTTTCATGATTAACTTTTCCTATTTTCATACAGAAAGCTTTTTTTGCTCAATTATATTTTAAAGTGAAGAGTTGCCAAATAGGTGAACTGCCTTCTGGGCAGAGTAAAGCTTCTCTGAATATTGAGATACCCAATGGAAAAACGATTTTGATTAGAATCTTTAAAGTGTTGAGAAATTTTTCATATGACACTACTGAAATTCTACAGAATACTATAATGTTCATCATTGAGGCTTGGGGTATCCAAAATCCTTATGTCCTGGAGAAATTTTGGAATATTTTTGTTTGTAGATGTCTCCCTCATGCCTTTTGGAAGTAGGGGTCAAAATACCCAGAAAAAGATGGTAATCTAATAGGTTGAAGATGAGAGTTCCTATCTCACCCTACATCCTGGTATGGCACTTTCATAAATGCATCCATATAAGGGAAAATGAGGTATCTAAAAGTATTTGAAGACTCAATGACAGAGTTGCTGGCACCAATTTTAATAGTACAGCTTCCCAAGTGAACCAAGATCACTGACCAGCTAGGCCTTTGTGCTACATAATTACTTGAGATTTGGCCACCAAAATGGTGCCAAAATAATAATTAGAATTGTAAATTTTACTCATACACAAAGATAGATTATAATTCTTGGCTACTGGTGCTTACAATGACCTGTGAGCTTGAATTCATACTTTGGCTGATCACAATCCCATCTCCATCATAGTGTTACCTCTTGCTTTACAGGCCTCAATGTTGGCCATGGGGAAAGTATGGGTTATTTGAGGCACACTTTGACAGTGCAGGCTATATACTATAGAACATGTTTTATGTGGTCTTCTAAGCTAGCCCTCAGTTATCCTGTCCTACAACCTTTTTTAAAGGGTATCAAGGATTTATTAAGATATAAAATGGGGAGAAAATGCACTCACGGATACGGAACAAAGTAAACAGCCACTGCGGTCCTCTGTTCTGCCCCGGGTGAATGGAACCAGCAGTCAAACCTCTGACCAGTACAAGAAAGTGAGGACACCTCTCTCCTCAGTTTTAAGCAGTCAAGTAATCCACCAAGTGGCCAGGCCCTAAGGCTGTTACTCCAAAGCTATTGGAAGAACAAATACCCACAACACTTCTCCTTTATGTCTAGACAAGGTTCTAAGTCTAACAAAAAACTACATACAATGAGAATGATTATCAATTATTGTCCAGGAGAAAGAGAGGGTAGTAAAAAACAAAAAAGGAACTACAGCCGGCAAGAACAACATTAAGCAAGAAACACACACGGAATGTCCAGACCATAGGTAAATGGCAAATTGTAGAGATTACTCCAATATCCTGAAGACTCTAAATCTAGTACCCAATATGCTCTTAGCTAAGATATGAGAGGAAAGTAACTGTGACCATCTAGCCTTCAACCCCATCAAAGACCTGAGAAGGAAAATAATATCACCTGGGGTAAACATGAGGAGCAAGCAAGCAACTTCCAAAAAATGCAAGAAATGACCGAGACAGCTGGCTGCCTGGACAGTCACCCAATGTTTCTCTGCAATGTTGGGGCACCCACTTTTGGCTAGAGTCCTAGAATATCTGATAAATCATTTTCAAAAGCAGGAAATTTTAGCACACTGTCCTACCTGCTGTGGGACTGTCTGTATGTCAAATTGCTCTGATTGGTCAATAAATAAAACAGTGGTTGGCCAGTGGCCAGGCAGGAAGTAGGTGGGACAAGGAGAGAGGAGAATTCTGGGAAGCAGAAGGCTGAGGCGGGGAGACACTGCAGCCACCGCCATGACCAGCAGCATATGAAGATGCCGGTAAGCCACCAGCCACGTGGCAAGGTATAGATTTATGGAAATGGATTAATTTAAGCTATAAGAACAGTTAGCAAGAAGCCTGCCACGGCCATACAGTTTGTAAGCAATATAAGTCTCTATGTTTACTTGGTTGGGTCTGAGCGGCTGTGGGACTGGCGGGTGACAAAGATTTGTCCTGACTGTGGGCAAGGCAGAAAAACTCAAGCTACACCTACCCTTTCTTGGCAAGGTTCACCAGTCATTTTTCCTTGTGTCATGCTCATCCAGAAAGAACAGCATGCTTACTGTCAGCAGCTGAGGAAAGGGGAGTTCTATGTTTAATAGGTCATTTATGCCAACAATGAGATAAATTCTATATGGAGTGTCTTTGTTTCCCAACATCCTTGGGAGTGAATGGATCAGTGCTGCCAGGAGCGATCATGTCTCAAGTCAACAGAATTCTAAGGTAATAAAACACTTACATGCCATATTCTCTAGGTCTGTGAAGTGTCTGAAGATTACCTACCCATCTGACATATATTTCTGTATATCTGGAAAACCTAACTAACATGACTATAAGTATGACAAGCATGGGTGACTATCTGTCCTACAACTTATAAATCATTGCTGTACAGTCTAGTGAGCCATAATCCATGTTTTAGGTTTCCTTTGCACATGAGTTGCATGCCTACTCTGATCATAATGTCATGGAAAGCAAAGCATAGCCAGTGATTTCATGAATTGAACAGCTCTTCCCACTCTGCCCCAGGGCCACTTCTTTCTCCTGGCTGCCACTGATAACATAATACTGTGTCAGCAGGGTGTAAAGGGTTTAAGTGATCGTCACCTCAGTGTAAGAGAAGACAGTTATAATGCTTTGTTTTACCACTAGGCTACAAATATTGAAATAATAAATCTAATACGAAGGGAATTATCATTTCCATTATCTCATATATTTTAGACTTGTTGTAGAGTTCAGATATAATGACATTTTGTAGTCAGAATAGAGCTTAGGTGTTGTGAATTTTATAGCTTGTCTTATTAGCAAGTGGATAGCATTAGTGGATTTTTAATGTATAATGTAAAGAGTGATAGTTGCCTGATTGCAAAGTGGTTATATTAGTATCCTCATATTCCTCAGCTAGTGTGAAGGAACTTCTCTGAAATCGACAGGAGCTTGAAAACTAGCAAGAGCACAAGCTGGGAGAAATGGTAAGATGCTGAACTTCCTGAAATCACTTTCATTCAAATAAGATTACAGTCTTATTCTTTGGAAAGATAGTTTGAAAAAGTTCAATTAATAAAATCACAAAAACATTTATGAAAATAATGACTAATTTTGGCATACCTGAATATATGTTCACAGAAAAGTCAAATTGTCCCGAACCAACTCTGTATATCCAGAGTTTTGGTAACATATTAACATAATAGTACTTGTACTGATGTGTGAAATACTGGGGCAAAGAAGTGCTTATAACTTTTGAGGTTGACAAAGATTAGAAAAGTGTGTGAGTGAATTTTTAATTGAGCAGCCCCATTTTAGTATGGCTAAAGAGTAATTTATAACTAGGAAGTTACTAATAAGACTTTGATAAGCCAAAAACAACAACACACAAATTTGAAATGTAATAATATTTTAAATTTGCAATAGCAATGTGAAATTGCAGAAGTCACATATGCATGAGATTTGGAGTAGGACATTGACCATCAAAATAAAGCAATTGGTGTTATTCAGTTACATACACTGAAGTGAAAGTTTACAAAGCAAACTTGGGCCTGAACTCTCATTTAATTTGATAGGGAACAATTACATTATAGAACACCCTCAGACCTACATTTGGTTCTGGTAGTCATAGTTGCCTTTAAATATATCACACACAACTTAAGCCATACATCCTAGTAAGATGGCCAATGGGAGTCTAAAATAAGTAAATGGAGCATCAGTTTCTTACATGGGTGTCCCAATGCTGATCTGCCTGTGTATCTACTTTATGTAAATAAGCATTGATCCATCCAAAAAATAAATAAATAAACTATCTATTTTCAAGTTTATTTCAGCTATAAATTTCTCAAACTTTGGTGAATATAAGGAAAGTGTTAAGCTGGGCAGTGGTGGTGTGTACAACTTTAGTCCCAACACTCAGGAGGCAGAGCCAGGTGATCTCTGTGTGTTCGAGGCCAACCTGGTCTACAGAGTGAGTTCCAGGATAGGCACCAAAACTACACAGAGAAACCCTGTCTCGAAAAACCAAAAAAAAAAAAAGTGTTATTTTTAATATCTCTATTGATTGAATGTCTACCCAATGTATTCACATGATCATTTCCTTTTTATATTTTTTTTTTGAGAATTTCATACATGAGTACAGTGTATTTACATTATGCCCTCCTCTCCCTCTCTTCCACAACTTTTCTCATCATCACTTCTCAATTTCAGACCTCTTCTAAAATTTTTGTTGTAATATGTATATATATATATATATATATATATATATATATATATATATATAGTCTACTGAATCCAATTAATGTTGTCCACATGTGCACATGTGAGACCTGAGCACATAGATTTGGAGGGTTATGTGGGGCATACATGGGTTGCAAAGAGGGTGCTAAGAGAAATTTAGAAAAATAGAGCTTAAGCTTTAAGCTGTTTAAGAACAGAGTAGATACAAAGAATGATGTGGAGAGGAAGTTAGTTTAAGGTGTTTGTGCAGAGAATAGATACAAAGGATGGCTAAGAGGAAGTTAGCTTGGGTTGTTTGTATGGAGATTAAAGACGAATGGTGAGAAAGGAAGTTAGCTCAAGTTATTTATGCTAAGATAAGATACTAAAAACAGGAGATATTGTCAGGACATAAACAACTTGTAAATAGGGTGACTTTTAAAATGATTGGTTGGTTCCTTCACCCCTCCCAGGGTTCTGAGGTTTTCTGGTATAAAAGAGGCTTGCAGCCTATCAATAAGAGTTCTTGCTTGACTTGACTCCCCACTATATCTGATTGTCTCCCGGTAAGAGGGTAAGAGGGAGGCTGGGGAACGTGCCAGCAGAGCGAACTTGCCTTTCCTAGGTTCCAGGCCACCTCTTCACAGGTGACCTAAGTTCCCGGTGGGGCAGGTCCCCACAGGGTTACCCTGAAGAAAACTGGTTCTCCCATCCTCAGCACACATTGTCTGTTATCAGTGCACAACATGCTTTGTTGTCTCTATCATCAAATTATTGCTTAGTTTAAGTTATGTTATCTTAAGTTCATAAATAGAAATGGCTACTATTGATTTTTCAAGTACAGATCACTCATTCATGCAATATTTAGATGGTACATTATAAAAGAGCAAGAACTAAAGATATTCAATATGTAAGTATTCTGAAAAAATATACCAAAGGTAATGACAAATGGCTATCACTGAGAAAACTAACAATTCCCTCTTTATCGTCTCTGTGTCTTTTATAGACTCCTATGCACTACATTTTAATAAGGGGAAATCAAGTTTTTATTATTAGTAATAATTTAACATTATCTTCATAGACTTAAATTTTGAAATTTGGATTTCATAGGTTATTTTATGTTTTTTTAAGGAAGGTTCATACATGGCATGGAATAATTGATCAAATTAAATGCAATATTGAAATTCTAGGAATTATCTTGTGTGCAGTATATCTCAAGTATTAGCATAAAACTTTATTTATGTATAATGTGTATTTCAACAATCATGTTAAGATGGTGAATAATAATAAGTATAAGAAATATACTTTGGCCAAAATCAAAGGAATGGGACATGGAATATAAAGTATATTGGTACATATAGGAGTTCATATGGCACCTAATATTTTATAGAAATAGAAGGGAGAGGCACATTATTGTGGGATTTCTTACATGTAGAGCAAATAAAGAAACCAAGCCAACATATATTCTCATTCTGCAAAATATTTGCTGGAGAAGAGGTCAAGGCTTATTCAATGATTATGTATTTCTATCATTGTATATTAAACACAACAGAGAATTGTTCCAGAGTGGCAAAACAATTGTACCCACTTCTTTCATGCTGAACTGGGACAAATACAATTTTAAAAAATTCTAAAATAAAAAAATACTCTAAAATATTGAACTAGAGATTATAATTAAAGTATGACTATTTATTTGCATGCTAAGTAATATCCCAAACATGCAAAAAGTGTGAAACAAATAGAAATTAAAAAACCCAAAACTTATAGTTTGTTTTATTTTTAAATATTAAGCTAATTCGGTTTACTAACAATGTTAATTCAACCTCATCTTAATAAGTTTTTTTAACTCATGGAAAATTACTCTTGCAGTTATTATCTCTCAAACTGAATGTTTGTAAATACAGTTCACTGTGGCAAAAAAAAATGACAGCTTTCCAAAGTATATATCATACATCTCAAAATTAAATACCCTGCAAAACAATGGTTACTACAGTAAACAACAGAAAATAGACATACATATTCACCCAGGTTAGAAGAAAAGCATCTGTCCATTCATGAAGAAAACATTGCTAGAAATAGAAGTTAATTATTGTCTTCAGTTAGCTCTATTTTGAAAGGATATTTTTAGACTGCCAGATTCTTTATAAGAAACGTGCTGGTGAAAGCAGGTAACCAGTGTGTCAGGTGATATTGTTCAACATGTGATGGCACTTGTTGCCAATCCCAAGGGCCTGAGTTCAATCCCTTAGACCTACATGAAAAGGACTTTCACACTCAGTCCTCCGACCTCCACACAATGGCTATTGAACAAACTCTTCCTCTGCCTCACTAATAAACAAATAAACATATTACAAAGAAGGAATTGCCACTGGGAATAAAGATAAAGCAGTGCTTACTCATTCTTATGTCCATTTCTATGCCTGACTAGATATCCTTGCATGTGTCTGTAGGCACTGGAACTCAAGTTTGAAGTATCATTTTGCTCTCTGATTTCTACATCTGACCAATGCCAACCAGTAATATCTTCTGTGAATAGTATTTCCTTTCTCTTTATAACTGTCAGCATTCCTGTTCATGCCAACCTAATGAAATGCTTTCTCACAGCTCTCTTCACTGCAGGTGACTCTTTGAGGATGCATTCTCTATGCACCACCATATTCAAAGGGTTGACCATTGCTCAATCTAACACTAAAATAAATGTGATAACAGTCCCTAATATCTGTGAATGTATTAATTAATAATCTTATATGTTGAGATTCTTGGCTAATAAATATCTATCATTATAGAATGGTGCAGAGCAATATATGTGTTTCAAGAATGAGATGAGGATAAAAAAACATAAATCTCTTCCTATTCAAGGTTAATTTATGTAGCTAGAATCTTTGTGCATTCAACAAATTTCTTTTTGATAATTCATTTTGGCCAACTTTACACAGATTAATCATAATTATTTGCCCTCATTATATTGGTGGCCATGACAATAATTATAGGATTAATGTGACAACAATTATGATTAGCAACATAATGAGGGCAAATAATTTGTAATTAAAGTAGTGGCATCACTGTCTTTTCTTGTTGGTTGCTCATGCTTGCATGATTAGAACAATTTTCAACATTGTTTTTGTGAAGTTACACTCAGTTAAAATTAGATAACATAATGTATGAATTCATTAGCTGTGTAGACAGGAATTGCGAAATATGGAGTTGAACCTGAAGCTGAAAAGGTTAGGGGTGCACTCTCATTTGTTCCTTTGATGAGTCTCTATATTTGCCTAAGAATGGGCTAATATACACAACACTGGACTTTGTTTTATACTGCCCAAATTCTGTGTCTTAGCCATTCCCATGCTAATCATTAAAAAGATCATTATTTTAATACTGAAGATAACAAATAAATTTAAGATGAAGTTCCAAATTATCTTTAATTTTCCACTGAGCATTTTGGCCCACACTTCATATGTATATATCACTGTAAAAATTGTGATTATTTATAATAAACAGTAATGATCATACTCTTCTACTTCCCCAAGTAATTCAGAAGTTTCTTTACTGCTTTGCCAATCATTATCATATTCATACAGTTCACATCACAACTAAAATCAATGTTTCCATAATTTTCACATGCATATTAGAAGCTTTCTAAAGTTGAAAATATTTACATTTTTCAAATACATTTTGTATCAAACCTAAAGATTTCTGTTCAAATGATTGCGCATGTTTAAAATATTACTCCTATATTGATTTTTACCTATCAAAATCCCTCCCATTCTTCAAGGATCATCTCAATAAAAATATTGTATAATTTTAGCATATATTTAATTTTCAACATATTTGTTTTGTATCTTATTTTTGGATAAACTTATGAAGCAATGATTCAAAGAGAATATGGATTAACACAGAGTCTAGCTATTCAGTCAACTGTAGGCAAGATGGAGTTGATAGGTGAAATGAGTTGGGATCTTTCTTAGCCCTCATTACAGCTGAGTCAAAAAAATGGTCTGGAGGTCACTACCAGGAGCCAGTGGTTCAGAATTTCAGAAATGATGTGACTTCAGAAGAGTGGTGTTCAGTGAACTAGACTGAAGTATTCTGCTGATAAAAACTGAATATTGTTCTGCTTTCTTCCAATACATGTAAGCATTTTTATTTCAAAGAACATTATATATATATATATATATATATACATACATATACATATATATAATCACACACACACACACACACACACACACACACACACAAATGTTTCCTGAGTTTTCAACACTTTTCTGCAAAGATATTCCTTAAGGCTTTGATATCATAATGCTTGCATGTATTGTAACATACATTACTGATAATCTAAACGTTTTATTTCTTAGTATTGGATGTTGTCGTCATTGCTTGTTTATCTCAAATTGCATTGTGTTTTCCAGGGTAAACAAAGAGAGGATCCCATATTTTTTTATTATTAAGGAATTTTAAAATTCATTTTACAAACCAATCACAGATCCCACTCTCCTCCCTCCTACCTACTCCAACCCCTCATGACTCCCCCCACCAAATCAACCCCATTCCCTCCTCCAGCAAGGCAAAGTCTCACATGGGGAGCCAGTAAAACCTGGTACATTGAGTAGAGGCAGGTCCAAACCCCTCCCCCTGCATCAAGGCTGTGCAAGGTGTCCCACCATAGGTAGTGAGCTGCAAAAGGACAGCTCATGCACCAGGGATGGATCCTGATCCTACTGCCAGGAGGGCCCCTTAAGCAGATCAAGCTACACAATTAACTCATTTATGCAGAGGGTATAGTCAAGTACCATGGAAGCTCCACAGCTGTTGGTCTCAAGTTCACAAATTCCCACTAGCTTGGTTTGGTTGTCTCTGTAGGTTTCCCCATCATGATCCTGATGCCCCTTGCTCATAGAATCCCACTTCTCTCTCTTTGATGGGACTCCTAGAGATTGACCTGATGCTTAGCTATGGATCTCTGCATCTGCTCCGATCAATTACTGGATGAAAGCTCTATGATGACTGTTAGGATACTCTCTGAATCCTGGGGTAGGAGTTCATGCACCCTCTCCACTATTTGCTAGTAGTCTAAGCTGGGGTTATCCTTGTAGATTCCTGGGAACCTCCCCAGCCTCAGGCTTCTCCCCAATCCCCATGATGTCTCCCTCCATCATAGTATTTCCCTCACTGCTTCCCATTCTGACCCTGCTCCAGCTCAACCATCCCATTTCTCATGTTCTCATTCCTCATCCCCCACACTCCGTTGTCCCTCTTCATTCCCAGTTTACTCATGGAGATCTCATCTATTTCACCTTCTCAGGGCAATCCATGTATGCCTCTTATGGTCCTACTTGTTAGCTAGGTTCTTTGGAGCTGTGGGTTGTAGTCTGGTTATCCTTTGCTTTACATCTAGCATCCAACTATGAGTGAGTACATATCATGTCTGTCATGAATTTGGGTTATCTCACTCATGGTGATATTTTCTAGTTCCATCCATTTGCCTGCAAATTTCCTGATGTCATTGTTTTTTGTACTGCTGAGTAGTACTTCACTGTGCATATGTACCACATTTATTTGATCCATTCTTTGGTTGAGGGACATCTAGGTTGTTTCCAGGCTCTGGCTATTATGAATAATGCTGCTATAAACATAGTTGAGCATGTGTCCTAGTTGTATGATTGAGCACTCCTTGGGTATATGCCCAAGAGTGGTATAGCTGGGTCTTGAGGAAGACTGATTCCCTATTTTCTGAGAAAACACCATACTGATTTCCAAAGTGGTTGTACATGTTTGCACTCCCATCAACAATGGAGGAGTGTTCCCCTTGCTCCACGTCCTCTCTAATGTAAGCTGTTATCAGTTTTTTGATCTTAGCTATTCTGACAAGTGTAAGATGGTATCTCAGAGTCATTTTGATTTGCATTTTCCTGATGACTAAGGATGATGAGCAATTCTTTAAATGTCTTTTGGCCATTTGAGATTCTTCTGTTGACAGTTCTCTGTTTAGATCTGTTGCTGTGGATACCACTTTGTATGCTGTGAATGTGTTGCTCTGATTGGTTAATAAATAAAATGCTGATTGACCAATAGCCAGACAGGAAGTATAGGTGGGACAATCAGAGAGGAGAATTCTGGGAAGAGGAAGGGGAGAGAGAAGTCACGAGCCAGACACAGAGGAAGCAAGATGTACAGGTACCAGTAAGTCATGAGGCACATGGCAAGGTATAGATTTATAGAAATGGGTTAATTTAAGATAAAAGATCTAGCTAGCAAGATGCCTGAGCCATTAGGCCACACAGTTTAATAAATATAAGCCTCTGAGCAGCTGCGGGCCCAGGCAGAACTGTAGAAAACTCCAGCTACAATCTTTTGCCCAATTTTTAATTAGATTGTTTGGTATTTTGCTGTCTAGTTTCTTGAGTTTTTATATATTTTGGATTTCAGCCCCCCTGTCAGATGTGGGGTTGGTGAAGATCTTTTCCCATTGTGTAGACTGTCATTTTCTCTTATTTACTGTGTCCTTTGCCTTATAGAAGCTTCCCAGTTTCAGGAGGTCACATTTCTTAATTCTTGCTCTCAGTGTGGGTGCTACTGGTATTATATTAAGGAAATGGTCTCCTGTGCCAGTACATTCAGTGTAAGTGTATTTATGTTGAGGCCTTTGATCCACTTGGACTTGAGTTTTGTGCATGGCAATAGATATGGATCTATTTGTAATCTTCTACATGTTAACAGGATCTCACATTCTATACTATTATCTGACAACCTTTTTCTATAACAGGATGGAGAAGGCATTAGGCTTTGTGGTTCATGGGTCATTGTGGTTACCCATAGAACAACTCATCTCCAACATGGGTATATTATGCTATGACCTGCTGGTTCAGGTAAGAGCTACATTTCTGAAAGACCAGGAAGAAATCATAATGTAAGTCAGAAGTAAGAGCTTGCTTTCCATCCATGTTCTCCCGAAGTAAAAAACAGTGAGGCTATAGAGTAATTTGTAATTTAGGGGTCAAAATGGTACCCATAGCTTCTCTAGAGAAAAGATGAGTCATAATTAGGTACAGTCAACAGGTCATAAAGGGTAAAAGATCACTTGAAATAGGCATAGATGGTTAAAGAGGAGGGTAATTGATTAGGGAACTGTTGGTTTGTTCAGAATAACTGTAATTATTAATAAAAAAGAATGTACATTAGGAGCTAGAGTAGCATTGATTTAAGGAGAAATTTACATCATCTTTAGCTCTAACAGAAACATGGCACAATCAGAGAAGCATGGCCAGACAGAACAGCTTTTTTTTTTTTTTTTTTTTTTTTTTTAACCAAGCAAATATACTAACAGGTAAGTACTAGTTTCATTGGATTAGTTGATGGACACCAAGAAAGGTAATATTTTCTAGGTGTCGTTTTCAAAAGACAAATTTATTTCAGAAAAAAATGTTGATAGTGTCTTGTTTTGATAGTTAAGTTTTTGAATTTACAGATCCATAGCATTCCATATTCCTCTCAGATGAATTCAATTCTAACATCTGAAAAGAAAAATGTGTTCTAATTAAATCTACCAAGTTTATTAGCTCCTTGTTTACAGGGCCAAGACAGAGCAATGTGAAAAGGGGGTAAAATGACTTGCACTGTGATATTGAGCAGAATCAAATTGCTGAGGAACTTCACTATCCCAGCAATCAAGCTGCAATGTGAAACAGAATATGAGGCTAAGATGCTAGAGAGCTAGATTGGCAGTTAAGAGGTGTACTGCTCTACCAGATACCAGAATTGAGATCCTAGCCCCCATGTAAGCTCCTAAGTACCTGAAACTCAAGCTCAGGGAGTCTGAGGATCTCCTCAGACATTTGTGCTCATAAGCACATACTCCTCATATTTAGCACACAAAAACACATATGTTTAAAAAATATATCAAAGATAAAAGAATAAAAGGTACAGAATTTCTTAATTATTGTTCATATGTATGGCCTACTATTCCAAAATAATCACCCGATTCCAAATGTTCTCTTTGACACAATATTACTGCAGTTATTCTCAAAGCAGATAGATGACATAAGATATAGTTGAGACAAAATTAAGGTATCTGCTTATTTTACTAATACAATTATGGAAGACGTATTAAACTGCTAAACTCCAAGAAACTACAGCCTCTCTGGTACTACATTTGAAGTTACTTTGCTAAAGAGTAACTAACACACATAGTATATTTTCTGTGATTAAAGGGAAAGATAGATCTCACAGATTAACAAAGAAAATAAAAATATAGAAAAACAATTTTTTAATCATTCAAATACTTAAAACAACTTTTGAATGATAAAACAAAACAGGACAGAAATTCTAAGAGCACATTTATTCTCTTGAAAATATCAGTTGTTTCAAAAAAAAAATATCAGTTGTTTCTTAACAGTCACTTTGTACATGTGATGGACAGCTTGGGAGAACATTTACATGGCTTTCCTCCCAGTGGACCTCATGCTCTCTTCCTGATAGAGGATAAAATGCAAAATAGTATTTTGTTGTCATATTTAGCTTTAGGCAATTTGACCTAAGTCTTAAATAAAGATGGAGGGAAAAAACTCAAACCATTGAACTTGAGGTAATATTTCACCTTTGAGGCCACAACAGCAATTAGCACTTCTATTATTATGTTAAAATAGCCTAAACAGACCACCTCCAAAAAACACAATCTGCAAATAGAACATTTCTGTGTAATCTCCTGTGTTTTACAGAGAATGTAATTGAGATATAAGGGAGAGTAATATTACAGTGCCATAGTGTCTAATTTGTTTTTTAACAGGTGCCTGGCTGAACAATTATCTTTGAGAAACAAAAAATAAATAGTTCTTTCACAGAAACTTCCTCATAGTGCCATGTGCTTAGACCCAGGGAGACATTTGAGGGAAGTTAATTTTTACTGACATTGAAATATTTTTAGGGATGATCAAAAAATATGTAACTAGAACTAGTATTGTATGAGACATACTAGCATACTGTACCCAAATTACTCTGCTTTGGCCATGCAATTTTCATTCTACCACCTGCATTAAAATTTCTTCAAAAAGAATTGGTTTAAAAAATGGAAAATGGAACATATAAATACAATCCCTGAGGTCAGAAATTGAACAATCAGAACTGCCTTCATTCACAGGAATACAGCCCAACTCACTCATACACCCCTACCCTTGACATAAGGAAAAAAAGTGTTTCTGAGTAAAAGAACAACAGGGCACTGTCTTGTAGAAGGCCATTCATCTGTTCCTGCCATGCCTACTCTATTGAAATACAGTCTTCATGATCAAGTTTGGCCATCGGAGTTCAATTCCCTAGGAACCACATGGTGACAGAGAGAAGTGATTCCTGCATGTTGTCCTCAGACCTGTAAATATGTGTCATGGTGTAATCTATACCCCCCAAATAAATGTGTAAAACAATTTTTAAAAAATAAATACGGTCTTTCCTGTCTTGGGAAAGTGATTTGTACACATTTCCATGATGCACATACATAAAAGGTAGGGAGTAAGGGAAGCCAAAGATGAAGTCTAGCTGTTTTTGAAAATTCCTTCCTACAATTCAGAAAATCCCTGTTTCACTTCCTATACTGCTTGAATTTCTCATCAGAGATCTGTTTCACTTAAAAGATCCACTTTTCACCACTTAAATAAAGCCAGAAGAAAGTGTTTTGAATATTAGCAGTCACACGTTTATTTACATCATGGTATCAAACGATTAAGTTTTGATATTAATGACTATGTTTGAGATTTGGGAGACCATTTATCTACCCTCTTAGACTTAGTTATTAATTATATTTTATTAGTTTTAATGAACTTGGTATTGTAGCTTGGACATGATTCATCCCTCAAGACCTCTTGTGCTGGAGGTGTGCTCTTTGATTTGGTGTGGAGGTCATGGTACCTGTAAGAGCTGGGGTCCAGTATAAAGTGTTCCAATCACTATAGATAAAATACCTATAATGATTAAGTTACTCTTTCTCAAAACTCAAATTTCTCTTGAGAAGAAATCTCTACACAATTTGAGCTTGCCCTCCAAATCTCCCATGTAGCTTCTTGTCTAAAGATGTGAGCAGTCACTTTTGTCAACTCATATCATCTGCTGAGAAGTCCTCAAAAAGATCTGAGTTGATGTTCTTGACCTTTGAAAACTGAGCTAAAAGAAAAAAAAAACCTATAAGACTTATTATATCTATAGAATTTGGGTGTTAATAAAAGAAAATGGACTAAGCTGCATTATTTTTTTCAAGGAAAAATTCAAGAAGTTCAGTGCATGAATAATATATTAGACATTCTCATTCTATGACAAAATATCTGAGAGAACAAATTAAAAGAAGAAAGGTTGATTTGCTCAGAGCATCAGACATCATAGTTCATATTCCTGAATTTGACCTACTTATCTAGAGAACAGACTTTGTGGTATGGGGATCTATGGCATAGGAAAGTGACCTCATGATAAGCAGGAAGTAGAGAACAGAAAGTGATGCTGACAAGGTGTCATCTTCAAATGCACTTGGACAGTAATCTTACGTTTTTCCGATAGAACCAGCCTCCTAAAGCTTGCATCCATTTCCAAAATAATACCACTGGCTTGGGACCATACAATGAGTACATAAGCCTGTGTTAGGATATTCTATATTCAAACCATAACAGACAATATAGATAGCATGTATTTACAACTAAATCTAAATGGTTCAATTAACACTTTTTTTTTTTTTTTTTGGTTTTTCGAGACAGGTTTTCTCTGTGTAGTTTTGGTTTTGGTGCCTGTCCTGGATCTCACTCTGTAGACCAGGCTGGCCTCAAACTCATAGAGATCCACCTGGCTCTGCCTCCAGAGTGCTTGATTAAAGGCATGTGCTACCGCCGCCTGGCTCACTTAATACTTTTAAAAGAACTGTCAACATTTAACAATGTAGAAATATTTTCACTCCATTATCATTTCTGTGTATTTTTGTAATATAATCTGAGGAACTGATATTTGTACCACTGATTTCATAAATAATATTGATAATCAACAAATGGTAAGATTTTATGAACATTGAAAATATAATCTTTTTGTAATTTGGATGTTCTAAGAATTTCCTTGTATTTTAGCACTATGTTGATCTAATTTTATATATAAAAAAAGACATAGAGAGAAAATATTTTTTAAAAGTAAAAAAAATTAGGCAGAAGGTAGACATGTTTTATACACCTATATTCCTACAATTCCTACTTGAGGCCTGAGGAGTTTGATTTGGGGCTACCTAAGTTTCAGCCCAATCTAGGACACAACGAAAGACTCTATTGAAAGAAAAAAGAAAGACAGAGAGAGAGAGAGAGAGAGAGAGAGAGAGAGAGAGAGAGAGAGAGAGAAAGAGAAAGAGAGAGAGAGAGGGAAGGTGGGAGGGAGGGAGGGAGGGAGGAAGGAAGGAAGGAAGGAAGGAAGGAGGAGAGAGGGAGGCAGAGAAAGAGAGAGAAATAAACAAAGTCAAAACAAAAATATACAAGAAGAAAGTGCTCTAATGTTCATTTTATTGGGTTAGAGTAACAAAAAACTGCCCTTAAAAATATCCTCAAAATGACAAAATCATTTTACCATTTCGAAAACAGACAATTGTTCAACCATATGGAAGAGATAAGAAAATATATTTGATGCATGTTGGAGAAATTGGAAAGCTGTTTAAACCACTAAGACTTCTTAAATTGTGTTCTTGGGCTTATTTAAGGAATTCCTAGACAGTCATCTTAAATTAAAAGTAAAGATGTGTCTTGACAAGCACTTTACTTTTATTTGTCCTATCCTCTCTGTTATTTTTCAGATTTTCTTTAAAATCTTAAGTCAGTAAATGGGGATTATAAGAATTTTGTACTTTCTGTTTCTATAGTCATTCAATTTGGCTTGTATGATAAATGCTTATCAGTCATAGTTCATCTTTTGTACAATTAACATTAAACACACATAAAGAAAACAATGATTCCTACAAAGCTCCCTGTGATTCATTTAAAACACAAGGAAATCTTCCATTTCACTGACAAAAAATTAACATGAAATATATTAAGCAACATGTTTGGAATATGTAGTTTCATTCATATTTTCTAGCGTTTATTTGTCAAATAGTGATTAAGTAATAGGTCTATCATATTGCCACACTGATTAAAAATGTCCTTGCTGAGCTTCTAGTAAGTATATTCTTATTAGATTTTAATTTTGGTGTATATATATGGGCACATGCAGAATTGCATACCTACATGGTAGGTAGAGGGGTGACAGAGAAAGGAAGAACTCTGGCTGTGACTGGAGACATGGACCAGTAAAAGATCAGGAAAAGTTGGTGGGTGTAATGAGTTCTACATCACTTTGAAGCTTTCAGTTGTCTCACCAGTTGAAACATCAACGAAGACTGAAAATGGAGAGGGAGCCTTAGTCATAGTCAATAACCCCTCTTGGTTAGGCAGACTTTCTCTCATGTTTGGTGGGTTCTCCCTAATTGACTTTTAAGGTTCAGCTATTTTGCATATCGATACCAACTGATTAGACCCCATGGAAGCTTGAAAAAACCCATAGGCTCAGTGTCTTGACATTTGGTACCCTTTCAGTTTCTCCCACTCTACCACTGGAAAATTTTCTTTTAGATCAGTAATTCTCATCTAACTCAAATAGACAGTGGTGAAAAAGTACACAACATTTCTTTAACAGGACATTGCTGGATGCCATCCTCTATCACACTGTACCTCATCCTCTTGGCACAGTATCTCTCACCGAAACTGAAACTTGTCCTCTTTTTTTTTATTTTAATTTAATTTTATTTTACAATATAATTTAGTTCTACATATCGGCCACGGATTCCCTTGTTCTCCCCCGTCCCGGGCTCCCTCCCCTTCCCTCCAGCCCACTCCCCATTCCCACCTCCTCCAGGGCAAAGCCTCTCCCGAGGATTGAGATCAAACTGGTAGACTCAGTCCAGGCAGGTCCAGTCCCCTCCTCCCAGGCTGAGCCAAGCGTCCCTGAATAAGCCCCAGGTTTCAAACAGCCAACTCATGCACTGAGCACAGGACCTGGTCCCACTGCCTGGATGCCTCCCAAACAGAACAAGCCAATCAACTGCCTCACCTATTCAGAGGGCCTGATCCAGTTGGGGGCCCCTTAGCCATTGGTTCATGGTTCCTGTGTTTCCATTCGTTTGGCTATTTGTCCCTGTGCTTTATCCAACATTGGTGTCAACAATTCTCTCTCGTTAATTGGACTCCCAGAGCTCCACCTGGGGCTTGTCCTCTTGATGTGAGGTAGTGAACAGAAAGCCTCAGGGCTCTTTCCATCTTTGTCATATCTGCCTCATCCTCACAGTGAACCACTGTTGCTGGAGGGCTTCTCTCCAGGTTCCCCAAGCCCCGCAGTCCCACAATCCACTTATAAAATAATCACTCAGACGCTTATATCACTTATAAACTGTATGGCCGTGGCAGGCTTCTTGCTAACTGTTCTTTTATCTTAAATTAACCCATTTTTATAAATCTATAGCTTGCCACGTGGCTGGTGGCTTACCGGCGTCTCTACATGCTCTTCTCCTGGTCCTGGCTGCAGTCTCTCTCTCTCAGCCTTCCGCTTCCCAGAATTCTCCTCTCTCCTTGTCCCACCTACCTCCTGCCTGGTCATTGGCCATCAGTGTTTTATTTACATAGAGTGATATCCACAGCACTTCCCCTTTCTTCTTTTTTTTAAAAAGGAAGGTTTTAACTTTAACATGGTAAAATTACATATAACAAAACAATTACCGAGCAAGAATTATAGTTACAATATTAAAGAAGATGTCCTATCTATCTTATATTTGTGAGTTTAAGGTTTTATAGCTAACTTATCTTTTATCATAACTGAGGAAATTACGACTATCTAGTCTTCAACCACATCAAAGACCTGAGAAGGAACATAATGGTACCTGAGAAATGGTAGATGGATGCAAGCAACTTTCGGGAATCTTGCAAAAGTAGACCAAGACAGCTGGCAGCCTGGACAGGCACCTAATGTTTTTCAGCATTGTTGGTGCATTCAAATTGGCTACAGGCCTAGAGTATCTGACAGACCATTTTCAGAAGCAGGATTTCTGAAAGACCATCTTACCCTGTCTTGGCAGAGTACAGTGGTCGCTTTCCTTGTGTCCCACTTGTCCAGAAAGGACAGCATTGCATTTGTACTGTCAGCCATCAAGGCAAGGGCAGTTCTTTGCCCAGTAGGCCATTTTGTGCCAAAAAGACAAACTTCCAAATGGAAATGTCTTAGAAGCCCAACATTCTCTCGGGATCAATTGGTGCAGCCAGGAGCAATTGTGTCTCACATCAACAGAATTTTAAGTTATTTAAATGCCATATTCTCTAGGTCTATGAAGTGTTTGAAGATTACCTATCTATCTGAAATATATCTATGTATACCTAGAAGACTTAACTAACATGGCTACAAATATGATTATCATAGATGACTGATTATTAATCTATTTTTAATCATCCATTACAATTTTAAATGAGTTAAACATAATACCTCAAACAAGAATAGAAATATATATATACAGTATAACAAAATTAACTTTAAGTTTGTATTAATAAACTAAAATTTTTACCAATGTAAAACATTTTAAACATAAACTAAAATCTATACCAATGTAAAACATTTTAAACAAGTTGTTCTTTAAAAGTAGGTTCATTAATCTACCCTTTTATCTTATCATCTCCATATCCTCCTATATATCTATATTATATCCCCTTTTCTTTTTTAGTAAGAGATCACATTTATAATCAACCTGTTTTAAATAAAAATATTGGTTTTTTTCTGTCCCACACCAGAGGGCTCTTCTGATTTGGGACACAAGAATCACTTAACCATTTTTTTTTTTTTAAAGCAATATGTCTGAGTTTAGAGGGGGAGTGAGCCAATTCCACCTCTAAAGCCAGCTTGGTATATTTGGGAATTTGGGCGTAGCATCTCTTACTACTTCCTGCTGGAGGGGGGCGCTGTATCTTATGGGGATGCAAAGAAAATTTTAGACCTATGGGGTAGTCCGTGAGGCTGTATTGTGTGAACCAGTTGCCTTGAAACCGGTCTGGATGTTGGATCATCTGGGCCATGGTGTCATCGGAGTCCTTTCAGGGGGTCTTGGCTGGTGAAACCTGATGTATCTTAATCTGGAACAAGTCCACAGCCTCTGGCTTTCTGTGGAAACAAAAGCAGAACCTCTTTTCCAAAGTAACATATCCTTATATCCAAATTTTGAAGTCAAGGTACCTTTAAAATATACATTTTGGCATAACTCAACAGGTTTTGTAATCAAATGTTTTTCTTTAGTTATGAATATCAAAGAGAACATAATCCAGATTCTCTGTGTGGTAGCCATCTTTATGTGGCTTATGTTTTATATTACCTTGAGCCTTGAGCCTATTGCTTTAAACTGTACCATTGTAAGCCTGAAACGGCGCTGTGGCTGCTGGCTCCGCCCACTTCAGCTTCCCAACATGGCAGTGGTACGTTTTCCGCCAGCTCTGGGAGTCATCAAGTCTCAGAAATAGTGGGTCTAAGCTTTTATCAAAGCAGCATGTAGCCCAGAAACCTCTTTTTTTTTTTTTTTTTTTTTTTAAATACTAGTAAAGACTAAATCTACCACACAGCTTAATTTGCCGCTGGCAGATGCCTCATTTCCGCCATACTGCCGGTCAAACGCACCCGCCAGGAACCCGCCAGTGTTCAAACCTGCGTTTTGCGGCGTCTAGCTGCTCATATGAGACAAGAAGCAGGAACCTGGTTTTGGCTCTGTTTAGAATTGGTTATTAAATATTCTCAGGTTTAAGGTGGAAACTCGAGCCGTTGGGCGCCATTTGTTGCTGGAGGGCTTCTCTCCAGGTTCCCCAAGCCCCGCAGTCCCACAATCCACTTATAAAATAATCACTCAGACGCTTATATCACTTATAAACTGTATGGCCGTGGCAGGCTTCTTGCTAACTGTTCTTTTATCTTAAATTAACCCATTTTTATAAATCTATAGCTTGCCACGTGGCTGGTGGCTTACCGGCGTCTCTACATGCTCTTCTCCTGGTCCTGGCTGCAGTCTCTCTCTCTCAGCCTTCCGCTTCCCAGAATTCTCCTCTCTCCTTGTCCCACCTACCTCCTGCCTGGTCATTGGCCATCAGTGTTTTATTTACATAGAGTGATATCCACAGCAAACCACCCAACATATTGTTGAGTAATATTGTTTATATAGTGACCTCTTGCAGACTGAGAATTATGTTTTCTGCAGCCACCAAGGACCTCAACATAAAACCAGATGCACTGAGTCTGATAGAAAAGAAAGTACAGATAATTGAATTCAAGGACACAGGAAAAGACTCTCTGAACTAAATGCCAACAGCTCAAGTGTTAATTAAAACTTGTTTTGTTAAGAACAAAAAATTAACAAATGGGACCCCATAAACTGAAATGGTGTATTGCAAAGGACACCATCATCTTGGCAAAGTTGCAGACCACAAAATGGAAAGATATTTGTAACAACTACAAATCTAATAGAGGGACAATATTTTCGAAAATGGACATCATGAAAATATATAAGCCAATTAAAATATGGGGTAATATCTAAGCAAACAATTTTCACAACAGGAACTCATTTGGCTGAAATACACTTAAAGAAATACAAACCAAAACTACTTTGACCTTTCATCTTATACCAGTCAGAATTGCGGAGATCAATAAAATAAATGATGGTTGCAAGTATGTAAAGTAAGGAGAACACTGATCTATTCTTGGTGGGAAAAATTGTGCAGCCACTATTGAAATCAGTATAGTAGTTCCTCAGGAAGCTAGCAACTAATCTGCTTTAATATCCAGGTATACCACTCTTGAGAATATACCCAAATGGTTCTTCATCCTACTACAGAAACAGTTGCTTTACCATGTTAATTGCTGCTCTTTTCATAATAGCCAGAAATTAAAAACAACCAATTTCCCTCAACAGATGAATGTATAAAGAAAATGTGGTGATTTATACAATGAAATATTATGTGGCCATTAAAAAATGAAATAATGAAATTTGTCAATAAATTGATGGAAGTAGAAAAAATAATCCTGAGTGAGTTAACCTAGACTCACAGAAATATGATTATATTCATTTATATGTGGATGTTAGCTCCTAAGTTATTGATAAAAAAGCTACAATTAATATAAGCACTGATGTTAGGTACAGAATAAAGGACTCATAGGGAGGAATGAATTTTCATGGGGAAGGGAAATAGAATAGATAGTTATGGATAGATGAGTGGAGAAGGACTGAAATGGGAGGATCAAATTGTGAGGGGGAGGGAAAATGAATTGAGTAAGGAAATAGAGGAAGGGACAGCTAAAATCAACAGTCATTTGAGGCATAGCATGGAAACCTAATTTACTAGCAGATTCTAAATGAAATCACCACACAATGAAGGAGACAGACCTGCAACAGTACATCTCTTGTCACCAAATGAAGCTTCTAGTTCTAGAAATGGTTTGTATCTAATCAAGTTGTTGGCCACAGGGGTCCTATGGGAACATCCAAAAAGTTGAGGCTATTGCCAACACTGATGCTGGCTCTCCACAAACGGACATTAAAGCCCTTCAATGAAGACAACATTTGTACAACATGGAGAAGATCAACTTGTGCCTACCTGCAGACTAATGTTCTCAGAATTGGAATGTACTCTGCACACTACCAAGGTGAACGTTAGCAACAATCCAACTTGAAAACCTCTAATCTACAATGGTGACCCTCCTGGCACAGGGCTTCTGAGAGTAACTAATCAAGATCTAATTTGATTTAGAGCACACTCCATGAGATGGAACCCATACTCAGATCTGACTAGGTTGGCAAAACCTGAGGCTAGATAGGCCAGAGACCTAGGGGAAAACTAAATACTGCTGTTCCGCTAATGGAACAAAGCAATAGAAGGACTTCTAATGACAGTCTGCTATAATCACATATCAGTGCCTTGCTCAACCATCATGAGAAAAGATGGGAAGAGATACAGAAACCCACAGCAAGGCAATGTGAAGAGAGTCACAGACATTGGAACACTCAGCCCTCAAGTGGATGTTTCCATCATATTCCTCATTTCAGGCCTCAAAGAATATTGAAGAGGAGGAAGTAGAATGTCAGAGCCAGAGGGGATGGAGAACACCAAGGAACAAGGTCTCCTGAATACAGCACAACAGACATGTATGTACTCAGGGACTGTGGCAATATGCAAATGGCCCGCATAAGTCTATACCAGATGTGGTCCTAAAGCTGACAGAAGTAGACAGATACCCCCATCCCTAACCCACAAGCCAACTCCAATTGATAATCCCTTGCAAATAATAATAATAATAATAATAAAAACCCTTCTTCCAAGAGAGTGTTACTGGGGAAACAAATTACTCTTAAGTATAGACTCCATGCCCAGCAATATGTTGCCAGCATAAGTAAAACGCTATGCCAACTTTGGAGGGACTTCGTATCACAATGATGTATCAGAAAATTTTGTTTTACCATTACTGGTCCTTTGCATATATATTATGGCCTCCAGTTTTGTGTTTATTATTTATTTTTGGTGAAGGTGGGGATAATCTAAATGTGGGAACATATGGGTCCCTGAATCCATGTTTCTCATGCTTTTTCTTAGTCTCTTTTTCTTCTTCTTTATTTATTTTTTGTTATTCTGTATTCTTTTAAGTTATCTTACTTTATTATTACTTCCTAGCTGCCTTTTTCCCTCTATAACAGAGATGGAAAGTGTGTGGTTCCAGATGGTAGGGTAAGTGGAGAGGGACTGGCAGAAGTTGCGGAAAAGAAAGAAAACAATTATCAGAATACACTGTATAAAAAAACCCTCTATTTTTAATAAAATAAAGAACAGTTTGAGAAAGTGTCAACACCTCATAAGGAGTTAGCTGAAGACCTACTATTCACAAGGTTAATTCATATTTGTCTTATTTTAAAAATAAAACAGATATATAAAACTACAGAGGACATAAATAAGAATATAGGAAGTAATGACAAGTCTGAGAGTGAAATTAGATGTACTTGGGAAGTTATTAGTGCACTAGAGAAACCTTCTTGCTGAGTAATTCCTGAATCATGAGGAAGATTATTTACCAGTTTGTCTCAGTGAGTATGTCATTAGCATATTTAAGTTTCACTTACTTTAATTGAATGGGTCATTTTACTCCGTAAAACTGCACACACCCACAATATGGAATGAAGTTCAGAAAGCTTATTCCTAATTCTTAGTAATCCAGAATTATACTGGTGTAGCCAACTGAACCTTAGCATTTTACATTGTAATTTGGTTATAACAATGATTGGGAAAATAAATTGTTTATGAATTTGGTATAATAATTTATCAAATATAAACTGTTTTTTGAGCTTTCCAAATTTCATTTTAAACCAATACCCTTCAATTAAAAACATCAAGGTTTTAGAGGGCTACTTTGTTATAAAATCTACTAAGCATCTTTTGTTGATACAGAAAGTAAATTTTTAACTAAGTGCATTTGAGAACAAATTCCATAATATGTTTTATAAAGTATTGTATCATCTTTAACATTTTGTTTTTCAATAACGTATCTATGTTAGAATTTTAAGAATAATGCCAAGCTGTGTATACTGAAACACTGTTTTAACAGTGGAAACACTGCAGGTTTCCTTATCACTTTGATACAATGATACCTTACATAAACATCCATTTCAAGCTTTTGTATGACTAAAAGTATAATTCCGACATCCTGTAATCAACAAAAGTTGAATTCGCTGAACTAAAACAGCTCAAGAAGTGTGATTAGGAGATTAGGAAGATTGATAACTTTATGATAACTGATACCGGTCAGCATTATGATCTGCCTCCACTACTTGGGACTTGTTTTAATACATTCATAAAGGTATAAAAAATAGTGTGCTTTTTCTACATTGTGCAGCTGACCCATTGTTCAGAAATAAAGTAAAAACAAAGAAATAACAGAAGACTCTGTATTTAAAAAGGCAATTTTTAGTAATCCTTCCCTTGAAGGATTTTAAATATTTACTTCAAACTTACCAGTTAAGAATATGAAGTCATAATTTTGTGGATAGGGGGTACATATGCTCTCACTAAAATACATCTTAAAGAATAAGTGGAATCTATAGTCTATTGTAATTATGATTGTAATATTTTTATTTCACTAACACCTAATTTACAAAAACAAACCACTCAAAATATATTAGAACAGAAGTAGGAAAAAAGTATAATTTAGATTGAAATCTTCAACTCCTAGTCACATATTTTAACTCATCTACCTTAAGGAGAAAAAATGTAATAATATTTTAAAGTTTTTAAGGTATATAAAAATTATAATATTTAAATATAGAGATGCCCAAATTTATGTTACTGTTTTCTGACAATTTTCTTGTCATCACACAGAGGTGCAATAAGTGTTATATTGAACTGTTCAGTTTAAAAGTGATGTGTTCAGAATTGATAAGGCAACCTACAGATGTTACAAATACTTTGCCACTTAGCCTTCTTCTATTGCAGTATTCTTGGGTGTTTAGTTTGTTTGAGAGATCTTTCTATCATCTATCTATCTATCTATCATCTATCTATCTATCTATCTATCTATCTATCTATCTATCAATCATATATCTATCTATCTATCTATCATCTATCATCTATCTATATATCTATATCTATATATTCAAAATGGAAATCAATTTACTTGTTAACTTCATATTAATTTGCTATGTATAAAACAAATATAAAAGGTAATTTTTTTCAATTCAAATACAAATATTAAAACAATATAAGCATAATCTTCAGTGTCGGTTTATTCAATGCAGTAACAACACTAACAAAGACCCAGCTCCAACTCAATATCAACCAGAATGAATGATTCACTGAGTAAGGATTCTGTACTTTTAGGAACAGCATTCATTATCTAAACATGCTTATTCTCATTCAATATCTTTCAATCCTCCATACTAAGCAAATTGTAGCATTTGCCTCTATCGGCCTTATATTCTCCAACTCTGAAAAAAAGGAATCCAATCTCCAACAGGTCTTCTCTCATTATGACCATTCTCTTTTACATTTTGCCTGTTCATATTTGGATTCATAGTGCCATTTAATTCTTCCATTTCCTGCTCATATTCCTCACTATTGTCCTCACAATGTTTAAAAAGAGATTGCTCAAACTCTCCTTTGCATGTAAGACCTTTTACCAATGTCATATGTGTTTAAGGCTGTCCTCATAAAATATCTGATTTTAAGAAGTCATATTATATAACTCACACTAGCCAAATATGATTTCTATAAATCTATAGATACAGGAAATTAGGTAAAACATTGACTTATTCAAAATGTTAGCATCTTATGATTGAGAAGGATAACAAGGGTACCTCTAAGAAAATACTGCACCTCATTATCTTTGAGAAGCTTGTCTCAAAACATATGATATATTTCCCCAAATACTTTACATTTTGAATGGTTCCTTTATCAGAAGAAGCACAACACTGTATTTGTATAGGTAGCTCACAGATTATGGAAATAGAAAAATGGAAGTTTTCTTACCTTCCAGGAAATGATTACAGACTTTATGACAAGACTTCAATATCTGCAACATAAAAAGAAAAACTGCCAATATTTACATCATGTCAAAACAAGTATTCTTCAAGTAAACAAAAACTGAAATATGACACTTTTCTCAGCAATCAGAGATCAATTTTTAGTAGAGAAATAGAAAGATGATATCATAATTATTTTTTTCAAAAAGGCATCTCATGTAAACCAGGTTGGCATCCAACTTGCTATATAGCTGAGAATATAGAAAATGTCAGACTTCTGGTCCTCCTGCCTCTACCTCCTGAGTGACAGGATTATAAACATGTGCTATGAGGTCTTGTTTTACACAGTTCTAGGAACTGACCCTGATTCTTGTGCATCCTAGGCAAACATTCTACCAACTGAGCTACATCTCCATTCCTTGGATTACTGAATAAGAATAAATAAAAATAATACGACATGATTACAACTCACAGTGCTATGATCAGAAAATAAGCAACACAAGCAAATCTCTAAAAAGAATTTGGATTGCAATATACAATGCTGCTAAAGCTTCTTTTCTATTGCCATTAAAAACACTATGGCCAAAACAACTTATTTTAGCTTTCAGGTTATCGCTCATCACTGAAGGATGTCAAGGCACCCCTAGATTTTATGATTCTCCATCTTACAGATGGCATGCTGTGGAACTTCATGGCCTTCACTGTCATGCCAGTTCATAGACAATTTCTCGGTACATCCTTATGTATCATGTCACTTGAGTTTCCATTGAGAAACTGACTGTCATATGTTATACATTGCCTGGTACATTTATACCCAGATTACATGAAATTCTTGTTCAAGAACACAATAATAAGGCAAGCACAATAGACAATGTCTGGTATCCCATCACTTAGGAGACAGAAGTGGGCAGGTCTCTGTGAGTTCAAGGCTAGCCTAGAAAAAAAGGTGATATTAGTTATGAAGTTGAAAATAATGAATGTGGCCGAGTAAAAAGAGAAAATTTCTTCCCTGAATCAGTCCTACATAGGACTCTCAAATGCTTCCCAAGAAAACATTGCCTGATCCCAATTCAGATTTGAATTGTAGGTTGTTTTTGCACCATTGAAACAGAAAATGTACTTTCTTTAGAGTATGAGACAAATATTTAAGTTTCAGAACCACTTATATTGCTTGGGCAGCCCCAACCAGTCATCTGCTCGATGTTCACAATACAAAATTTTGGTTTGTTAATGGAAAATTGATATGACAATCTAACTTTCAGAATTATATTTAATAATATCTATTAACTTAGTCCTCAATAAATATTTTACAAATATTGATTCCTGTTTCCCACTAATAAAAACCCAGTATGTAGAATAATACCCAAACAATAAAACTGCCCTAGCATGTTCCTGTAATCATAAACATCAGTGAATGCCAATCCTGTATCAATTCCAAGAGGAGCTTCACACATCTACCTTCCTTCTACATAGGATGTGGTACTGAAACCACAGAAACTTCAGAATATCTTAAACCCTTCCCCAAATCACCCAATACACTCCTATGTCCTATGAGGAGACCAGATCCTCTCCCTGTGGCTAGTCTTTCCCTTTGTAAGTAATCATCAGACCCACCTTTGCTTCAGATGTGTGTGGTGATATTTTTGTGTTCTAACAAATAAGGCTTGCCTGGAGATCAGAGTGCAGAGCTAACCACTAGTTAACTATAGAAGCCAGGGAGTGGTGGCATACACCTTTAATCTGAGCACTTGGGATTTCATGCCTTGATCCTAGTACTTGGGAGGCACATGCCTTTAATCCCAGACATGCGGAGGTGGAGACAGGAAATGATATGGATGTGTGGAAACAGGAATATAAGGCAGGAGGAAACAGGAGCTCAACCCTTTCAGACTGAGGTATTGGTGAGGCAAGAGGTGGCTGTCTGTGGCTTGCTCCTTTGCCTCTCTAATCTTTCAGCATTTACCCCGATTCTGGCTTTGGGTTTTATTATTAAGACCAATTAGGATCTGTGTTACAGATGTGGTCTTGCTGGGCTTCAGTAGATCATACTCAGTCCCCTCCTGGAATCTACTTTTCTACTCCTTGCAGAAGAGGTCTGTTACCACCATGCATTGACTATTTTGGCACCCTTATTGGAGTTCAGAGCCCCAAGTTTTCTACATTGAAACCACAGTTAAGACAGTTTAATACATATTAGCTGGATCTACTCCTCCTTCAAAAAAGTATTGTTTACCAGGCATCTAATTTTACACATCCATTTTGATGTTTAGTGAGTGAAAGAATGTCAGTAGCTGTTAATCTCCAGAGACAAGCTACATTCTTTGTAGTGTTGAACTGTTGTGAGCTGTGATCTACCTGGGTGTTTGGAGATAAGGTGACAAATGCATACCTCTAAGTGGAAAAGCAATTTTCTCTTATGCTTCAAAATTCTCTAATTCTTAGGTTTTGCTTTAAATGAAGAAAGGTTGGTCTGTGAGTAAAAATTCTGTTTTGATAGCTCAAATCTTTGTAAAACCCCCATAGGAATTAACAGAAAGCAGCTTCAGTCAGAACAATGTTTAGAAAATATAAGTTTGTACCTTGTCATTATATTTCACATTTCTGCTTAAAATTGCAATGAGGATACTTGCTTCCTAGCTCCCTTTTCGTTTAATTCAATAGATACTTTTCATTTGTGCTTTTTAAAAAGTATTTTTAAAATTGTATTCTACATAATGTGACACATAAATTGCACACTGTGGAAAGGATTGTCTGCCTCCTTGAATGAAACCATTTTAATCTCAAGAGTTTTATTATCTGTTAAAACCTATTTAAATATAGGCATTCAATTTTACGTTGCTTGACATTTATGGGGAAGCTATTTTATAGCGGGAGGCTTCTGAATAGGCAAGATCACAACAAATATTCATGATTAAATGACACATGAGATTGAAAAATATGGGGAAAGGATGATCTAAACACTCTTGGCAGTCCACACATAAAGCGGTATTTGATACAAGCTTGGACTAGGGATTAGTTAATGAAGATTTGTGTCTCATAACTGCATCCTTGCAGCTACGACCTATAACCTTGAATAAGAACTGCTTACTGCTCATTTTTCCATAGTAGAGTATTAATTGAAGATTTCCTGATTTTTTTTATATCTAACTGAATAATTTATTATGAAAACAGGTACATAGGCAACTATTTACTGTGTGTAATTTTTCAGTCAGCAATTACATTTTCTATTTTTTTTCAAGTAGAAAATAATATTGATGTTGTTAGGTGAACTGTCTATAAGCAGCTTTAATCCTGCTTTCGAGATCAGTCAACATCATCCATTTTTTTATGCACTGAAACAGATAAACAAGTTTTAGCCATAGTTTGAAAAATGAAATGTTTTTTTTTTCCCTTTAGTAACTGGGATAAATCAACTTTACTGTTATGAGGAGTTTTTGTTTTGTTTTGTTTTTTTAAACTGACCTAGTGAATCTGATACATAACAATTTAAACGGAGATTTTTATGAACAAGGAAGAAAATTCTGTGAAAATTTTTATATTGCATAGAAAAAATGCATATGAAACTTTGATCCATCAAATGGCCATTGAAAAATGAGGTAATTACCTAAAATAATTTGCATGTAAAGAGCTAATACAATATTAAAAAGTGAAGTCCAGTTGTGAAGGCAAGGCATAATTTCCTGATTAATGTCTCATGCACGATATTCCTCCATGCTCTGTCAGAGCCCAAATAACAATATTGCCAATCAATCAAATGAAAAAAAAATTCTCAGACAAGGAAAGTATTGAGCTCTAACAGACCATGATTTATAAACAGTGAGATTTGGGGTTATTTGGAGCTAAGCATGGTCGTGTTTTTAAGGCAATATATTGAGATTTTAATTGGTATAATTGTAGATTTCTGTGATTCAAGATCAATGTGTGAATGCCAAAAAAATAACATTCTTTTTTTTTTTTAGTTTCTAAAATGTCATCTACCAAGTTATTGAAGAAAGATCCATTTTGAAATATCAATTTGAACCTAAACTCTGCCAAAAGTTACAATCTGAGCGATATTTACCCAGGGAAACTAAGAATGTCAGTGGAGTAATATGGCCAGATTCCTTACGGAAAGACTAGGGAATGCTTCTCTCCTTGGTGTGAAGTGGAAGTGTACTTTTTAGAAGCAGAATTAATTTTCCCCTCATCTGGATTCAGGCATGGAGAAACAGGAAAAGCAAACTACATTAATAATAAAGACTGCAGAAATGAGCACCTGACCAATCACTTTTAACAAACTCAAAATGGGATTCATATTCTATTCTGCTCTTGTGAAAATAGAGAAACTCTCCAAGATATTAAGACTCTCTGTGGGTCTTAAACTCAGGGATTTTGATGTCAGTAGAAAGCTGGCTGAGGAACGGAGGTGGTTGACCTCAATCAAAATGCTTATTGCTATTACTGGAAAAGGAAACATCATGAAAAGAAGACCCTGCGCATATCCCTTTTAATTATTACAACCCAAGGAATATCAACTGTCCTTTCATTACTTATCAAGAGGACACTAATATCTGCTAAATAGGAAAGCCTGTTTTGAGTTCTGACAGCATGTTCTTTAGCCATTATTTCAGGTAACTTTTTCCTTAAGCAAGTTATTTTAACCTTGTTTTTCCATGACATCTTTTTTTAGTTCAGAAAGCTGGAAATTATATAGTAAGATAACATGGTGAGTGGCTGTAGCTACTGAACAGCACCAATCCAATTGTTTAGTCTTAGTGACATAAGACCAGTGATTAATACTTAGCTCTGTGACCACTGCTTTTGAGTGCCAAATTGTTAACACTAGATTTATTTGTTTTGTGGTTAGATCAGCCATGTATTATTTTATCTTCATCTCTAAAACTGTAATGATAACAGCAGGCATTTGAAATCATTTGTTATGAGAAGTAATTGGTTAGTATGTTTATGAGTCCTTAAAATATGTTTCAGAAATTTGGATAAATTAACATTTTAAAAATACACAAAGTCACTCAATTTAAATTTAAAATACAGCTCAGGCACATTTTTTAATTTAACATCTGTATGTGGCTCATGTTTCCTGTGCCAGGCATTACAATTTGAATATTCTTGTCAGAAGATTCTACTGCACAGCATTGGGATCTAAAGGAAGATTCTAGGGAAAACATCCTTATTACCTGCAAAATGGAATATATAGAAATGATGGGGTGAAGAACTAGCAGTTATCAGAGGCTGATTAACTGTATATCTGCATGCTGTCTCAGCTTTACTTAGGCACACTTTCATGTTAATATTTTTTTTTTCAAGAATTTAAAGGTATTTTATCTTTACATAATGAATTTTGCTCTTCATGAATTTTCCAATGAATGTCTGCAATTTTTTGAAATTTCTTTTAGTTGTGTGAAGAATGTCATTCAGATCTTTATAAGTATTACATTGAACATATAAATTGATTAATTTGCATAATATGGGCATTTTTCTAATACTGATTCACTAATCCATGAACATGCGACACCTTGTACAAATTTTCTGTCCTCAATTTTTCATTAATATTTTATGGTTTTGATTCTAGACATTTTTCTATTCTTTGTTTAAATTTATTCCACTGTTTTAGCTTTGTAAATACAGCAATTAGAATTAATTTCCTGGTTACTGTTTTGCATATTTATATATTCTTAGGTAGCAATGTTACTTTTCTTTCTTTCTTTCTTTCTTTCTTTCTTTCTTTCTTTCTTTCTTTTTTTCTTTCTTTCTTTCTTTTTTACTTTCTTTCTTTCTTGCTGAGGTGTGATGATTTGTGTGCTTACATTTTGTTGGATTAATTCATTACTTATAATTGTTACTGAAAGACTCCCACCAAAGGCCCAGACACAGTTCCCCCAGAAACTCAAAAGAGCTGAGGGAAGAGATAGCTTAAAAATAAACAGAACTGAGTCCGTACCCCCTTCCTGGAGAGGGTGAAATCAGGTGTTTCCAAAAGAACAAAGTCAGGATGTCTGGTGGTGACCAATTAACCATGAGATGTAGTGGGTAGCCATTCCAGCTTGGATCTGGAAGCTCCAACCCCCATTGAAACTCTGGCAACTGTCACGCCTACGAGGCGGGGCGAGGGGAGGTGCTGGAAACCTGAGAGCTGGATGGGCAAGCGCTCGCTCTGGGCTCGCTCTCTGCGCCTGGACCCTGGATAGTGGAGATTGATTGTGCAGAGCTCCAGAGAACACCGCTGGATTGCAATACACTTTCCCCAGACCCCCGCGACCTATCCATTCCTTCATTTGTAAGTCATCCACTAAATAAATCTTCCTTTTAACTACGTGGAGTGGCCTTTATAATTTTCGCCAATATCTGGCGCCCAACGTGGGGCACGAACCCACGACCCTGAGATTAAGAGTCTCATGCTCTACGGACTGAGCTAGCCGGGCTGGCTCCCCGTCGGGGAATCGAACCCCGGTCTCCTGCGTGACAGGCGGGGATACTCACCACTATACTGAAAATGGTCTGTCAGATACTCTAGGCCTGTAGCCAATTTGAATGCACCAACAATGCTGAGAAACATTAGGTGACTGTCCAGGCTGCCAGCTGTCTTGGTCTACTCTTGCAAGATTCCTGAAGTTGCTTGCATCCGTCTACCATTTCTCAGGTACCATTATGTTCCTTCTCAGGTCTTTGATGGGATTGAAGACTAACAGTTATAGTTACAACTTAGTATATATAATATCTTAGATAGAACATATTAAGTATTAGATTCAGGTTCTTTAGGATAGGACACCTTTGAATGATCTTTATAACATGCCGTTTACCTATGCTCTATACTTCTCTGGATTTTAGAATGTGTTTCTTGCTTGATATTGTTTGCATTGGTTGTAGTTACATCTTATCTAGGTCATTATCCCTCATTATTTCTGGACAATATTTGATAACCATTCCTTTGTATATAGTCTTGTATTAGTTTAGAACCTTCTTATTTAGACAAAAAGGGGGAGATGTAGTGGGTAGCCATTCCAGCTTGGATCTGGAAGCTCCAACCCCCATTGAAACTCTGGCAACTGTCACGCCTACGAGGCGGGGCGAGGGGAGGTGCTGGAAACCTGAGAGCTGGATGGGCAAGCGCTCGCTCTGGGCTCGCTCTCTGCGCCTGGACCCTGGATAGTGGAGATTGATTGTGCAGAGCTCCAGAGAACACCGCTGGATTGCGATACACTTTCCCCAGACCCCCACGACCTATCCATTCCTTCATTTGTAAGTCATCCACTAAATAAATCTTCCTTTTAACTACGTGGAGTGGCCTTTATAATTTTCGCCAATAATGAGATGTCCCTCTCTGGAGATAACATGACCAGGCCCTGCAGATGGGTTGTAAAACTCCTGACAGGGCAAACAGATAAGCTAAATAAAACGAAGTCCAGGCCTGGGAAAAACTGGACCAATCAAAGTTGGACCGGTACTAACCCCCTCCCCTCTAAGAAAATTTGTGGGTTTTACCTATAAAAACTAACTTCCCCAAGAAAGAGTAACTCCTTCCTGCCTCACTGCCAGTGAGTGCTTGAGATGAGTTCCCTGTCGTGACTTGTAGCAGAAATAAACCTTGCTTTTGCATTCTGGCAGCTTGTCCTCAGTGGTCTCTCTGGGGGTCAAATCTGGGCACAACAGTTATGTTGTTGTTGTTGTTGTTTTGTAATGGAGATTTTGGGCGTTACTCTTTATGAGTTCTAGTCAACTGTGAATATTGGTGATTTGACTTATTTTCCAAATCAGATGCCCTTTATTCCTTCTTTTTGTCTAACTGTTCTGATAAAACTCATAACTGCATGTGAAGTAAATGTGATGCATGTGGGCATTATTGCCTTGCTATAAATCTTGAAAATGAAACTTTCAAATTTACCAAACTCAGTGCAATTGTTGATGTAGAAGGTGGCTGTCTGAGCCATGCCTTGAAGCACCTCCTCAGTAAAATTACACCTGCCTATGACCTTGAGGTACATACCCCTGGGGCATGGCCACTGGGGTGGGGAATGGGAGGTGGGGAGATGGAACCCTTAAGACCTGGGATGCACTATGCAGCTCTTTCTCTTGGCTACCTCGTAGTTTGGATGCTGAGATCTTGGACCAAGCTGTTCAGTGTGGGACATAGCTCAGCTTTCCTGGACTCTACAATAAACCTTTCATGGTTGTGAGTTAACCCCTAAATAAATTCCTTTGATCATTAAGCTGATTCTGTAGGTTGGTAGCAATTTAATTGCATTATGTAAATTCTGATTCAATAAAAGTGGTCATTATCATGTTGAAGTATGGACTTTGTCTAGCAATTTCTTCATTATTTCTTTCATGAAGCATTGCTGAGTATCATTGGATATATTCTCTGCCTCAACTGCGATTTCCATATGTTCTGTGTACATTCTGTCTATATGGTAGATCACATTTACTAATTTTTATACATTAAGCCATCCTTGCTTCTCTGGGATGTGTCTCACTTAGTCATGGTGAACAGACTTTTGAATTTGCTGTTAGGTTTGGTTTCCTTGTTTTTTGTTGAGGAGTCTATGCTTGTCTAAGTTCATCAAGATATCAAAGGCATTGACTAGTGTTGTATGTGTGTGTGTGAGGGGTGTCCTTTTATTGCTATGTCAGGGTCATGCTCATCTTTTTCCTTCCAATTATTGTTGTTATTAATATAACTACTACTGAATATTCTAAAAAGCTTATCAGTATCAGTATTTTTTTGTATTTTGTTTGTTTATTTGTTTTTGAATTCAGCAGTAAAGTCATTGAGTCCCAGAATTTTCTGAAAAGGAGAAATCAATCTCATTATTGTTTCAATATGTCTAGATTTAATATTTCGTGATTCAGTTATGGTAATTTATGTACATAATATTGTTTTCTAGTTTTTTTCTAGAGTATCAGATTTGTGTTGTGCTCATAATTACTACTAAGATGAGTGCCACCTGAATATTTAACCTCATGAACCTACACAGACTCAAGGGAAGAATAAATGACCTTTAAGCCTACTATGAGGCTAGAATCTAGTTTTTTCTAGAATATCAGATTTGTGTTGTGCTCATAATTAGTACAAAGCTGAGTGACATCTGAGTATTTAACCTCATGGATCTGCACAGACTCAAGGGAAGAATGGATGACCTTTAAGCCTACTATGAAGCTAGAATCTACTTGTTCAAAACCTCAGATATGATCTATGGGTGAGAAATCTTCATTTAACATTGGAGTTGATCTTGGCTATCTTGGTCTCTGCTCAGTAAACCTATTCTTTACTTGCTACTGGACAACTGGTTTCATGAAATCTAAGACAAAGCCTAGAAAGTTTTCATGCTCTTTCATGGGTAGTAGAATCTCACTGTAGGGAACATGGGCTTTTTCTGACACTTGGTTTCACCACGGCAAGAGTTGTACAGGATTTTAAGTTTAAAGCTAAACTTGTTTTTCATCTTCATCAAAATGGGGCATGCTTTTGTGTGCTGAGCTGCTTGGAATTGCAATATAAGGTGGATTCAATAAGACACTTCCTGCATTCCTTCTTCAGTGTGTCTTTCCACTTTGCTCTATTGAAAGCAAAGACTGTGACTTCCAACCTGATTTTGTTAGGCCTTATGCAGGTAGTATTCAACTTGAGATATTCATTGGAAGGGCTCCTCTAGAATCTTAGCTGCCATCTTACTCTACATTGCAGACATAATTATTCAACACTCTCAATATGGAAGAATTTTTGAGTCCTCAATCTTGTGACAATGATATGTTTGAAACATAATTTTTTCCTTTGTGTGAAACAAGATCTCATGAAATGTAGGCTTGCTTTAAATTCATCTTATAGCTGATGATGGCTGGAAGCATTTATTATTCTGGATTCTACCCGATTATAGACATATATCACAACTCCCAGCTTGAAATGTTCTAAAAGTGATCACTATGCAATTGTTAACCATGAGATGTTAATACACATGTTTTATATTCATTAGTCTCCTTTCTTTATGTTCTCATTAGTTGTCTTGGTTTTGTTTGGGATATTTGATAGTAATAACTATTTTAAAATTTATAGACTAAATTCATTTTATTTTATATATATGAATGTTTGCTTACATATATATATATCATGTGCATGCCTAGCACTCATAGAAGCAAAAAAGGGCATAAAAAATGATTCCCTGAAATTGTAGTTACAGATGTTTAGAAGTACCATTTGGGAAGGAATCAGACTTCAGTTCTCCATAAGAGTAACAAGTACTCATAACTGTTAAACCGTATTTCCTCTAGCCTTTAATTTTGAAACAAAGTCCTTTCTTTGTTTGTTTTATATTACATTTTAGCTCTCTCTGTCTCTGTGTCTGTCTCTGTGTCTGTCACTGTGTCTGTCTGTCTCTGTCTCTCTGTCTCTCTCTCTCACAGACACACACACACACACACACACAGACACACACACACACACACACGAGTTTTCTTTGTTCCATTCTCCTTACCAAGAACAGATAACCAACCATTTATAATTATCTACTTATAATATTATTACTAAGTCACTGATTCAGAATTCTTGTCCTTCCTACATACTTTCTACAAAGGTGCATTCTAAACACTCTATCCAGAGGCACATTTTCTTTTTTTGTATTTCATCTCTAAGAACACCTGTCTAAATTGTTATACTAAGTCACCGGTTCTCTTATCTCTTACCGGTTTTACCACCAAAGTCTTACTAATACTTTTTACCTAAACACACACTTGCTTTGTGATCAATAAAATCCTTTGATTAGCTTCACTTGCAAGAGATTTCAATTTTTTTTTTTTTTTAGCCTATGTACATGCTCCTTCTTCATAATTCCTTCTTACCTTCACTGGCATCTTCTGCATTTCCCCCCTGCTGTGTAAAGTCCACCTAAGTTACATCTCCTTGCATATGGAAGAAGGGCTACTCCTTAAGACACAGGAAGTAAATGAAACCCACAAGACTCAGGAAATAAATAAATCTGACAAAACTCAATGGATACATTCAGTCTTTTAAATCTAAGGACTCAGTCAATCCCCCTCATCTCCACTGCTAAAACCCAGTTCAAATCATGATTTTACTTCAACTTAATTTCTGTGTTAGCATCAATTATCTCTTTGTTTCTGCTTCCTTTCCCTGTATGCTTTTCAAACTAGTCTGAAGAGAATGATTCAATTAAAAATGTAGTCTAGAGTGTCATTTACAGACCTTGATGCATCTTCAAATCACTGAAAAAAACCCTGGTAAGATGATTCTTAAAGTTGATGATGCTAAGTCATATAATGTCACACAGTCCAGAAGAATAAGATGTGCTAACCATGATGTTTAGTGATAAACAGCAAGATGCAAGACAGGTGTGGTGTAGTATGCATGCAGTCCCAGCACTCAGGGGACAGAGGCATAAAGCTCTTGAGGTTTTTGTAGTTGTTGTTTTTAGGTCAGCCTGGTCCAGTTAATGAGACCTTGTCTCATAAAACAAACAAACAAACAAACAAAAGACAGGGATGAAGATGTCATTACATCTCAGGAATACCCAAATCTTATATCTTTTGGTAAAAATATAGAGTGCAAGCATAAAATACACATCACATAAGTGACAGAATTCATTAATTTTTCAAGGATGCAATCAGGCTAGTACTTATTTATTGTTTAACCCTGGGAGGTCAGAAGAGATACCAGAAAAGATGATTGGATCAAAACTGTTGAATGACTGCCTGATGTCAAAATGGAATCTACTAAGGCATTACAGTGTTTGGTTTATTAAAAAAAAACAGGCAGGAGGATACAGGTTTATAGTTCAACATCAGGAGTCATTGTCAAAGTCGTGATTAATGCAAAACTCTTGATATAGAATAATTCAGTTCATTATCAACTCTAGCTGATTTATTTGTCTTAATATCAGGTACAATTAAGACCATGCCAGGCATGTATATTCACATTTAAATGCATATTAAAAGACAAGTAAAATTATACTGGTTATATGAATGCAAATTAGGTCATGTCTATGTCAGAGAGGTCACATTTATGCTTATACTGTTACTCTTTGTCCTAAAACTTTAAATTTTAGTAAGGATTAAGTAACATTGCTCTATAATTTAGAAAAATTGAGAATAATTAAATTTTCTTTATATGCCTGTATAGCTTTGCTAATTATTCACAATTTATCTTTGTATATGCTAGATTTATTAAATATTAACATTTCTGGCTTTTACCATTTTTCTTCTTCTGTATAAGGAATAAAACAAGAAATTACTTGCTGACTTTAAACAATCAATGAAACATCATTTTGAAAGAATAATTTTGTTTTTCTTTGAACTATGCTTCAAATTCTAAAGGTGTTTAAAAAAAATCCATACTGTGCCTTTTCATTGCACAGCATAGTCTGGTTAACAGGAAAATTTTTAGCATTATTACATTTTTCATCCTTCTGTTAAAAAATATTTGTAAAATCAGAATATTTTAGGAAAAATATTTATATGAATATTTCAGAAGGCATTTTTTCAACATTCAAAGTCCCTATGATGTAAGTGAATTTATGTGATATGTTTGATGAAGTGTATGTAAAAAGATGCATAATACCCTAAGTTAGTGAAGCAGAAATACTTTAGAATATTGTATCGTTACTCAAATTATCCAATCTAATAACAAAGAAAAAAATACAAGCGCAAACACACTGATATGGTGTTTGTTAAATGCATCTTCTGTTAAGGATACTGCACATATAATTGCATTTTTTAAAGATTTATTTTATTTTATTTTATCAGTTTTAAAGTGTGTGTGTGTGTGTGTGTGTGTGTGTGTGTGTGTGTCTTTGTATGTCTATGTACAGGAGTGCAGGTTCCCACTGTAACCAAAACAAGGCATCAGACCCAATATACCTGAAGTTACAGGTTGGTGTGAGACATATGTTATGGGCACTGGGAACTGTGTTGAGTTCTCCAGAAGAACAGAATGACCTCTGAACCACTGAGCCATTTCATTAGTCCCCATACTATTGTACTTTCAACTGACCTATTTATCTACAAAAGACATAGTTATAGACATAGTTATCTACAAAAGTGTTATCATTATATTTGTTTGACAGAGAAAAAGATTATAGCAGTTTACAGGATTTGCTGTTCAAGGTCACCCACGTAAAATATAAAGGAGCATGCTTTGGTGCTGTGGCATGACTTAAACCTCTTTTAGAATCTATGATCTTAACCAGTAGATTGCACCACCTCTGGGTAATTAATTTTATCTTTGGTTAACAAACAAGAAGACAGAAAAGCAAAGCAATAAATTTGCAAATCAGGTTATGAACAAAAGTTCCTTGAGTACAGTCCTACAACAGTGTAATAAAGAACGGTACACAGTATCCTTTTGTTCTCCTGGTACTCCATTTAGTAATTCCTTTGCAAGCCTTTAAATACTGATAAAGTGAGTCCCATAGCATAATTAGTCAGTATACCATTTATATAAAATATTTCACCCTGAATGAAAGCAATTGCTAGGTTTCCAACTTAGTTTATTTGAGAAGGAATGGCAGGCAATGGCAGCAACCAGTAGTTATTTAATATTTATTACCCAACAATAACTGAATTATCACTGTCAATTATGAATTATTTTCATCTTTAAAACAGCACCACAACCATGATGTAACTGTTATTAATAATACTCATGCCTTCACTAGTAGGTTCCAGATGATAAAAGCAAACAAACTTTAATTAATTTACCATTAAAACAGACATTTCAATTTGGCCTGTTCAATATTAAGCAAAGTCCTATACCCCAAAATCAAATACTTCACCATGAAAGCACCGTAGAATTTCAGTCACCTTGCCATATGCTGGGATATTTGCTGGTGTAGTAAGAACTATGGGAAGTTGGGCAAATTTGATGTACACAAAAACATGAAACATTGTTTGTACTGCTCCTACCCTTGTGTTCGTTTTACTTCATTGAAACATTTATATGTTCTAATGCATTTATTGTAGAATGAAACAATATCTGTTAAAGTCAGGATATAGTAAATAAAGTACTTCCATGACTGTAACTAGGAAACCAATAAATAATAGAATGTTTTAAATAGCACTGTAGTGACAAGTGGGGGTTTATAACTGTTACTGTGCAGAATGACAGAATTAGTATACACATACTACATGGTCAGCATGTCAGTCTGGATATTTCATCTCCTTCCACATCATTGATTTCAACTTAGAACAAAGATATAGTTTAAATTCTTAATATGCATTTTTAAACTTGCTAATGATGTATACAAGTGTATGTATAATAGGGTGTTAGGTGTGCCAGTAGTATTTCTGTTCAAATAAGTAACATCATTCAACCATAGATGTAAAGTTAAGTCTTCATCAATCTTTTTTTTTTTTTTTTTTTTTTTGGTTTTTGAGACAGGGTTTCTCTGTGTAGCTTTGCCTCTTTCCTAGAACTCACTTGGTAGTCCAGGCTGGCCTCGAACTCACAGAGATCCACCTGCCTCTGCCTCCCAAGTGCTGGGATTAAAGGCGTGTGCCACCACCGCCCGGCTTTCATGAAATATTTAAGTTGTACATAGATTCACTTTTTTAATTGATTTTTATAAGACTTTTGGCTAGGCAGTGATGGTGCATGCCTTTAATCCCAGCACCAGGGAGGCACAGACAGGAGGATCTCTGAGATTGAGGTCAGCCTGGTATAAAGAGAGAGTTCTAGGACAGACAGGGCTACAGAGAAAAAAAATGTCTCTCAAAAAATGCATAAACATACTTTTGGAAAGGAAGATTTATAAATGAGCTAGACTCCTAATGATAGGAAAACACAAATTCAGTTATTTGAACTTCTCTTTACTCACCCTCTTTTAACAGTCTAAGAAGAATCTGTGTCTATACTAGTAGGTTATATTGGTGACATCTCATTTCAAACAGTCATTTAAATCAGAGATTATCTATTGTCTAATCATTCTGCCTTGTTGTTGATATACTAGATGTATGATCCCTCTCTAATAGAAGTTGATTATTGTTTTATTTTTTTCAATTTAGATAAATATACAAAGATAAATGCCACAACAGGCATGAGAAACCATCTTTTGAGTTATTGATCATGGTGTTCATAGAGACTCTGCAAACATTGCAGGCTGTTGTTATTGCCCTTGGATGTCTCCCAGAGATGAAAGCTAGTTTCCTATGTGTGAAGATACCATGGACTTCAGACAGAGGACCCAGAGGAACCAAGTTGATTCTAACTTGGAAGCCTAGTCACCTTAGTATGAGTCCTCATGGTACCATAAAGCACCCTAAGAGCTTTCAAATGATGAAAACAACCAATAATATGACTCTGCTGTGGTAACTATGAATAACAATAATACCAGCATGGCTAAATAACCCTAACATTGTAGTAATGTCAAGCATATCTTAGTGGTAACCAACATGTATCTAACTGAACAAAAGATACCTGCTTAACAAGAAGGAAATCGTGCCTGGTGCTGGAGACTTACCCAACTACTCTGGGCTAGTGAAGCCATGGATCCAAGGGGAGAACCTATAACTTTTACTTTGTTAAACCAGTAGACCCCTTAACCATATTCTAAGTAATTGTTCCTATACTCATAGATAAGTGTAGCTATCACCTCTCATCAAGTACACTTTCCTTTACAACAGATAGAAACAATTTCAGAAAGCCACAACCAATCAAAATGCAGCATTGTAGAACCAAGTCCCAACTGATAAATCTACAACACAACTCTGAATGTAGGTCTCAGGAAGCATGGAAGAATAGGAGGCAGAAAGATTATAAGAGCCAGAGGGACAGAGGGGTTTCTATGAGACTGTCTCCTAGAAATGTCAGAAGCCACAGACATGAAGTCTCACCTACATAGCTACTTAGACATAACCTGAATAAATACATCAGTAGACATCACATAATGTGGAAGGGAGAAACTCAGAGGCCTCAACCCTAGACAAAGCATGGCAGAAAGCTAAAAATTCTGAGAGTGAGAGAAAAAGTCTTCCTTGGGGGGGGGGGGAAACATCAGTTGGTTATACGGTACCAAATGTCAAATGGTTAGTTTTGAAAACATACACACACACACACACACACACACACACACACACACACACACGCATGCACACTCACACATATGCATATGTGCACACATGCAAGTGTGGTTGCACGTAAGTGTGTGTGTGTGTGTGTGTGTGTGTGTGTGTGTGTGTGTGTGTAAGTGGGTGAAGAAAGAGAGGCCACAAATTTCGAAAGTTAGAGAACACAGGGGATAGTTTGGAGTGAAGGGAAAGGAAGAATGATGTAATTATAATCTCAAAATATATTTAAAACACAATAAAAGATTCATTTTATTTCTAAGTATGTATGTGTTTGTGTTTTGGGGCGAATAGGGGGGTGTTGCACAGGGTATGTGCATATAAGTGCAGATATCCACAGAGACCAGAAGAGGGCGTAAGATCTGAAGCCAGAATAACAGATTGTTATGAGCCAACAGATGTGGATACTAGTAACTGAACTCAGGTCTTCTGAAAGATCAGTATTGTGGTCTCAAGCACTGAGCCTTCTCAGCATCATCTGTGAATGTCTCTTTGAAATGAAAGCACCTTTACCTAACTTCCTTTTGACAAATAATCTTATTTAATCTTACACATGGTATCATTATTATTACTTGTGCTCATGTTTCAATTGTATAATATTCATACAATGCACATGGTATTGTAATATAAATAGAGAAAATTAAATTCATGTTCAGTTCAACTTTCATGTGGCCTTTATAATTAAAGCAAATGTTCTACTTTGTATTGCTATCTTTCTGTCTAGGAAACTGCTATCAAGTTGATCAAGAACTAACAGCCAAAATTTCTTCTCATCACTTCTATAACCTATTCCAAACATTCTTTTGTATCCACAGTCTAGTTTCAAAACACTTATCTCTTTATGGGCATAGAGAAAATATTTACATTTTCTGAGTACATCAGAATCCTAGAGCACACAAATCTCTATGTATTACTTGCTATAGAGAGGGAGCTATCCCTACTTCTGTTAAACTAAACTTGCTATGATACTCACTGAGTGAAGGTTTAGTAACCTGACTGTGAGATTATATTTCTTATGTGTAACTTTCAACAGATTTATTTGTTTATTTGTTGCTTTGTACTTCCCAGGAGGCATCCATTTCCCTTCTCATTCATCAAAGATTGGCATGCCCTAAGAATTAAGGACATGAGAATGGAAGTACCCAAGATATATAGTCCCACACCCATAAAATTTATATTCTTAGAGGAAAGAGTAAACTTTCAAGAAAGTGAATAAATATAATACCTAAAGGAGGTCAATAAGTAAAAGAAATAATATGGATTATAAGAATTGCTAAAAGAAGGAAATTATAGCAATGATGCAAAGTATTCGGAATAGAGATCTTTAGAAAAAGTGACTCTGGAAAACATTGAAGTAGGACCCCAGTGAAGACAGCCATTGAAAAGAGGGGCAGAAAAAATTCAGCACCAGGGCCAGATCATGAAGTTCCTAGATCAGAGAAGCAAACTGAACTTTTCCTCCAGGTACAATTTCCTTTTCTCCACTAGCATCTCTTATCATTGCTGTTTCATAAATTCAAAATGGAAAATAAAGTCTATCCTTGTGGAATTCACATGGAGTCATCAATGGAGGTGAAGCGCACAGAAAGCAGAAAACAATCCAATAACCCCATACTCTCAACACATTCTTAAACTTATCTGCTAAGGTGAGGGAATGGGGTAGAGCTCTGTTTCTGTGGGGTGCCCTGGGAGCCTTCTCAGACAAGACAATCCTGGAAGACTATGATAAAGTGAATGAATGGAAATCTGGACAGAGAAAGAGCTAGAAAAGCCTGATGTCAGAATGACTCTCAACATAAGAAACAACGGGGCTAATGTGGTTGACATTTAGACAAATGCACAAGGGCAGTGGAAGAGCTCAAGGGGAATAAATTTCACCTTTGTATTACAATGCCCTGAATTGACTAGCTGGGTAAAGGACAGTCAGTATAAAAGTAAAAAATCCTAATCAAATTTCTATCCCATTGTTTTTTTTTTTTTTTTTTTGCCATAAACTTTGAGAATGTACTTCTTAAAATGTTTCCCTAAATACACCCAAAACCTATTCTCACCTACTCACATTTCATTTTTTAAATTTTTTCATTGAGAGTTAGAATTTACATGATGTTTTTGTGAAAATGAGACATCCCTGGCTCTGAACTATGAGATGTAGAGGCCTAGATATATTTGAATACATTTTTTAAACAATGTGGGCAATCTGGCAAGCTGTAGCAATAGGAACCACTGTTTTCTCCACTCTTCATCTAATTAACCATTGTTCATAGAAAATAAGAATTATCAGGAGGAAATACACTGTCATCAAGTTGATTTCTTTCTCATTTCAGTTGCGTTTTTATCATGGAGATTACCAACGGCAAAGGATGTTGATATGATTTTCAATCACATTTTACCGCCTGGATATTATTGAAGATTTTACACTCTCTTTTGAAACTTGAATCACATCACTAATGAAAAGATTAGTTTGTGACTGATGAATACATTTCAATGGTAAAATATCTGAAAGTTATTTTCTTGGTGCTACAGGGGTTACAAATTATCTAGTCATAATTTAACAGATATTATATCAGGGTTGAAATATCATTAAGGTTGTTCTGACTGATAATTCTGTCACAAATAAAATACTCTGTGAAAGAATAGTAATAAACCTGTTTAATTTCTATGCTATATGCTTGAGTTGCTAAATATTGCCGGAAATTAAAATGCACAAAGACTTCCTCTAATGTTTAATATGAATGAGAATGTACAATGGATAGTAAAAAAACACTCAGTAATCTTTCAGCTGAGCCTGAGAATTCCAGTGCCAATGTGCTTTAAAGAATAAATCCTAATAGAATGATATATAGGCTGCTTGATTGTGCATCTGAGTCGTGTGATTATGATAGAGAGTATTACAGTAAATGTGGTATTTCTATTCACATGAAAGACAGACTCTCTCCCCAGAAGAAGATGGATCAATCAGAGCTCCTGAAATATCAAAATCAATGGAAATATGTTGTAGAATATTATTTTAAGATGTGATACATTTGTTTATGCTGTGGAACATTTGTTTAATGATGCAAAGATGTGTTGCATTCTTTTATGCTGCATTTGTTTAACTCTGTGAAGCTGTGTTACTTTGCCTTTCTAAAAGACCTAATTGGTCTGATAAAGAGCTGAACAGCCAATAGAAAGGCAGGGAAAAGGATGGGGTGGGGATTGGCAGGCAGAACAAATAAATAGGAGGAGAACTCTGGGAAAAGAGAGATCAAGAAGGAGAAAAGGATAGAGGATTTTGGGGGCCAGCCACCCAGCTACATAGCAAGCCATGGAGTAAGGAGTAAAGAAAGGTATACAGAAATAGAAAAAGGTAAAAATTCATATGCAAAAGGCAGATGGAATAATTTGAGTTAAGAAATACTGGCAAGAAACAAGCCAAGCTAAGGCCTGGCATTTATAAGTAATAATAAGTCTCAGTGTGTATTTATTGGGTAGCTGGGTGCCAAGCCCCCAAAGAGCTAAGAGCCCAAGAGTTTATATATATATAAAATTTTCTCAATACAGGCTTTTAAGTTTTTTCTCAGAGATTTAACCATACCATAATATATAGAAAATAATCAGTTCATGAATGTGTTGAGAGTGCCATGTTAAAATCAGACACAGTGGAGTTTGTGGTTCTCCAAAACATAAGGAGGGATTGATGAAACTGTCAAGTGGGACAGACAGTGAGAAACACTTTAATTCATTTGATGCTTTATATGTTTATGCTATTCATGTTGTACTGACTGGTTTTCTGTCAATGAAAACTAGAGTCATCAGAGAGGAGGGAGTCCAGAAGATCCAGCTGTAAGCAAACCTGCAGGTGTCATTTTCTTAATTAGTGATTTATGCTGGAGAACCCAGCACATTATGGGTGGGATCATCCGTGAGCTGGTGCTCCTGGGTTTTATAAGAAAGTAGGGTGAGCAAGCCATGAGGAACAAGTCAGTAAGCAGCATTCCTCCATGGCCTCTCCATTAACCTACCAGAAACCTACCTGCTTCAATTCCTGTCCTGACTTCCATTGATGAGGATCAGAGATATAGAAACACGAGCTGAATAGACCCTTCTCTCTGCAAGTTACTTTAGTCATGGTGTTTCATTGCAGCAATAGAAAGCCATACTTAGGCAGCTGTTATTAAAATAATTTAAAATGATAATACTACTGAGAGGAGACATGTCTGTTTAATGTATCAAGATATATCAAATATATTCAAAATATGTCAAAACAAACATGAGATTTTTTGTAGAATATTTAATCAGAATTAGAAATTATGACATGTCAAAGTGTTACCGTGTTACCTATGGCCATGACTCAAGTACAGTCATGTGTAATCTTTTTCATCCTAATTATTTTCAAAATACTGGTTATTAGATATTTTGCTTTTATAACATTCAACCATGAATATTAGAATAATTAACTTAAAAATTAAATAAAATAACCTAAGTATGCTTCCCTTAATAGTCACATTTTAGCAGGCAATTTCATTTCTATTTTGAAAGCAAATAAAAATGGACCTTTGGCTAGAGTGATGGTTCAATGGTTTAAAAGACTTGCTGTTCTTGTAGAGGATCTGAACACAGGCTCCAGTACCAATATCAATTGTATCGCAGCTATATGTAACTCTAGCTCTAGAAAATTTGGCAACTTCTTTCTTGACTCTGTAGTCATCTGTGCTCATACATTCACACATGTACATTCACACACACACACACACACACACACACACACACACACATATAGAGGCACATATACACACCTCTTAAAGCTGATCTAATAAGATTTAAATGTATAGTACAAATTGTTTGCCAATAGAAATTGCTACTTTTAAATATCGAGACATTATGACATCCTGGGCTACTGATTTTGCTACAGTGCTTTGATGTGGAAACAGGGGATAGAAACTTCTACAATCTAGAATAAAAATGATGAGTCAACACTATTTTTAACACTTTATACCCAAAATTTTTCCCATTTACAAAATGAACTACCATTCATATATTATTAATTAGAGGTAAGAAATTATCCAAATAACCCACTTATATCAAATTTTACTAGTCACCCCTAGGATACACCTCACTTATACAATTTCTGTATCATAATCACACACTGTGGCACCATGTGAATCAGTATCAACACATACAGTTAAAATTAGTTGCATAAATCCTAAATATAATTTCTCTAAGCTGTTGACTATGAACTATCTTCTTTGAAAATAAAAGAAACAGAAAATACAGTTAATATAAGCAGGGGCACTCAATAGGCTTCTCCTAATTTTCTGCACTATCAACAGCAAAAGTACTTAATACCCATTTAATTCCCCATGCTGTATGACACATTTATTTTTTAAGATGGTTGTTCATTGCCACAGCCAGTGTTGGTTACCAATAAAAATTAATCTTTAATTGTGGAGAAAAGGCAATTTCTTTAACAAACAGTAATAAGTAAACTGAATATTGAAACTGCAAAAAGAAAATCACCTCCAAGTGGAAAGTAAAAAGACCTTACTGTATGACCAGAACCTCTAAAAGTCTTGGAAGTAAAAGCAGAGAAACATTCTAGATACATGCATAGGAAAAATTTCCTAAAAAAACACTTCAGTCCGTTTCACCTAGGAAATAATGCCAAATATTGACAAATTGTAAACCTAAGCAATTAATTGAGTGATGAGACAGCCTAGAAAATGGGGTAAATATTTCTTGTTAGTACATTGGACAGAGGTATCATTTCTAGAACATAAAATGAAAAAAAAACGTATTAACAAGAAATTAAAGCAATCAAAACACAAGCTAGTGAGATGAACAGGCAGATGAAGTACAAATGGCCAATAAACATAAGACAAAATGTTAATCTCAATAGCCATCAGAAAAATAGAAAAAATAAAACAAAAAACAAAAAACAAAACCCTACCCTAAAATACATCTTACCCACTCTAAATTTCAGATGATAAGAAAACAAATAACAAGAAATGCTGCCTAGGATTACAAACAAAGGGTAGGTTTTATTTTCTGCTGGAAGGAATTTGAAGTAGTCTGGGCACTATGAAAATGAGAAACTAGTTTTCTTTAACAACTGAAAATTGATCAACATATCAGCCAGATCTACCTTGTCTGAATTTTTACTGACAGGATTTGAGCGGTCATAGAGCTATTTACATATTGATGTTTAAGGTAACATTATTTGTTTATTACTGCTTTATTCACTACACTGAGGAATAAAGTCATCTAGTTGCCAGCCCGCAGAAGAAAGAAAATCCAGCACATGTATAAAATGGAATATTATTCAGTCCCAAAGAAAAATGGAATAACTAAATTATCAGGAAAATGGATAATCTCAAAGTATATATTATTAAACAAGTTCATGAAATTTCATAAAGAAAATAAAAGTACTTTTCCTCATAAATAAATCCTAGTCATATATATATATGTGTGTGTGTGTGTGTGTGTGTGTGTGTAAACAAATGCACAAGAGGTTCAAGTATAACATATAGTAAGAGAAAAGTAACTGGTAAATATTAGGTAATAAGAAAGAACTGAGCAAAAGTGATAAAGGTAATAGGCACTTGACTCATGAAAGCTTATATAGACAATTGTTCTTCTAATTTATCTCTGTCATGGATTTTTCCAGGGTTTTGAATTTTGTTTTGTTTTTCTCTTTTAGTGGATCAGTGTAGCAGGCTTCCTTTTGGGCCACCAACCAGCTCCCAAATCATGGCATGGAGACTTATTATTAGTTATGAATGCTTGGCCTTATCTTCTGCTCATTTTTTGCTAGCTCTTATAACTTAATTTAACCTGTTTCTTTTGATGTACATTTTGCCTCAGGGTCTTTTACTTTTCATTCTGTGTGTCATACTCCTTTGTCTGTCTGACTGTTGGCTGCCTGGCTGGCTGGCCCCAGGGATCTCCCTCTCTGTCTCCCTCTGGCTATCTCTTTTTCTTGAGTCTAGATTCCTCCTCCTACTTATTCTTTCTGCCTGCCAGCCCTTCCTAGCCCTCTACTGCCTAGCTATTGGCTGTTCATGTTTTTATTAGACCATTCAGGTACCTTAGGTAGGCGAAGTAAAACAGCAACACATCTTTACATAACTAAACAAATGTAGTATAAAAGATGAAACACATTTTTACATGGTTAAACAAATGCAGCATAAACAAATATAACACACCCCTACATAGTTAAGGTAATATTTCACAACAGATCAGTGCATAAAGATAGATTTAACAGTAGAAGTGTAAAACCCAGAGTGAAGGTCCAGAGCTTCAAAATGACTATTCTAACTTTACAGAAGTTCACTGACTTGTACATGTCATGTGCTACACCATGTTTGTTTATTTGTTTTGTTTTTGTTTCCTACAAGTTTTTTAATAAAAAAGTTTTAATTATAAAATAATTTGAAAACATTCCTCATGATAGAACAGCTATTGACCAATGTAGGTCATTAGAGAGGAATGGATTTAAAAAAATATTTTTCAGTCACAAAGAAAGAGAAAATCATTCCCTTTGCATCAAAATGGATAATAATAATAATGTAACTGGAGATAATAGCATTAAGTGAATCAAACGAGCCTTAGAAAAACCAAATATAACATATTCTTTCTCATTGTTGGTTTTCTATAGATACATGAATCCTGTATGTATATATGGCATGAAAGTGGAAAACTGTCTAAGGGTACAAAGAAGACAGATTAGTTGAGGAAGCAGGAAACAGAAGAAGGTATGTTGGGGAATATGTTTAAGATTCATTTGACTGATATTTTTGAGCTTGAGAATCAAGATGTCATTTTCGACATGTTTTGAACCCTAAGATCACAGTGTTCCTGATGCTGAGGCATTTGTGGAGTAAATTCCTCTAGAGTGAAAAGATACTGACAACATGCACCTGCCTGGGAGAAAGGCTACATGCCCTCTAGATCGTTTTTGTTTTTTTATCCCATGCTGAAATGACCAAACTATCCTTGATTTAAGAAGAATCCTGTCATCTTAGGTACAAATACACTTGAGAATAGGCCTTGTGGAGTTACCTGTCTGTGCCAACCAAGAGTCCTCAAGCATACAGTAGTTGTTGCAGGTGGATATTGAAATTCTATCAGTGGTTTCTTCAAGTATATAATGCAAAAGAGGGGAGATGTGATTTGCACCTGATTGCACTGGAAATCGGTAAGGCATGATAGACATGATTAGCTAGAGCTTTCATGTTTTTTATTCTACCTTAACATATTTATCAGCTTACCAAGCCTTGGAAGTACTGCAAATGATGGGGCAACCAAATACCAAGGGAGAATTTCCTGACACAACATTGCTATGAGAAATCTTAGAAAACACAAATATCTAATACATAGGACTAATTTTAATAATGAAGCACCACCAGGTCTGAGAGGTTTTATGTATCTTTTAAATAAATTACCATTAACTAATGCTTAAGAATAGAGAATGAATTCTTAGGAGACTCATTGCTTAGTCTTTGATATTTATTTGCATAAATAAAGGACACATTACTTTACAGTGTTTAAACTAAGTTTCAAAAAGCATAACAAGGGACATAAAATGTCTATAATCTTCATTTAAATTGTATTTGAATTTATATTACACACTGTGTAATAAATGGCAAAATCAAAGATTACAGGAGACAGAACCTTCGAAATTGGTACTGACTGGGTTTATCATATCAGATAACAGATTAGTAGATTCTAGCTAACAGATTAGTTGATTCTAGTATAATTCTTGCATTTGAAACGGGCTCTTGGGAGAATAGAAAGACGTTATATTCCTAATTATTTAAAAAAGTTTAAATTAATGCCTCTTCACTCAAGAACAATATAATAAGACAGCAGTAACATTATCACAAAAAATAAATTTAATAAAATAAAAGGGAACCATTAAATTCATTATGTATTTGAATTGGGTATGGAAAATATAAATATTTGGTTTTCAAATTCAGTTGGAATTATTTAAGAGGATGACATTCATTGTTGGATTTAGTATTCTTTGTAAATTAAATATCCATGGCAACTTCCTCAAGTTTAAGAACCATCCTAGTTTATTTCTGCAGTTTCCAACTATGGCCTAAGGATCATACATGGCTTACCACTTGTTTTATAATTAAATATTGTTGGAATACAGCCACACACAATTATATGTTTGTCATTCTTGAATAGTTCTCCTTTCCTTTGAGAGCAAGGTCAAATAGTTGCTACATTGACTGTATGGCTGGAAAGCCTTATAGTGCGGTTATTATGGAAATTCCCCAACCCTCAATCTTGTTTCAATTTGATAATCACATCATGGCAGTATTTAATGAACAATGAATAAATTCTAGCTTTTATAGTAACCTTATGTTTCATAATTATAACATAATATGAAACCAAGAAAGCATACTTGAAAAACTTAAAAATGAAAGTGGTTTTAAGTAAAATATCACAGTATTGGCTGAACCACCAAAGATTTTAATAAAGGATAAAGCACTGTGCACCTGAACAATGTCGGTAATGACACTTGTACTCTAGTTTATTATTGTGCCTAAAGTGTGGCAAGAATTTTGGATCAGTTCTATGCTTCAAATTAAGACAAAAGCAATGATTTTGCAGAACTATAGAAATGTGTTAATAGTATTGTGGCTTCATCAAAAGGAGAAATATTTTTTCAAGGATGTTGCATAGATATTTCCTCAAAACTAATTAAACAGAGGAATAGAAGATGACAAGACTTATAAGCTGTAGTTGGTTGTTTTCTTATTCTTTTGGCTCTTTGCTCTTTTGGGGAACCCCTACTCAGCTCCCAAGTAAATTACACACAGAAGCTACTTATTACTTATAAATGCTGTGCCTTAGCTTGGCTTGTTTATAGCCAGCTTTTCTTATTTTTATTAATTTTTTTATTCATTTTACATACCATCCACAGATCCCCCTCTCATCCCTCCTCCTGCTCCCCCAGCCTCTCCCCACACACTACCAAACCCACCCCCTGTCCCTAATCCAAAAGGTTAAAGCCTCTCCTGGGGAGTCAGAAAAGCATGGTATATTCAGTTGAGGAGGACCAAGCCCTTTACCCCTGCATCAAGGGTGAACAAGGAAATCATAGGTAATGATCTCCAGAAAGCCAGGTCATGCACCAGAAATTGATCCTGATCCCACTGCCAGGGGCTCTTCAAACAGACCAAGCTACACAACTGTCTCCTGTATGCAGAAGGCCTAGTCCCCCATCTCGATCTTGACCGCCCCCCTTGCTCACATAGTCCCTCTCCCCTCTCTCCGACTGGACTCTGGTGCTCTAGCCAGCTTTTCTTAAGTTAGATTATCCCATGTATCTTTGCCTCTGGGCTTTTTCCTTTTCTTACTTCTGTGAATCTTACTTTCACTCTTACACTTTGGCTGGCTGTGTGGCTGTGTCACTGTGTGGCTGGCCCCTAGCATCTTCTTCTCATTGTTCGTGCTCCTTGATCTTCCCTTTGCGAATTTCTCCTATTTCTCTCTCTGCCTAGCTATCAGTCATTCCTCTCTTTATTAGATCAATCAGGTGTTTTAGACAGATAAAGTAACACAGCTTCACAGAGTTAAACAAATGCAGCATAAAAGACCTCAACTATGGTGATATTGCGTTCCCCACAATATTGTGCACCCTAATAAACTTCTCTGGGGTCAGAGAACAGAACAGCCACTAGATACAGAGGCCAGAAAATGGTGGCACACACACCTTTAATCCTAGCATTCTAGAGGCAGAGATCTGTCTGGATGTCTGTGAGTTCAAAGCCACACTGGAAACAGATAGGCGTGGTAACAAGAGCCTTTAATCCCAGAAAGTGATGGCAGAAAGCAGAAAGGTATATAAGGCATGAAAACCAGGAACTGAGTTGGTTAATCTTTTAGGCTTTTGAGCAACAGTTCAGCTGAGAATTATTCTGGATGAGGACTCAGAAGCTTCCAGTCTGAGGAAAAAGGATCAGCTGACGAATTGGCAAGGTGAGGTGGCTGTGGCTTGTTCTGCTTCTCTGATCTTCCAGCATTCACCCCAATACCCAGCTCCAGTTTTGTTTTTATTAATAAGACCTTTAAAGATTTCTGCTACACTGCAACACATCTTTGCATCATTAAAACAAATCTTCCATAGCATAAACTAACATAACATACCTTAAAATAATATTCCACAACAAGAAACTTTATGAAACTTAAAAGACGTAAGGATGTCATGAGACTTACGAGGTACAAAAAGCCTAAACCATTGTTATATAAGTAGTATCCAAGAGTATTGAGACCTTGTGAAACTGTCCAGCAGTTGGGCAAGGAGGCCAAGGAGAGCAGCTTAAAGGAAATGTTATCTGAATTAGGATGGGAATTTTCAGTTATGCAGCTGTTGTTAGGTTAATCATGCTTTATAAGGAAATCTTATTCATATATCTGTAAGTAAGCCCCATAAGTATATTTGAACAATTAGACCTTTTATTTGCTCTGCTATGGGTGTCGTATTTGTTATGAATGTACATCTTAACCTGCTTTATGAAAATTCATGAAACATTAGCATTATATCCAACAGATTATTACCAGTCTTAATCATATTAACATAAGTACATTATGATACAGATTAAATCATGAGAAGACATCTGATTTTTTTTTTTTTTTTTTTTTTTTAGTTTTTCGAGACAGAGTTTCTCTGTGTAGCTTTGCGCCTTTCCTGGATCTCGCTCTGTAGACTAGGCTGGCCTTGGACTCACAGAGATCCACCTGCCTCTGCCTCCTGAGTGCTGGGATTAAAGGCGGGCACCACTACTGCCCAGCGTAGCATGAATCTTAAAGAGTCATTAATAAAAACAAACCTTGAGCCAGGTATTGCAGTGAATACAGAAAGATCAAAGAAGCAGAACAAGCCACAGCCACCTCACCTTGCCAGTTCCTCAGCTGATCCTATTTCCTCAGACTGGAAGCTCCTGAGTCCTCATCCAAATGGATCTCAGCTGAACTGCATCTAGAAGCCTAAAAGCTTAACCAGGCTATAGTTTCTCATCCTTATGCCTTAAATACCTTTCTGTCTCCTGCCATTACTTCCTGGGATTAAAGGCATGAGTCATCATGCTTGGCTGTTTCCAGTGTGGCCTTGAACTCACAAAGATCCAGGAGGATCTCTGCCTCTGGAATGCTAGGGTTAAAGACATGTGCTATCACTACTTAACCTCTATGTTTAATATTGTGGCTGTTCAGTTCTCTGACCCCAGATAAGCTTATTAGAGAGCACAATATTTGGGGGAACACAATACCACCACACACGTATATGAAGCCTGTCCTTGGTTTCTTCAGAATTTAATGAAAAGGAAAATGTTACTTCTTTAGAAAATACATGAAAAATGACTCCATTTATGTGCAATTCTTGATTTATTGAAGTCTATTGGGTTTTCAGTTATAAAAGAGTGAAAAGAGAAATATCCATAATCATAAGTGATTTGCTTTAGCAATTAGACATCGCCTATAATTCTTATTCTGAAGTACGTTTATATTTATTTTCTAGCATTCAGTTTCATTTTTAATAGTTTCACTAAATTAGTAAATCAACAACAAAATCTTATTGTGATACAGCCCTGCATAGGCACCTGTATGGGTGTGTATGTACATGGAAAGCAGGATAAGATTCCTAGACAAACTTGAAGAAAGGACATTGTCTTTGGTCTAATGAAAACAAAACTATTTGTTTTCATTCTTCAGGAGCAATTCTTCTCCCTCACCTCTATGCTGCTTGTTGTACATTCTCTTTTCTTCTCCCCTTTCAGGTTTTACTTGTGTACACTTGCAAACGGCACTTTATAAGTATCCCTCTGAGAGTTACTAAGGAAAGAAAAATCAAAAATGATTATCAAATCAGTGAATGGTCTCTATATGCCTAGGCAAATATCTGCCTTAACTTACTTGAAACTTGTGAGCTTGGAGTGTGCAATTTAAACAGTTACCTATGTCTCTCCTCAGTAGATGTTAAAGTCATATGTCTTATTGATTTTGGTGTATGTATATTTATTATCCCCCAAATAAGAAATAAATGGTTATACACTTGTTTAAAATAAAGTTAGTCAAAAAATATGAAAGAAATTAGTAAACTATGGAAGTAGCTACTGACATTTAAAAATTTACAACTGATAGTTACTTTGTATTTGCAATGGACCTATAGTCCAATTATGCAGAAGAAAAGTCTATAAAATAGTAATATCACTTGAAGTTAAATGTAACTGCAATTGCTACCAATATATATTATAATGTTGTTCATTAAAGTCAATATTGTATATTGTTATTTGCTTCTACAATTAAATATGTATTTAATCCAACCATTTGTTGGATGCTATAGAGCATATTTTATGCACAAAAATTTAAGAATTTCAAGCATTCAAAGATAAATAAAATGTATTCAATTAAACAATCTAGTCCAGTCATCGACTCTGTGGCTAGTCTTTATTGTGAGTTGACTGAAATAATGATAAAAATCTAATTTGTTATTTCATATGACTTGTAAAGACAGAAGAACTTAACAAAAGTGAACATAAAGCACATTTCTTGATTGTGAGGAAATCACACACAAGACTGCATCACACAATGTATTTCATCTAAAAATTTAATAGAAGGAAAAATCCATAATTCATCTCAGAAGTTGGTAATATTTTGCCCATAGGTTTATATATGTATGCAAAGAAGAATGTAAAACTTGCAACTTGTATATGTTTGCATGATTTGCTCAAAAAGCTAAATCCATATTCACATCTGGAGTTTGGTCAATTCTCTTCGACCACATCCACTTTTGTAGTAACTTACTCATCTTTAATATCAGTATTTCTTTTAATAATTTTATACCTATTTTTATGCTTGAATACAGGTTATTAACTTACAAAAGCCACATTTGAACCTGCAGAAACATTCACAGGTTTACAAAGAATAGATGGTTAATTGTCCAGAAATGAAGAGGGCAGACAAACATAAGACATAACAAGTAGAATGTTTATAGAAAATTTTGTGAACTGATACATAGAGTCAATGAGCTGGATCTCATGCAAAAACTTTTATTTAAATGCTACAGTATTATAAATACCTATAATTTATAGTAATGGAAAACACTTTAAAATATATATATATATATATATATATATGTATATATATATATATATATATATATACCACTAAAGTTTGGAAAACATGTGTACCACACCCTGCACAGTGTGGTCCTGAAAATCTGACTGAAGCAATAAGAGAATGAAGAAAGGAAAGACACACAGACACATAGTTTGAAAAGCTGTAATCAGATGGGCCGTGCTCACTCTGATGTAACAGCAACACAGATCCTCAGTGTGTTACTATTTAAGTGTAGGGCAGAGGAGTTAACTTGCCTTGGCAGTAGGGCCCTCAGGTTACAGCCATTCCAAGGAAACTGCAGAGGAGAGTTCTGTTTGCTTTGTTTGGACACACTGATAATCTTTTGTAAATGCTCTTTATTTTGATCAGAGGAAGGCTTAGCTATGCTTCTGAGCTTCACTCAGAGGAAGACTTTGCCAATCCCCATAGACCTGAGGCAATAGTCTTTGTAAATAAGAGACTCAGGACTTTACACATGATGTCACTCGTTCTTTCATTACCTGTACATGTGAAATTCATATGAACTTTGCTTCGTGAAAAACATCATTTAATTACTAGTATTTCTTTTGGTGAGGAGGAATTCTTTAGCTGCTAATACTTAACATAGTCTGTTTCAGATGCTCAGTTTTATCATCTACAAACATTTGTTCTTCAGTGTTGGCCTTTATTCAGCAAAACAATAACATCTGTCTTTTGGGAGAGTGAGTAGTGCTAAAGGACGCATAGCTACAAACACATACAAAGACATACCACATGTACTCCCTTCTAAGTAGAGGAGGGTTCCATAAATGTGAGAATTTGAAAAAGCCATTATAGTTCTTATGAAGATTTATTCTCTGCATGGAGATTTAAAACTAAATTAGTAGCTGGATAAGGTGGCACCTATCTTTAATCCCAGCACTCAGGAGGCAGAGGCAGTTGGATCTCTGAGATTGAAGATAGCCTGCTCTACAGATCAAGTTCCAGGACAGCTGGAGCTACACAGATATGCCCTGATCAATAAAAAAAAATGAACAAACAAACAAACAAAAAACTAAATTACTAGAAAAATATGGGATAATTCATTGATAATTTAATCTGCTTGAGCTAAAAGGCTAGCATGCCAGACCTAGAGCACAATACACATTCAACTAAGCCCACAAATGTAATGCTCTGTGCTGAGATCTCTTAACTATTAAAATGATCCATGTTTCCTTATTGTTGGGGACACTTTCAATATATTAACTGAGAATCAGAGACATTGTCAGCTGGAGGAGAGCATGGTAATGGCAAAGAAAGTCAAGAGAATAAAGAAAACAGATTGGCAAGTGTCACTCAAACTGAGCAAATCACAGTATGACACTCTACTTTGCAGCTTTTCAGAACATGTGCTCTAGAATGCAATGATTAATGGACGATGCCTGAAACTATACCAGGAGGCACAATGCTGACAGATGGAAGAGAATGGAGTAAAAAGATAAACTAACTGTATCTGGTGGTAGATGGAGACTACGTGGAGCATGACAGCTATCTACAAAGTTTTGGGTAACCTCACTTAAGCTGATGAAGGAGACAAAACCAGAAAATATAGAATATTCATCGCTCGGGATGATATTTTTTATAAGTCCAAATTAAACTTTCATAGAGATAAACATTTATGACAATTAAGGCTACAGCCTGAAGCATTTTGGCTCACAAACTAAGTGCCTTGGTTAATGAGCAAAGATTTCCATTCCTTTGCATGCATAAAGACTATGAACAGAATTTATCATTCACTAAATTGTTTCTTCTTTTCCCTTGCACTTCACCAGTGTTTGCATCAATTGTCATTTAACTGTGCTAAATAATGCATTGTCTTCCCTGTTGTATTAAGCTATTTCTATCAAGGCTAATGATTTTCTGATTTCTACATGCCAGTGATTTTTGGCAGTAACAAATGGTGCCTCTTTTTTGCATGTTGCAAGTAGCTTAAATTATATTTTACATACCCATTTAAGGGATCATTAGTTAAGTTAATATCCTTGCTTTCAGGAGTGACAAGAATTTTGTAAAGTATAGTCTAACTAAACACTACAATACTCTATAGTATTCCAGCAGCTAACAGTTTCTATTATTCAATGTAACTTTTAATAGACCATTTATTATATATCGATACTCTCATTCTTGAGAATTTTACACAAGGCAACTGCATTTTGTAAACTTTAGAGACCAAGTTTCCTGAATTACAAAGGAAAATAAACTTTCTAGTTCAAAATCTGTTTCTGTTCAAGTATTTATACACTCCATTTTTTGTTTTTAATTATCTTCTTCTCTACACACAACATGGTTTAATTATGCCACAGGGTAGAGGGAAATTTGAAGATTTTTCTAACAGTATCATGTTGTTTATTGGTTGACATATTAAAGCCCTTCCTTGGCTAGATTTAGGAAAGTTACCAATAACTACAGAGTTGCTAAAATGAAGAAATGGCTTTAACATAACTGAAAGATGATAGGGAGGTTATTCTGTACTCTGAGTAGCAGCCAAAGGGAAACTAGATAAGTTTTGTTCAGTTAAGTTTAACTATACATGGATATGTGTTGCCCATAATCATAGATCAAACATTAAACAAAAGAGACATGGTAGCTTTTTGTTAAGAGACATATCTAAATGGCAATATGTCACTGGAGAATGGATGCATGCTGATTAGTTTATATTGAGGAATAGCTAGCATCCCACGATCCATAAGACTTTCTTTAATTATATAGAAGTACACTGTGCTGTTGGTATGATAGAATAGTCAGCCCTGGGACTTTAGCATGCCAAGGGCGCCAATGAAAAAGTTTAATGTCAAGGCTGCATGTAAAGTGTCCCACTGATGGAGAATTTTCAACTAAATGTTATTTACTGGTTTGTCTACTATTTGTCCCCAAAACATGGGTTTTGTAGATGTGAAAACATGTGTCTGTGTATGAAATAAAGGAATAATCAGCCAGAGTCCATTGACATCATACGCATTTCACAGAACAAGAAGCCTGTTCAGTTTCCCTCTTGACTTAAGACTATTTGTGCCATGAGAAATGAAAATATCAAGATCTGTATAGATGAAACTGAGTATAACTGTAAAAAATAATATTTAAAATTTTTCCAGCTTATTTTTCATGTTTGTGTGATGAACAAGCTGAAACTGAAGGCCAGTCTGATTATAAATATTTTGGATGGTGCAGGAACATATCTAAGATGTATTCTCAGTACTTGAGCAGAAAGCTACCATATTTACTAGTTCAGGAGTAGTACAAATAATCTCCACATTTTCTAGTTGTAATTTTTCCAAAATTTCTTCCTGCCACACTGGTATGTAGGGCACTAGTAGATTCACAAGACAAGCAAGTGTAAGGGAGCTGACCTGGTGTGTTAAAGTAAAATAAGAGTAATTTGACACCAGGGTGGAAATGATGCACATATAATTTTAATGTAAAAGAAGAAAAGATATTTCCAGCAGGTTGAGCTTCATATTTAAATACCTCATAGCTTAAACAACAGAGGCTTGCTCTGAACAATGTCTAAGCAATGTGCATGGTTTTACCACTCATTTTAATTTGCTTTATGACTATTCCTTAGTTAGGGCATGTACCACAGTGTTCCAGGCATTTGATTTCCAGAAAGATTTGGTTAACACTAATTGGTGCTGTTGTCTCTAATATACCTCATATACCTTACTAGACTTTGTTCTAGAATTGAATTCAGCATTTTGGTTTTATTCTTTCCATAGTGAGCATTTTGTGTATCATCGACCTGCCTAAAGTGATTTTTGATGAAGGCTTATTTATCAACAGAATTATTGATACTGTTATTAAAATGGAGAATGGAAACAAAGAGCAGAAGGAGGCAGCTGTACCAGGCATGAGAAACAGGCAACAGTGACTACTTTTCATTCACGATTACACCACACAAGCTGAAACAAAGACAAAAAGCTTGTCTCCTTTAGTGTTAACTTTACAAATTAAAAATGTAGACCATTTAAGGAATTATGAAAAAGAGAAAAATGTTATCCTGGATTGTATAAAAGAGTCTATGGGCCTTCAATCCCAATTCTCAGGAAGTAGAGGCACACAGATCTCTGTGGGTTCTAAACCAGTCTGGTTGACATAAAGAGTTCCAGGACACCCAAGGCTACAAAGAGAAATCTTCTCTCTAAAAGTACAATAACAACAAAATAAATAAGCAGGTAAGCAACAAACAAACAAACAAATAGAATATGGGATTTGTGGCAAATTCTTACAAACATTTTATAGATGATAAAATGGCTTAAGACTTAGCCATGTGCTCAGTAATTAGCAAACCCAACAGTTAGCATCAAAGCCAAATTTGATAGCTATCTCTGCCTGCCTAGGGTTCCTATTTAACCATATCACTATAATAGTACCATTTCCCTTCCAAATAAAATGACGTTTCATACTGTAAATGTGAGAAATATAAATACCATAGATATCATTTTATGCATTACGTTCAAATTTTCTTTCACAGTACTTAGATAAACTTCTCTTTTGTATATCCTGGCATAAATGTTAACATAAAAAAAAAGTCTACACCAGATTTATTGGCACATACTGAAAGTGCCAGAATCATGGAAGCCTAGTGCAGAGGCTCATGAGTTCATATTAGGACAACCTGGGCTACATAGATAGATCTTTCCTCAAAAATTAGACTGATTCAGTAATTCAGTGAGAAAGATACCATGGCCAAGTATTTTTTACAGACATTTTAAAGAATGAAATGCGCTTTTAACTCTGCTGTTAGTGACCACTAACTTTATCTTCATACTTCCTTTATATATTTGAAAATGACATTATTCACTATGGCCTTGCTATTTCAAAATTGAGATAATCAATGGCATTGGATTGCAGTTCAGTACAAATACCATTTTAAACATTCAAACGTATTCTTGATGTGGAGTGTGTATTTATTAAAATATTTACTAATATGTTTATGTTTTCTAAAGCTTTAATTTTTTGTGGTAAGCACTAGTTACTTACAAAGGAACACATAAAATTTCAAGTTTGTAGCGCAGGTATGTTTGTAGAAACATGAAATATGCTCAAAGAAAATTGTATCTGTTGTAGAATGGAAATGCCATAACACAGAAATATCTTTAATTTGGTAGCATATTACCTCTGTTTATATTCTCAATGTCATTTTGAAATTTAATCTTTTTCTCATCAACACAAAAAAAACCTCTAATATTGTGACACATAAAAGATTATAATTGCTTAATTATTTGTGCAATATGGCAAATACATATTTTACACATATCAACAGAGATGTTATGTGGGATAAAATGTTTTCATTATGTGTTTGTTCTGAACAAATGTGCTTATATCTAAACTGAATCTGCTGTGCTGATAGAGAAAGGAATTATATCTATGGGTGCTTAACTGAATTCATGTTTTTGATATTTCCATGTGTAGCCAACATATCCATACTAAAGAAACTATCAGGTTACAGATTATGTCCACTGCTAATTAGTAGCAACAATACTAGTCTTCTTTTCTGACCACCTTAAATCCCCAATGCAAAATGAAAACCTGCAAATTTAAAAAAAGACACTTGTCCAACCCCAGTATGCATTACTAGTCATATCAGAATAGTTAAATTATACTCCTGTAGAAAGCCTGGCCCATAAGAGTGGTTAGAGTCCATGTATGCAGTTTCTTTTTTCTTTTGTCTTATAGCCTCCACTGCTCTCAAACTCATTTAGGCTTGCTCTTTCCTCCATCACCTTCAGGAAAGTTATGTAAATTTGTTGTGTGTCTTTTTGCTTTCCATTCATGACATAATTAATGCATAGAATTTTAATCTATTAAGATTTACTTCAAGCCCTATGTCTTCTGACTTAAAAGTAATTGCTCCATCTCTACTGTTACCAAATGGCAACGCTCAAGATTATCCATAGAATTCTCCTGTTGTGCTTTGGTTATCCTCAAACTCAATAGTGGTAAATGTTTCCTTTCTGATATTATTCATGAGTGTATGTGTGTTATATCTTTTGGTATATTCTGATTAGAAATTTATCAACTGAATTCATTTTTTTTTTTTTCGAGACAGGGTTTCTCTATGTAGCTTTGCGCCTTTCCTGGAACTCACTTGGTAGCCCAGGCTGGCCTCGAACTCACAGAGATCTGCCTGCCTCTGCCTCCCAAGTGCTGGGATTAAAGGCATGTGCCACCACCGCCCGGTTGAATTCATATTTTTATAGAATCAGTCTCTGTTTTTTTTGTATTCCACATTGTTGATTCATGATTGAATTTTGGTATTATTTTTTCAGAATAAGTTTTTAGGTTTAAATTATAATTGCTTCTATAACTGTGGTCAGGATGTATTAAAGACAAAAAAGGGGGGGTAAGTGGGACTTTGATAGAGTCTTAAAAATTACATAATGTCTTTCTATATTTTTCCATTCCTCTCAGCACTGTTTATGTTGAACACCACACATCTTTGTAGATTATAATTTTAACATTTTATACTTTTTTGTAATTAAAAATGCTTAACATAGCTTGAGGTTCCTTTGCTTTTTTAGATGTGTGTGGTTAGCAAATCAAGTCTTTGAGGTGTATTTCCAGTTATCTTTCAGATTCCGGTTTAGTTCTATTTTGTGTTTGAACACAAACATTTTATAATAAATAATAATCTTCATTAAATTTTATATTTATCAGTGCATAGTTTATGGTACAGAATGTAGTCCATGGAGATATTCCTTCTTATCAAACAAAGATGAATTTATTGGAAGATAGTTTGAGTGTATTGAGTTTTATATATTATTGTTGTTTTAATCTTTAAGAATTTCATGTTTGGGATTGAGGATTTAGCTCAGTGGTAGAGTGCTTACCTAGCAAGCACAAGGCCCTGGGTTTGGTCCTCAGCTCTGAATTTGGGGAGACAAAGTAACAAAAAAGAATTTCATGTTTACACAATGAAATGTAATTATAACCAACCTCCATTTTACACCCTCCTGGATTCACTCCACTAGTGCACCTTCCAATTTCACATGGGTCTTTTGTTTGTTTGTTTTTTTATAACTCACTAAGTCCCTTTAATGCTTCCCACATATCCATGGGCATGAAGTCATCCCACTGGAGCATGGTCATCCTACCACTATATTTTAGTTGGGAATGAAGAATTGATTCCAGTTCCTCTTGTATGCTAGGCAGTAATTGGTGAAATTTCTTAAATACTTGAGCTGAATATAAATTCTGTTGTTGTATATTCTATAAATATCATTCAGATCAAGCTGAGTGACACACATACACACACACACACATATTCTAAGTTGTTTTGTATTGAAGCTAACACAATCATAACATTACTTTTAGATATTCTAAAGTATTTGTGACTTACAGATAAAAATAATTACATGCATACTTGTATAATAAAATATCATTTAGGATTTATTACAGTAACAATGGCAATAGCCTTAAAGTTGCAATACATATTGAAACAGTACTTTGTAAGTTCCAGTTCGAATACTTGCCTCTAGGAATCTGAGCTTAGTGAGGAAACTGAACACTTCCTAATTAAAAATATTAATTTTTTTCTGAGATGAACAATGAAGGGAAAATGTGTTACAATGGAGTTGAGAAATGATACCAGAATAAATGACTTTATTTTTCTGTTAGAACCATCTTCATTGGGCCCTACTAAGGCTCAAAACTTGAGCCTGGCCTTATTTTCCTTTTGTGTCTTGTGCACATAGCTACTCTGCTGGGAAATCTCCTCAAAATGACCACTGTGTCCTTTGAGTCTTGTTTTCAGACTCCCATAAACTTCCCGCTTGGAAACCTCAGTGTCTTGGACATCTGTTCTCCTCTATCACTGCCTCTAAGGTCTTGAGGAACTTCTATGACAAAAAAAAGACCACTTTCTACACAAACTGCATGGCACAGATGCTTTTCCTTCCACTGGCTTGGTGGAGGGAATATATATATCTTTGATTTTGTATGATCATTCCATAGCCATCTCAAAGTCCCTAAACTATGTGACTGTCATGAGTAGCATGTGGTACTCAGCACTCATCATGGCCTCCTCAATGGGGGCCTTTATCCACTCCATAGTACAAATCTCTCTTTTGCTCCCACATTCTTTCTGTGAACTAAATGTACTTGATACTTTCTATTGTGATGACCCAGGGCCTTAAACTTGCCTGTCATGAAAACTGTACCTTGAACTCCTGATGATCTCCAACAATAGCTTGGTCACTACCCTGTTGTATCTTCCTGTGAGTGTCCCAAATGGTCATCATGATGATGCTGTGGTCTCCGGCAGGAGAGGGCAGGAAGGAAGTCATATTTCTCATGAATTAGTATTAGATTTTGTTCATCAAAATGCTGATATTATGTTGTTAGAATCTTTTATATTTAGAGTCATGACCTGCTTATCTACTTGTATTGTACTTTGTTCTAAACACTGACAACTTGCCATGTTCTGAATCAATTTTTAAAAAACTTATACATATATTCATGTTTACTACTGTTTTCTGGACATTAATGTAAAATTATATTTCTGCTCATATCTTACAAGTAGTAATTAATTTAAACAACAATGATTTCCCTATAATTCATATTATACATTATAAATTTTTGCAATGTAATTTTAAATGATACTATATCTATAAATATGTAATCAAATTACTTTATAAGAGTTTATATGAATTCTCCTTTCCCTAACCTGAAAATAACTATCTTCTAACTATCAATATTATAATCATCTGTATGTTCTTATTAATATCATAAATAATTTCATTTTGCATATAGGTATTAAAATACAGAGAAAATGATTTTTCGTTGTCATTCTGTTATTCTACCTAGCAAACATTTTTCTTAACTCAAGTTTGAGATTCTGGACTAACTTATTCATGAAAAAGCACTTATTAGTTATGAAATGTATCAGGATTTACTTTTCTGAGAAACCCTAAGGATTCTTTTACATTAAAAGAGTAATTTATCTAAATTTTAGTAGACTATGGAGAATTAAATAGTCTACTCTCTTCTAGTCTACTCTTTTCTAGCTTCCCTGTTACCAATGAGAAGGAGGAATAAATCCTCATTGTGATTTTTCCACATGTAAGGTAAATTTTCTCCAGTGGTTTTTCTTAAGATTTTTTTTTATCATTGGCTCTCAGTAGCTTGTGCACAAAGTAGTGATGACAATCAGGTTTTATGCATTTTCCTAGTTGGGTGTTTTGAAAAAAAAAAAATCCTGGTGTTTGCCATTAGTATTGAAAATCCCCAGTGTTTCCTCTTTTAAATCCTCTGCCAGGCCTTCCTTCTTTCCTCCCTCTTGTGCTATTACTGCTATGTTTCTCTTCCACATTGTGGGGCTTTGAAATATCCCACGGATCTCTTGTTCCTTCTGCCTCTTTTTTCCTTTTTCCTTTATATCATTTGTCCTTGAACATCAGTTTCGATGTTTCTCTTGATGTTCCTTTAGCTCATTAATTTATTTCCTCATTCATAAAACTAATGCTTAATTCATTTAAACAGTTTAATTTTTCTTCCTGTTATACTAGGTCTTATGTCTACAATTATTTTTGAGACTGGTTTTTCTCTGTGTAACAATTCTGGCTGTTCTGGAACTGGATTTGTGGACCAGGCTGACCTCAAATTTACAGAGATATGCCTGCCTCTGCCTCGTAAGTGCTGGAGTTAAAGGTATATGTCTGCCACCACCTGGCTAGCATTTCGTTTTAACAATATCTTAGAGATTTCACCTTTCTACTTACATCAAACATCTATTTTTGCATATTGTTTACTTTTTCCATTAGAATGCTTAACATTTTTATCATAATTAATTTATACTTTCTGTCTGTGAATCCCAAAAGCTATGTCATTTACTTGTTCCTGCTGCTTATCTTGTCTCTTCAGATTCTGGGTACCTTGTCATTACAGCACATCTTTTGGGTTTTATTGAATCTGCTTTAGAAAGCCAGACAAGATGTACAAACTGGAAGGTGAATAAGCCATTAATGTGGATTCTTTGATCATCTTCTAGGGATTTGGCTGTTTCCTATTTAACTTTTAGGTGTCGGGTTTCAAAATAAGGGGAAAAGTGATTTAACAGATGTACTGTTAATGGACAGTGTTTCTTCCTGAAGCCATGGGTTATTAAATAAAAGCCCAGTGACAGGTATAAGATATTTCTCTTTAAGTTATTGATCAAGGAGACTCAAAATCAAGGAGAATAATACAGTCTCATGATATTGATCTTGGCTGGCCATCATAATTTGATGGTAAGACTGTGTGGCTGAAGATCCCACACATTTTAATCACAGGTCATAGAGAAATCTAACTGCAAAAAAAAAGCTGAAAAACTTCCTTGTAGTGTCTAGATCTAACAGTGCTAGAAGTTGCCACTTTATTCATGTGTAAGTTCTAGGAGTTACAATCTGTCAGGCAAGATATGTCCTGTTCTAAAATAGTGGTGTGATTGTTCTAGGTAACCAACCATTTTCTAACTTGATTTAAGGTCCATTTTACAGGAAGAAACACATGTCTGGTTCTATAAACTTAGTGATAACGTTGTCAACCTGATTTCAAAATATTCATGCTTATCCTCATGGACTAATGCTGTGCCTAGACTTCATTTCTCTTTGCAGTGGAAAATAGCTAATACAAAACCCCAGAATTGGTCAGTTCTGAGAAATAGTAACAGGAAAGTGCCAAGCCCTAAATGGGACAGCTCCATCTTCTCTTCCAAGGTTCAGGGAATATCACAGCTAAGGTGGGTGGTGATGCACGAAAAATGTAGGATGGTGAGATGTACAATACAAAGATATTTTCTTGATATGACTCAGCCATTGCACTGATCAACTCACCACAGCTGTGATTTGTCTGAACAAAACCTGTATGTGATAAGGCCCAATATTTCATCATGAGTGAGAGAGGGTCCTTGAAACTCTACCTCTCTCTGAGGGAGAGTCAACAGATAACAGCTGTTGGAGAAATGGACATCATATTCCACAGTGATGTTACCACTGACAAGTTCCCCTTGCCCCAGTAAATAACCTCCCTTCAGTGCCAGGGTATGGAACTGTAATTAATTGGTTGTTTTGTTTGCTAAGGAAGCCAGGATAGTAGACACAGGCCATAATGGGAAGAAGGCTCTTTGTGTAAGAGGAAGGGGGATAGGAGAAGAGAACAGGGAAATGCTGAGGATTCATTATATAAATATATGAAATGAAATGGTCTAAGAGGTTTCTTTTCCTAACTAAGAAAATTCTCCCATTTCTTTTTGTCTTTACCTGCTTTCTTTTGGATTCCATAAGAATAGGTTCACCCTTATTACTTTTATTAATTAAGTGTAATAAATAATTTAACCATCATAATTCTTTTAGAAGCATATTCTATTATTATCACTTGTATAAGAGGGCTTTAAGAAACAGAGTGTTTCTGCCACTTACCAATTTTAAAAATACAATTAGTGCTGTAAATTATGTAATATCAACAACATGAAGAATCAACATTTAAAACAAATGCTGCAGCCACAGAGACCAAACCTCAAGTCATTAAGATGAACAATATCATACCATCCCTCTTTATACCAGCTCCATCCACACTCCTTACCTAAGTGTAAAGAGTCTTCTTGCTCATGGAACACTATTCAAGAGAGTTAAAGAGGATAGTATACTTAATAGTAGATGGTCATTTTTTTAATTTGTTTTGCTTTATTTTAAACTGTGTGCTTGTATGTATGTATATGATGTATGCATTTAATGTGGTGTGTGTGTGTGTGTGTGTGTGTGTGTGTGTGTGTGTGTGTGTGAAGGCACACACATACTATTTTGCACCTGTGGAAGTCAGGGGAACAACATTCATTGTTCTTTGCCTTCTACCTTGTTAAAAGCAGGGTCTCCTTTTCCTTGTCTTTCTACAGTTTGTCCAACCTGCTTGCCTGGGAGTTTCTAGGATTCTATTGGCTCTGCCTCCATTCTCCCTTGTAGGTGTCTGGGATTGCAGAACTAATGCTATGAGTTCAGTTTAACTTGGGTTCTAGGGGTCCAAATGCAGGTACTCACTTTTGCAAAGAAATCACAAATAAGTAGCTTTTACCTACTCTGACACTTCCTAGCCTGAGAAATCATATTTTTCAAGAAACTAATGGTCGATGGATTGGTAATCAAAAAAACCAAAAAACCAAAAAAAAAAAAAAACAGGAATAAAATGGATTTCATTTAAGGTATGTTTATTATTTGTAATGGAATTTATACAAATCTACATTTGAGAAAGATAATCTGTCTTAAAATCATTCATTTTAAGTTAAAAATCTCTATGTCTCCTTAAATGTAATGAAAGTGTCAGCAGACTAATTTTGGTATATTAGCTTTTCTATTGCTGTTTCTATTAAGAAACTGAATTTATAACTATCCTCAATAATACAACCAACAAATCTAGACATAATAGTTGGAAATACTATGGAAATACTTAAAATAAAGCATTACATCACAAATTTGCTTACATCTACCAAATATTGTAAAAGCATAAAAATATAACTAATTTTAAATTGTTCACATTATGGTTGATTTTGAGATATTTATTTCTATTACATGGAAAATTAATAGCTTAAATCTAGAAGGACATGTGTCATCATATTTCGTACACAATACAGTGGGAGAATTAAACCCTACTACAGAATTAAATGAAACATTTACTTTCCATCTTTAACCACATGTACTGTCACTCAGTCTTCTCATGCAGTCCATTTCTCTATGGAAGAACATATATTGCATTTATATGTATATATATATATATATATATATATATATATATATATACACACGCATATGTATTTTAGGAGGTATGCATACGTTTGTGGTTGAGCCATTATTATAAGGGCTGGGTATATTTCTTCCTACATAAGTGTGTAGACTTTCACCGAATTTATTTGTTTGGAAATGTCCTATTGTGGTTTCACATTTATGAAAATGATCTGGTGGAAGGGGAATAATTGATGAGGAGAGGAGAGGCAAGCAATTGGACCATGTCCTTGCACAGTCCAGTGGAGATGGGATTCTGTCCATAAGGGAAGGGTTTAGCCTAAGCTGGGAGCACAGACAGCTCATCCATAATGACAGAAGTGATGGCAGAGGTTTTGGGCACAGATGCTACTGTGTTAGTCCATGTGGCTGGGGAAACTTTTGGAAGGCCTAATCTGATTGCTTCTGTTTCTAAAATGAAGTAAGAAGCAGATTAATTAGCTAAGAACATGTTATGAAGGAAAGATTGCTTTGGATTGAAAACTGAGAAGGTAGTATGAAATATGTGTTTTATGAGCATAGGTGTGGGGAACAAACACACATCCCCAAAATGCATTGGCTCTCTTGTACTTGCTAATTTTTGTGTTTCACCTCCATGAGTATCAGTGTCCAAAGCCAGAGGAATTGGACAATGTGAATTTTTGCCAAGTGAAAATATAAAATGAATATTGGCTATTACTACGATATGAGAGCCACTGAGGATTTGATGTAGGGTATGAGAAAGATACTAAGACAGGCCATCTGCCATAGGCTTGACCAACCCTATATGTTCTTTGTGAATTTTCCAAAGAACCAGGCCCCATAGGTTTCTTGGCTTATGGTGCTTTCCAAAGAGTAATTGTATCAAGTAATTCTGGAAGAAGAGTTGATATCTCCAGGGAAGAAGGAAGCATTCTGTTGAGGAGATGGGGTCCCTTAACTCTTCCTTATCTACAACTCAATTTATTTTCCTTTAATTGATAATCAAACCCATGCTCTGGGCTGTTCAAACAAACATACCGTCTATTTCCTACACAGAACGTGAGCAGGAGAACCAGTACATCATCAAAGTGTCTGTTCATTGTTATTGGAACATAGTCATTTTTTTTTAATCTACACTTTTCTATGTTCTCCAGCATTCACAAAACAAAAGTGACTTCTTGGATTTTCAGCAGGATAAAGAATCAGATTATAACAGAAATGAGAACACCTTAAAGCATAGTATAGTAACAACTGGCCTTTCTTGACTAGCTTATAGCATAGGAATGACCTTTAATTCTAATAAGGACTAAGTAGGTCTGAACACTGTAGCAATGTTCTGATGTCAATAAGCTAATATGTGGACCTGAACTGATTTTAAAAGCGAGGTAGGGTAAGGCGGAATAATTTTATTTTTTACTGTTTTGAATGTCACAATATAGCCTAAATTAAAAGTACAAAATAAAGAATAATTACTTCCTGGTATGCATCACAACTATGCATGTCTCCAATTTGCTAACCCCAAGAAAGTTATTTGATTCTCTGTCCATAATACATGTACATGATTCTTGTTAAGTGATTAAGAAATATTTACTAGGGAATTACACTTCATTAAGAATAATGGGGGGATTAAATGGAGTCATAAATCTAAAGCACATAGTACACAATAGGTGATGTTTCCACTCTTGCTCAGCTGTGTCGTCCTCTGCTGTTTGTGTGTAAATTATGTGAAATATCTAAATATGTGGAATTTTTATACCTTGATGAAGAAAATAATAATTGAATAAGATCTACTAAAATCATGTATTACTTAAAATTGGCCCTCTGTTTATTCATTATTATTCTAGAAAGAGTATTTTATCATAAATATGTTCAATGTTCATATTTTCATTGATACCATATGTGTATTGCTTTGAATTTGTCAAATCAAGTACCTACCATCGCTTCACCTGACTGCAAACTGTCTCATTTTTCAAATTATGGAGGAATTGCTATCATGACGACATGAATCAGGAAAGTAAAACTCAACTTTGAAGTTGCATATGGATTCAAAATAGTGAAGTGATAATATAATACTCTTTAGAATCTTTCACTACCTGTATCACTTCTAGGTACACACCCAAAGGACTCTTAGGCAATATACAGCAGATATTCCCGTACATTAATATTTAGTACAATTTTATTTTCATTGGCTAAGTTACACACACACTGATACACCTGTGTCACTTTCTGGAAAACGAATTCAACTGGAGATCATCATATGATGTATGTAAGTCAGTCACAGAAAACTCCTTATAAAATACTCTTAGTCTACCATATATATGACAGGAGGATAGAAGGAAGGCTAGGAGAATGGAAGAAGGAAATTAAAAGGAGAGATAGATGAAGAAGGGTCAGCTAAAGGAGAAAATGCGAAAGGCGAAGCACAGTCAAATGAAACTTTTGAAATATATTATATTTATGAAACCTAACGCTACATATAATGATGTATATGTGAGTGCAATTCAGTCATGTCAAAATACTTTTATAGCTCTGATGTGTTACATGGAAAAATAAAACTACAAGTATAAGAACTGGGCAAATACTCTATTATTTGAAATTTGTTTTGCACAATTGGGTAAAGCTGATCCAGTCTCTCATTTACTCAAGGCTTTTTAACATTATACATTTTAATTCCAAACAGTCATTTAAACATTGCCATTCTAAGAAATAATCCAGAGGATACATTTACAAGGAAGTAGAAGTTTCCACTAATGAAAATGCTGCGCTTTACATAGAGATCATAGGTAATAACAAAGATCACAGCAATTATGATTTAATAGATCAAAGTCAAAGCTTCTAAAATATAAAAACATTTCCCACACTTCAAAGATCAAGTTAGAGTCTATACTGCCCAAATTTAATCCATTTCTTAAGATTACGTGCTGACTTTATCGAAAATTTTGTCTCATCCTATAACTGCCTATCCTCAAATAGTTTAAAAAATATTTTGAAAACACATAGCTCTAATAAATACAGTTAAAATAACATTAATATAAACCATGCATTCCATAATACACACACATGAGCCATTAAGATTAGCAATTTCATTATTTCTAAACCTCATTCTGTAGGTTCATAGTAAACACTGTAAATACCTATTAATATGATATTTGTTAATTGGACACAGACAGCAGATAATACTGGTTGATGCTAAAATTTTTTGTAAAAACCACACAGTCTATTGGAGTATCCCCTCACATACAAGTTGCACACAATATAACATAAATAAACATGTTATTACAGACTATTTTCCAAAGTATGGAAGCAGGGTGGAGAAATACACCACTCTCATCCTGTGTCATGATTTTGATATACGTACGCAGCTATCTCTTAGCTAGAGAAGATATCTTTCAAAAATCTCTACTGGATATTTGAAATTGAAGTTAGTATTGAAACTTCTACATACACTGTTTTTAATACACACATTCATATCTGTGATAAAAATGTACTTCTTAATTTGGGCACAGTATGAAGTTAACAAAAAACAATAACAAAACTAAGTAGTTAATACCCCAATACAATAACTATTTTGATATTTATGACCCAGACATATGAAAACATACACACACACACATAATCTTGTTACCAAACACACAGATATGAAAGTCTATTTTCAGATCTCTGCTTCTTATCTTCAAAACGAACACCAATTTCTTAAGAAATTGTCTAAATTGAACGTTGGAATCTAAAGCTATCAAGATAAAGAGAACACAGGGTTTGGACTGATTACAAAATTAATTTTCTGCCTCAGAAAGAATAACAGGTTGACATTTTAAAAATTCATTCTGAGGGAAAAGAACAGATTGAGGAGATCTCCACATAATCTCTGGAAGGATATAGTTTTCAATGAACATGAATTAAATTTCATTTTATGCAAGGTTCTTGCTACCGCATACTTTCTGATTTGTGTTATAACCCCCTCTCTATAGAGGCAGCTTTGATTTGATTTTCATTGCCTTGGGCAAGCATGATTGAGGACCCATAAGACTGTAGAAGATGTTGATTGATTCTTTTGATCCTGGGAGATAATAGAATGTGTTTAAATTGGTTGTGTTAAAAATCTGAGGATGAATTGGGACTTTAGGCAACTTGCATAGAAGATTTTTAATCTTTGATTTGTTCAAATTTGTAACATAGGGAACAGAAAAGATTTGTATCTTTTCTTGTCAAAAACCTTTCTATTTCACATCAATCATCTTTTTTTTTCTTCCTTACCTTTTCTGTTCCTGCGTAACTCTTTCAGTCCTAGAATAAGAGATTTGGGGGTCTTACTAAAAGTTAAAAAAAAGATATCAAAGTCATATATAAATCCAAATTTAAACCATGGATAAACTGGAATCAGCCCAAAAAACTTGAAAAAGGAATGGTGAAAGGATGAAACACGAATGTTGTGTTTCTCTTCAGATTTCTCCATCATTCATCTCCTTTGACTACCATGGGCTGTGTTGCAAAGCAGTTCACAGAGCTCTTCTTGCTAACAAGTAAAGCACTGACCTTCAAAAATCAATATTAATTCTTTTCTGACTTATGAATTACAGAAGTAGCAATGTGATAGTGTTAGGGACCTTATTTCCATATCAGTGGTAGTCATAGGCTCAGTGAAGACTAGCAAGACTTCATGGGATTCTGTAATCTATGGGGTTCTCCAACTACAGTTCAGTGTCTGTCATTCAAACCATGCAAGAGTTTGTTGTGATTAGAAAGCAGTGCCAAATATTGAGCGTCATATGCTTCTCTGAAAAAATGAAAAGCTTCATTTTTTTTTTAAATTTTAACTTTACAGATGTGTGTTGGTGTGAGGGTATGACTTTGTGTCGGTATTCGCAAAGGTCAGAAGAAATCAGAACTCCTGGAGCAGAAGTTACATGTGTTTGTGAGCTGATATATATGGATCCTGAAAACCAAACTTTGTTTCTTTAAAAGAGAATTAAGTGCCCTTCACCACTGAGTTATCACTCAGCCCAGAATATGGCTTTTAACTTCTTGCACCAATTACTATTAAAATCAGGCCAAATAGTCAGTTGATTTCTCATAGGAGTATTGGCATGATAGAAAAGACATGTTGGTGTTGAGGAAGGATCAGTGATGTGCTTGTGTTTTTGTAGAAGTTTCTATGAAAGGGAAAATTGGCCAGCTTACCATGTCAGAGAAAGAAAGTGCACAAAAGAAATGGTGTTGATTACTGTCAAGTTGTTGGGCTTATTGAAGATCTGGGAGTAGCTCTCAGGGTATCTCATTCATGATCCCACTATAAATATCTCTCTTCTCTTGTATATTCTGTGATGTGAAGATGGTAACAATGACACCTTAATGAAGATGAATATGTGAGGAATATACAAAACAATTTGAACCTCAGTCTGGATTTCACTGGAGCAAACAACTAGATCTGTGAGCTTTAGGTTCATTGGCAAACCAGAGAGAACACTGAGTATTTATATTCTTAGTATTTCTTAAATGCTTTTTTACTTTCAACTGGAATAATTCACTCCCTAATCATTCTGTATGTGTGGGTGCAATGCATATACTAACACTGTATTTTGTACTATCTAACACATGCCTAAGCATGCTCATAAATACTAACTCATTTAAACTTTAGATAATTATATAAGAAAAATAGTGTTTCCCTTTTTTATAAATTTTGATCAACAGCAAGCCAAGTGACTCATATCAGATCACACCCAAAGAGGAGAGGAAAAATTAGACCAATGCAGTCATATTATTGAACATTCAGCAATATAATCTGATTATACACAAAGTAATAGTCCTAAAGCCATAGCCCTCAGAAGCTTCATTCAAAGATAAGTTTTGGCAATCTGTAACTTTGAACTCTTAGGACTGTCTAGCATAACCTTGAAATGCCTTCCTTTATCTGCTGTGCATTGATTCTGTGACATGTCTCCAGGAGACACACTTTAAGAGATTTTGTTTTGCAACTGAAAATGAGATATTTAACAGTTAACTCAATAATCACAGTGAAGCTGCAGAAATCACCGGATTCAGGAGTCACAACCCTTCGTTCTGTCCTACACCTTTGCACAGAGAATGCCTTCTCATTAAAATCTTTATCACTCTTGTGTCTGAGACAATTCTTCAAAGAATTAATGCACTGCAAACATAAGCTTGGATCACATAAAAATAAACTTGTCTTTGTTCACATTTTCAAAATTCTCACACACAAGAAAGCATAATAAAATGTCTCTTAAAACATTTCAATCAATACTTCTTGGGTTCTAATTTCTGTTCAACATTAAATTAATAGCTCTCCCACAGAAAACAGCTAGCTTAATGGGGCCCAAGAAATGTGGCCAAAGAGAAAAAATATGTAAAAAGATCTATTTTCGTCCGTTTTCACAGTGACATATTATAGAAATCTGCATAAACAGAACATAAGCTATAATACTGAAAACTAGAGGTTTAAATATTTCATTTCCAGTACAAATTCAGCCATTACTAGGGCTGATTATTTATTTTGTACATATTGAAGAATTTTATATTTCTTCATCTTTAGAACAATTTCACGTAGAAAACTTGCCTGTTTCATTGTTAGTTTTAGTAACAGAATTGAATCGGTGTTTCTGGACAATTCTCTTTTGCTGTGTAATAATTATGCTGAAGACTGTCGTCTTGTTTGTGTTTGGCAGTGCCTTAATTTTGGGTCTCTAAGAGCTTAGCATTTGAAAGGGTAACTAGGTAAGGAGCTCTGTTCATCTTAAACTAGGTGGACCTCACATAGTCTGATGGCTGCCGAGACACTACAAAATGCTGAGCAAGAAACACCCAGCCCCCATATCTGAAGGTCTTCTTGATGGGGTCAGGTCATCAGACCTCCAATGGAAAAAAAAAAAAAAAAAAAAAAAAAAAAAAAAACCCTGTCCTCTTGGTTCACATCTCTTCAGACTGTGGTTCTTACTACTTCTTGAACTCCATCAACAGACAGGTAAATTACATGGCACATTTTGGATCTTAAATGCCTCCTCCTCCCCCAAATTTCACGTGTGTAAGGCTTGCTTTTTAGCTAATGCCATGTTAGGCAGCAGAGTCTCATTGGAAGAAGTTGTATCATCACAGCAGACCCTTAAAGGGTGGTTTAGAACTCCAATTCCTATTACTCTTTGTGAGATACCATCTAATGAGAAGCTTTGTTCTACCACACACTCCCATATATGAAGCTCTGGCTCTCCCCAGCATACATACACACCAAAGTCAAATGGCCATGGTAGAGATGCCTAAAAACTGATCCAAAATATAGTGGAAAGATGTTTTAAAAGTGGATTTCACAAGCATTTTGTCACAGTAATGAAAAGCTGTATAAATACTTATAATAAATTGTTTGACTTGGGTTATGAGATGTTCCATAAATGTTAAATCTAACATAATTTCCTGTGAAAATTTGTATTTTTAAACAATTTATTTTGTTTTTATATGTGTTCGTATTATGACATTATGTATTACTATCATTTAAAGTACTTTATTCCATAACATTTCTTTATATTTTAGTACAATTTTACCTGAATAAAGTATCTTGACCTAAGCTTAATAATTTAGGTCATAGAAAAGTTAGTTAATATTAAATTATGTTGTGAATATAAAACTGGAAGATGATCAAGAAATGTACAATAAAAGTCATTTGCCTCTTTGCTTTTTGCTTTCATGCTAGACTTCTATTTACAAATCAAGAATGGGAATAATCTTCCTCCTGAGCCAGATGGGAACAAATATAGAGACCCACTGCCAGACAATATGCAGAGAGTGAAAGACCTTGGAAGACGTAACCCTAAAGAAGATGTCTGCATCAAATTCCTCTCACTAGGGCTCAGGGAACCTGCCAGGAGGCAGAAAGAGTGTAATAGTGAGAGCAGGTAGAGGACACAAAGGAAAAAATGCTATCTAAATTAATAGGACCAATGCACATATGGACTCACAGAGCTGAGGCAGCATACACAGAGCCTGCATGAGTTTGCAAAAGATGGGGTTCTCGATACAATGAGAAGTAGACACACGTTCTCAAAGCTAACACAGAAACTACCTCCAATTAATAACCATTTGCTCATAAAAAATTAGTTTTCTCTAAGGGAGTTTCATTGGGGAAACAAACTACTCTTAAGGTAGACTGAATTCCCAGCAATAGATGGCTAATAGAAAATGAACTTAACAACATCCTTGGAGGTTCCTTATCATATAATTGCTGGGATCCAGCCTCTGCTGGGGTTCAGGTCCTGAGGATTGCACTCAAGTGGCCCCAAATAGCTCAGGTATTCTTTATATATACTTAAAAAGAGGTTTTTTTTAAAAAAAAAAAAAAAACAAACAAACAAACAAGGTTTCATGAACTGCTTTATTATTGGTTTCTCTTTTTGACTTTAAGAAATACATCACAATTGAAGGAATACATTGTGATTATTATGAAAGCCCCCCTTGCTCCCCCGTGTGTTTCACAAATATACCTTCCCATCTCCTGCATAACCTTATTCTAGACATAGAGTTTTGCCTTTTTGCAGGTTTTACTAAATATAGAGCCAGACTTATGTCAGCTGGCAGCTACTTGCAGTTACAAAGTTAAAAAGTAATAAACACAGACACAATGTTTTAATGACAATGATATTCAAATCCAGACAATTATTTCATGTCTGCAAGATATGTTTTTGTACAGTTCCCTTTTATACAAGAGGGTCCCATGTCTCACTCTCTCAGTGAAAGGCAGACCTTGATACAGCACTCTTTCCCATCTCACGTTCCATCCTTCTTCTACCAATATAAGCTCCTATGTATTGCAAAGATGGATCTCTCCATCACACATTTTGTAGTGTAATTTATCCTTTGGAGCATACCAGATCCTACCAATGATTCTATTCTGGGTATCCAGAGAAGTTACTCTCAACAGTTCACACTATATGTATTCCTGAGCCTTTCTCCCTAGTCTGTGTATGCATGCCCTGCTCTCCTTTCCAGAACTATGAGACGTGGTTAATGTTCCAAGTGTTGTTTTCTCATATGTACCTAACTATCTCCATTGAGTCAGAAAAGTTCCCAGGACTGTGAGTTGTAGTTAGTAATTCCAGATAAGAGATTTAAGAAGCATTAACCCCCTGCTGAATCTTAGGGGGAAAATATTTAAAAAGAAACAGAATTTCTGGGAAAAATTAAGGCTACTGTATGTGTGACTGACAAAGTAAAACTAAAAACCACCCAAAGAATCACAAGATAATGAGAGATAAAAGAGCCTGCAAGCTGCACAAATATTGCAAATTCCTATGCTGTCCCATGGACCACTGGTCCTTGCCAAGTGAGAGTCCATTTCCACAGGTGCCTTCCCCCCAAGGAAACGCATTGCACAGGTAGTCATATACTGATCTGATATTAGGCTGCATGGATCACAACACATAATGTCATGTCCAGGCTTTATAAAAAATATCATATGCGTATTTATTTTATTAGATAGATAGATGGATAGATAGAAGATAGGTATCTTTTTCTTTCTCTTTTTTTGCCCTACAGATCCTATGCTTATATACTATGGCTTTCAGTTTGTGTTTTTATGGGATTTCTGAGTGTGCAAATGAGAGGGTCTATATTTATGTGTATTTCTTGCTCCTTTTATTGGGTTCTTTTCCCTCTGTTTGTTCTGTCCAATTCATTGAGTTAAATTTTGTTCTATCTTATTAAATCATGTTTTATTTTATTTTTATCCCTTAGGAGCCTGTTTGTTTCTAATGACAGACAGTCATGGGGTAGATCTGGATGGGAAGAGAGGTGTAAAGGAAATGTGAGGAGTAGGAGGAAGGGAAACCATAATCAGGATAGATTATATGAGAAAAAGCTATTTCAATAAAAGCAAAACAAAAACATAATTTATGGAATGAGAAGAAATTTGAATTTCTGCTTCACATTAAAGTATGACTATCATTCCTTCATGGTAAAAGGCAATGGCAACTCACCATAAAAAGCACTGTGCAAGCCAGGCAGTGGTGGCACATGCCTTTAATCACAGCACTCTGGAGGCAGAGGCAGGTAGATCTCTGTAAGTTCGAGGCCTTCCTGGGCTACAGAGTGAGTTCTAGAAAAGGCGCAAAGCTACACAGAGAAACCCTGTCTCGAAAAAGCAAAACACAAAAGCACTGTGCAAAAGCTAAATCTAACAAGTCATTAGATGGAAAGCCTTGGTCTGCACATAGACAGCAACAATGGTAGCTGTACAATACAACATGCACATTGATTTTGTTAATTTAAGAAACGTGGATATCAATACTTCATTGTTGACTAGCTGACCATTTTATCTGTATTTCATCGCACCTTTTTCCCTACAGTATATTTATTATGAAACTGGGGAACAAGACAGTGGAGGACACAGAATTCTAGGTCAGCTCTGAAGATCATCATCTATTATCAATTGTTTTTCAGATATGTTACTTAACTTTCATTCATCTCATTTAAATGAGAATCTTGATACCTATTTCAGAGAATAATGAAAACTACTGTGACAAGTTAAAATTCTAAATTATTACGATCTCTGTAACAGTTATAATTGATTGTCAGATTGACAGGACCTAGGGTCACCTAGAAGACAACCTGGCATGCTTGTGAGGGAATATCTAGGGTGGGTTAATAAAAATGGGAAGACTTTCCTAAATGTGGGCAGTACCATTCTGTGCATCAGAGTCTTGGTCTACTTGGAAAGGAGAAAGTGAGTTTAGCTTTGCTGTGGTCTCTCTGCTTCCTGATGGCAAAAACAATGTGGAATGTGGTTATCTGATTCAAGGTCCTATCACCATGATATCTCACCTACTGGGACTCAAGCCTCAAACTCTAAGTTACTCTTTCCTTGCATCCTTATGTTCTCTTTTCTTGGATATTTTATGGCCCCAGATGAGGGAAGTAACTAATATAATCGTAATCATTATAAACTGATCATGAGTTTATAGTAATCAATCAGTATGTATTGATTGATCAATATGTATTATGCCCTTGTATCCACATAGTGGAATCTCACAATGGACACACATACACACACACACACACACACACACACACACACACACACACACACATGCATAGTTTTACATTAATCATGAGTTTAAGTATTTAGAGAGCTAGAAATACTAAATATTACTTGAGCATTTTACTACACCATGGATATATACATATTGAAATAGATTAGTAAACAAACCTACTACATAGAATGCTATATATAATAGTATTTAGTGGATAATTGACATATTATTCTATTCTATTATGTCTCACAAAGAAATGACAAATAGCAGTGTATCAAGGGTCAGCAGTTAACATCTTCCTTGAGTGGAAGTTATAAGAAGGGATGTTATTTATGTGGAATTTAAAAGGATAATAACATTAAGTATAACTTGTCTCTTAACTTACAAGTCTTAGGAGCAGTAAATGTTTCCCTACTGGTATTCATTTGGTTTTCCACAACTACCTAAGTGGGTTTTTCCTTCTTCTTTTTTTTATTGAAAATAGATTCTTGTTTTATACAATACATCCCAATCACAGTTTCCCCTACCTCCACTCCTCTCAGCTACCCTACCACCTCCACTCTTCCCCAAATCCACTTCCCCTCCATTTCCTCTTCAGAAAAGAGCAGGCCTCCAAGAGACAACAGTTAAACAGACCAAAACAAGATACCATAAGACAAGGAAAAAACCCTCCTATCTAAACTCGATAAGGCAACCCAATGGAAGAAAAATATTTCCAAGAGCAGGCAAAATATGAGTAGAAAATTCCTGATGTAATTTTCATTTTTTATTATGACTTTACATCCTTCTTGATATTTGTTCATATCAACACTAATGATTTTCATTTAGTATTTTTGTTTGACTGCATGTAGTACTCCAAATAATTTAAGAGAAAAGTGAAACACCATTTAATATTTAAGACTATTTTCATCATACATACTGAATTCCTTCATCCTTATTTTTGATACTTTGCTCTATTGAGTTTCAATTTTATTTTAAAAACTGTGTTTATGTTTAAATGTTCAAACAATGTAACATGGAAAAATTCAAATTTCTCATTTCTTTGTGAGACTTCATTCCTGGAATTATTCCAAGCACATGAAATTTTATTCAATTCTTTCTCAGCAGAAAAGAAATTCAGTGTTTAACTTGTTACTTTTCCCCCAAGTTTTCAGTGTTTCTGCATTATTTGAATATGTGCACTATGTCTGACTCAAAATAACTCCCATTCAAAACATGTTTCCCCCAAAGAGGATTCTGATGAAGAATGTACCTCATTAGAATATATACATTCGTTTTAAGGAATAAGATTACATATTTTCCTCATAAATGTTGGAAAGAATAAAAGCAACCACCATGTTATTTTAAAATAACATAAACATATAAATGCTTATTTTTCAGTTTTGTAACTCTATAAAGAAATGTCTTTGAAAGGGTTAAATAGATGTGCAAGAAATCCTCATATTTGGTGCAGATTTTATGATTTAGGCCTAAAATATACATAATCAGGACAATATAAAGTCATTCTGGAATTACATTTATCTGACATATATTCAGGCATTTTTTCTTGACATTCAAGAAGGAAATTGAGGATTTAAATATCTATAAATATTATATTTATAATGCAAAGATAATCTACTTGAATTGTCATGTCACTGCAAGTCAAAACCATGACATATTAAAATAGTTCTATCTTAAATATCACGATGTTATTGTCTGTAATTCCCTGCAGGAGTTACTTCATTTCCCCCTTTGGTTTGGCATGTATTTTTTTCCAAGTAGAAGAAATGAAAATGCAAAGATGATAGATATTATCACACACCTTCTATCACAGTTTTGCCTTTACACAACTAATTATCAGACATTATTCTCCATGCTGCATCATTTCTCCTGTGATTACAATGTGTATTTCTCTAAATATATCATTTTTGATTATTCTTTTTCTTAAGGTTGGCATTATTTTGTCAAAAATGCATCCTCAGAAGAGTTTTGTGTCATATATTTACAACTAATATGAAACCTATCTTATTATAAAGAGCAATGCTAGGAAAGAGCTCATCTTAAAGTTAGGTAAGAACCTCTTTTTTCTCTTTCTTGTAGAAAAGAGATACCTACCTAAAGCAATTTTAAATACCGCTAGTTATAACATCTCTTTTTGACTCATTTCATACACTGTTTTCAGCTAAAGATGGGTGCAGAAGAAAAATTTGAATCATATTAAAAGTAGATTCAATTATACAAGTGAAGTCATGGAATGTGGGTAGGGGACAGTGCCAGAAATACGAGTGATCACAAAAGAGGAAGCTGTGGAGGAAACGTTATTTGAAATGGATCTTAATGTATTATAGATAAGTACTTGACATATGAATTCAGAAAGTAAGATGTAATCAAAAGCAAGAGGATTAAGACAAATACCAAAGTCTTTCCTTCCATTAAATTGTCACAGTAAGACATGGTGAAGAATTTGAGATGGCTTCCTGGTCTCACACAATAGGGCTGTGTTTGAATGACATACATCAAAGGCTAAGAGACAGAATCAAGCTAATGTCCATAACAAAAAATGGAGGGCTATTGTAAAATACAGCTTACAATACACAGTAAGTGTGTTAAATAAGGAATTCATTATTTCTGAGCTTTTGATTATATACTGCCATTTGGAAAATGGACAATTATTACTTGCCAAGTGCATGCATTTTGATAGAAATAACAATTAACAAAGGTAAAAGAACATCCCAAAGAGTACATAAAATGATGCAGTTTATAGTAACTTGTAACTACCTGAAGTAGTCATAGTGGGTCAATAGTGTTGGTAATGGTGGTGGTGTTTGGAGAAGTGAAATTCACAGCACAGATGTGATGTGTTTGCAGGCTTAAAGTTTTTGCTGCTGTTTTCATTGGTACCTGACATTACTGTTTTCCTAGGTATGTAAAAAAAAGTTGGAAAAAAATGGATTAAGAATTCACACAATTTGTTTAGGATGTAAATAAACCAGGGGCTGTATGCTTCAGTTGTTTCAAACTATGTGTGATTGTTTTATTTTCTCAGTAAGTAATGTATTTACATGGCTCAAAATGCAAAGGGAATATAAACAAAGGGCAAATGAAGAGTTCCCTGTTACCTTGTGCCCATATACTTCACTATTGTTGCTAACTAATCATGAAGGACTCACTTAACACAGGGTTTATTATGCTGAAGTATCCTAACCAAGCACAGGAATAGGGACAGTGGTGAACCTCTGTAGGTTTTATATGGTTTCCAAGATCAATAGGAACCTTGCTTTGGATATGCAATTGTAACTTTCTGTAGAAGGATTCATACTAGAGAGATTGACAGCCAAGATTCTGGGGCCAAGAAATAGAATCAAGCTAATGATATATATATATATGTGTGTGTGTGTGTGTGTGTGTGTGTGTGTGTGTGTGTGTGTGTGTATGAATAAAGTACTCAAATGCTACTTAAAGATGATGAAGTACCGTAAAAGTAATGCAGTAGTTATTGCAAGGAGAAAAGAGAAGTCATTAGAATACATTTGATAGAAAACAGAAGGAAACACTCTGGAGGAAGGAGGGAACTTGTCAGAGGGAAGCAGAAGACACAGAGAAGGGCACTGACCAAAGGAAATGAATAAGAACTAACTATAATGTTTATATATTAAATAACAAAATAAAACCCACCACAGCAACCTTGCATGCTAACATACGAAAGCAATGATTTAAAGATAAAAAGCACAGAAGCAACCCGTGGACAACAGGAAAGAAAATAAGGTAAATGGAAAGCTACTAAGTTTTGGGGACTTATTCAGAATTTCCTACTGAGCAACACAAAGATTAAGGTGACCTGTTGTCAGGATAATTTTGTGTTTTGAGTCTGGAAAGAGAGGAATGGTTATATTTGCTGATAATAGTTTTAGAGGTTGATTAGTTACTCTCCTCATTTTTCTGACAATCAGTCTTGAAAGAAGCTACTCAAGGGAGAAAGGATTATTTTGTTTCACACTTTCAGAGTACTCAGTCCATCAAAGTGGGAAGGGGTGACAGCATTCAGTGACAGGAGAGTATGGCATTGACTCTTCACATTGTGGAAGTATGGGTGCCAGGCCGGAACTAGGGGAGGGTATAAACTTCCAACTCAAACCTTAGCAAGCACCTCTTGCAGCCATGCCCGAACTTCTAAAAGCTCTACAAATTTTCAGAATCATGCTACAAAGCTGAAGCCCAAGCATTGAAAACTCATGAGCCTTTGATGAATATTTCACATGCAAACTATTTTAGAGCTATATTGTAGAGGCCAGCAATGAAAAAACACAACAGAATAAGGAATAACCTGAAATGTGCATAGTACTTCTTCACTTGAGAACAAAGAGAAAGAGGAAGAATAAGATGTCAAATAACATGGAGGGAGAAGAGAATGATATTTATTATTGCATTTTGGAATGCTTACATGACATAATAATAGAGCACTTGCTATTTATCAGAAATTCTTTGTAATATTATATGCACAGGATCTTTTCATGAAGTGTGATAACATATAGAGAGCCTTATTAAAAATGAAAAATTTCAGGACAGGAGTAGTACTAGCTGGTCCTTTCTACCACGTGATGGCAACATTGTAAGGTGATCACTAGGAAGATGTACCATCACAGGCAATGTCTCTATTGGCATCTTGATTTTTAGTTTTCAGCCTTGAGAACTGAGAAAAATAACTCTTCATTTTTTATAAGGTACATAGTTTATGGTATTTTGTTACAAGAATGTGAGGTAAGTAAAATACACCCGATTTCTGCTTAATGCCTTACATTGACTGTAGGCTTCTTAGCCAGGCCAATATGGAACTTTTCAATGATTTTTTGAAATCTGTTGTCGGTTCCAGTCCTTGCTTATCACTCTATGTTGTGATGCCTAGGATGTCAGTCTTCCTGTCATAGCTTACTCAGCTGAATAGCTTGGTTGATCATCAATAGCCTGTGATTCTCAAGTCTTATCTTTAGGGCAGGTTGTTCTTTAGACCTTAAACTTATTCACAACTGTCTACTCTACTTTGCTGTCTGGATGCTAAAAGGAAAAACCAGAAGTTAATCCTCTCAACTCACTCTTTTTCTTTAGCTCAGACTACTCTTCCTATGCTCTTGATGATACCATCAAACCTTCAGTTTCTGACAGCCAAAAGTTTTTCACTGTTTTATGTTTAAAATAAATGTCTAATTTATTTTCTTCTGAAATCTACACACAACATTCATACAAAACCTAAATTTTCTGGTCTGGAATTGTCATAATTTCTTGCCTGGGTGGCAACAGTAGCTGGGAAAATGAAACAATCTACTTTTTTCCCCAAGCTACATTTATCTGCTTTCTCAAAAGTTTATTTATGGAATAACGATTAATGAAAAATATATATTTAAAAGAGAGAAAGTAGGGCATATGAGGGGGTTTGGAGGGAGGAAAGGAAGGGGGAAATGATATACTATAATCTCAAAAATAATAGCAGAATAACAAGAATCACTCTGTTGAAGTTTAACACAGGGAAAGTTGCTCTTCTAAGCCATGAAATGGCTCTCCATTCACCTCAAAACAAGTAAAGTTTTAAAATGTCTGGCAAAGTTCTGTAAGAAATGAATTCTCGCTTTCTTTTCTATTTTCTTCCACTTCTATTTGTTCACACCCCATGACTTTCCCTAATCCAGTCTTCTTTTCCTTCTAGGCACCACATTGGGATATCTGCTTGATTATTGACTCCCTGATTTCAGAATTTTTTCCAATATCATCATCTCTGTGGGTTTGCTTGTTGCTGTAATAAAATGCTCTGCTGAAAACAACTTGTATTATATAATATTTTGTTTGTGTTCTGACAAATAAAGCTTGCCTGGATATCACAGGGTGGAGCTAGCCACTAGTTAACCATAGAGACCAGGGCTGGTGACACACACCTTTAATCCCAGCACTTGGGAAGAGGAAGCAGGAAGATCAGGAGATCAAGGCCACCCTGGGTTATACCAGATTGAATCAGTCTAAAAGAGAAACAGAGCTGGATGGTAGTGGCTCACCTTTTTGATCCCAGTACTTGGGATCTCATGGCTTTGATTCCAGCACAGGGGAAGCTCAAGCCTTTGATCCCAGCATTAGGGACATGGAAACAGGAATATAAGGCTGTGGAGACAGGATCTGGTGCCCATTCTGTCTGATTTGTAGAGACAGGGCCCCATTCAGTCTGAGAATTTATAGAGGTAAGAAGTCTCGAGTGGTTGGCTGCTCTGCTTTTCTCTGATCTTTCAGCTTTCACCCTTGATATCTGACTCTGGGTTGTCTTTGATTAAGACTAATTAGATTCAAGCTACAAACTTAAAAAAAATGTTTGGGCTCACAGATTAGTGGTACAGTGTCTCATATAAGGGAAGTAAAGGTAGCATGAACTTGAAACAGCTGGTCTTCTTATACCACAAGAAGGAACAGAGAACAATCATTCCTAGCACTCAGCTCACTACATTTTATGTAGTCCGGGTTCTCTGTTCAAGACATCGTCCTGCCTACAATTAAAGGAGGTTTTCCTGTTTGTGTCAGTGAACCTAGTCAAGATAATCTTTCATAGACACGCCGGAAGTTAATCTTTTAGGTGATTGCAGAGCTTATTCAATTGACAATACAGTGCATTACTGTTACCTCTTTCCCTTGGTGTATCTTTCTTAACATCTTCATTTAAAATTGTGGCAACCCCTTTCTTCTCATACTCTCAGATTCCCCACTCCTATCTATGAACTTCCATTTTCTTTCTATCCACAGCTATCATCACTTTTCAAAACACTATATAATTTATTCTTCAAAAACAGAGTTTTGTCCCTTAGTCTCCCTGCATATGATGTATGAACATAAAACATCTTGCACAAATCAGGTGCTTAATAGATAATTACAGAGTAATGCAATACATAGATACATGATAGTAGCTTCATGTTTATGTACAGTTGCATATTATATTAGAAAAAAATTATAAATTAAAAGTAAATAAATACAGACACTGTTCAACAAACATATTAGGATATACCAAGAATAAGAAACTGAAAACCTGAGGCTTTATTATGTGATATTTATTCTTATGGCAGTTGTAGAAATCAGTTCTTGGATGATATCAAGTAAATTTAATTTAGTTTTATGCTCAATGGTTTCTCACACTATCCTTTTGTTTTCAATAGCTTAAATATCAATAAATGTATTTCCTTATGGATATTATTTCTAACATTTAAATGTCTGACCTCTAAAACAGCAGGAATTGATTAACATTTACCAGCATGGAAATGTGAAGAAATGAGGAAATTAATTATTGCACCTCATAACTCAGAGCTTATGGCTCAGTTTTAATGCATCATATAAAGGCTTCAGACTTCAGATAATCTGTTTGATTTTTTTGTTCTTACACACTGGCATGGGAAATCAGGAGAAAGAAGACAAAAACTCAATTCAACAATTCAAAGACCAGTGATCAATGGAGATATGTGGAAATAAAAAATATGCATAGTCTCAAATAAGACTCACTAGAGCAACAACAACATAAGTCATTATTGATTAAATGACATTTATTCTTTTATCTGTTGTCACCCACATTACAGTATAATGTGAAAGGTAGAATGTAGGGTTTAAAATTATAAAATACCATAAACACTATAAACAGAGATAACATAAAAATGATTATTTATAAGATGCAAGTAATATTACGTGGACTAAACAGGTTATATTTAAGATATGTATCCAGTGACAATTAGTGAGAAAAGAGGTCATGAGCCGTGAATCTGAAGGATAGTAGGAGAGAGGTAAAAGGGGAGGTTTTGGAGAGAGGAAAGGGAAGGAAGAAATATTTTAACTATATTAATCTCAAAAAATATATGACTAAGTCACTACTGTGTTAAAATTCCTCTAGTGGTTTGTACAACAAAGCCAAAGCACCTATGAGAATCCATGGCCTCACACACTCAGGACTCATTACCACTGCTTTAATTTCTACTACACTCTTTACTCTTGGGAGCTAGGGTATAAATCTCTGTACTATCAGGGTTTCTCTTTTGAAGTAACTTGTCCTTAGCATCTACATAATAATTCTATTCCCAATTTTGTACAAACACCTTTCCTAATAATCACTTTTGCATGGAGTCCTTTAATACAAATTTAATCTTAGCCAGGTTTTTGCATCATCCTCGCTGCTATTGCAAATGTATGTGAAAGTGAAAGTCAACTCCAGTGTCTCTGTATAGCACTCATACATACATACATCTTTTTTTTGTTGTTGTTGTTTTTGTTTTTGTTTTTCAAGACAGGGTTTTCCTGTGTAACTTTGTGCCTTTCCAGAAGATATTGAGGCATACTGTTGCCCTAAATAAATGAGATAATTAAGGCAAAAATAACTACCAAAAATAGCTAGTCATTTTAGGGGTATATAGTGAAAATATAATTTAAATTACAGAATGAAGCAATAAGAATTATTGATGAAAAAGAAGTACTAACTTGGTAAAATAGTTTCATTCTAAAATGTTCTAAAGTATATATTACATTTTTTCTAAAACAAAGTAAACTTCCATAGTGAACAGATGAGAAGTGCTAGTAAATGTAGCTACAAATAACAGCAAATTTTAGAAAACCAAAAGTAATATACATTAGAAAAACCATATATGATTATGTGGTATTGATCTCTAAAATCTAAGGGTTGTTGAACATTTAAAAATAAATAATCAAAATATAACACACAAATATATAACATGAAGGCAGAACATTTGAGGAAAAAATCAATGTAATTTAAGACAAAACCTTTCAAAATACTAAATATAGATGGACTACAGCTCAACAAAATAAATTTGATTTGTGTAAAGCTCTTAATCTCTATAATTAAAGATAAAAGCAGATAACTTATCATCAGAGATAAGGACCAAGACTATGTTATCCACTTTAGGGTTTTTATTCAATGCACGATTCAAAGTTCTTGATTAAACAGTCAGGCAAGATATATTAATGAAAGACACTGAAATTAGAAGAAATGATAAGAATTTCTTTTTCATACAATACAAATTATTTATAAAAGTATCTGAAATAGAACTAAAAAGCTAGTAAACAAATTCATAAAAGTTGCATAACATAAAACTGACAAGCTAAATTTGTAGTATAAAACAGCCTTATAAACAAAAATATCAAATGGAAATATAATAATTTCAGATATCATTAAAGATAAAGATATGAATAAGTTTAAAGATATGAGAAATGTATATTAAGAAACAATGAGGATGAAGATGCAAATAATGTGACTATATTCCATGTTCATGTAAGGGGGAAGAAAGCCCTATTATTCTTCAAATATCTAAAGCAATTTATAGTATCAGTGCATTTTCAGAAAATTACAGTGATATTTTTCATAGAAACAGAGAAAGTAGTCCTTAAGTTGAATGGAGACACAATGAATCTAAAATATCTGAATGGAGATGAGAGAGAGAGGGGGAGGGGGGAGGGGGAAGGGGAGGGGGAGGGGGAGGGAGAGTCTGGAGGCATCACACTTTTTTACTTTCAGACACTACTCCAGATCATTAGCTGACACACTGGTATAACACAAAGGAGAAAAACAGAATAAGGGAAGCAAATAGAGTCCTGAAAGTAATCCAGGCTGAAAGTTAACCAGTCTTTTAGAAGGATGTCAAGAATGTGTCTTTGAAACACAGTCTCCTGAATGAATTCAGTGGGAAGAGAAGACATTCCTATAAAGAAAAGGAAATCAGAGCCCCATCTTTTGCCGTATTCGAAAATTAATTTGAGATGAATTAAGACTTAAATGTAGAATCTGTGTACTACTTTGGGTAGAGTGGTCATTTTCACTATGTTATTCCTACCAATCATGAGCATGGGAGATCTTTCTGTCTTCTGATATCTTCTTCAGTTTATCTCTTCAATGTCTTTGAGTTTTCCTTATTCATGTCTTTCATATGCTTGAGATAGAGTTATCTCAAGATATTTTTGAGGCTGTTATAAAAAGTAGCAATTCCCTGATTGTTCTCAGCCTGCAATTTTCATATAGGAAAACCAATATTTGTATGTTAACTTTGTATCTTGCTATTTTTCTGAAAGTGTTTACCAACTGTAAAAACTTCATGGTGGGGTTTTAATTATCTTTTATGTATAAAATCATATCATCTTCAAATGTGGATATTTTAACTATTTCTCTCCAATCTGTATTTCCTTAATCTCCTCAGTTGTCTTACTGATGTAGCTAAGATTTCAAGGACCATATTGGAGAGGTATGCAGAGTATGGACAAACTTTTCTTGTTCCTGTTTTAGTGAAAATGCTCTGAGTTTCATACCATTTAGGTTGCTATTGTCTGTGGGCTTGCCCTATATTACTTTTATTATGTTGAGTTATGTCCCTTTTATCCCTTGTCTCTCCAGAACTTTTATCATGAAGGGATTTTGGATTTTGTTAAAAGACTAGACTAGAGAATTTCTGAACAGTACAATGATAGCAAAGACTCTAAGGTCAACAAGTAATAAATGGGACTCCATTAAAACAGAATAGTTTCTGTATTGCAAAAGACAGTACCACTTTGACAAAGTGGTAGGCTAAAGAATTATAAAGATCTCCACACATAACTATCTGATAAAGGGTAAATTTCTAAAATATATGAGGAATTAAAGTAAGAAATTGAGGGGAATTCTCCTTCACTGGTGGTGGGAATGCAAGCTTGTACAACCACTTTGGAAATCAATATGGCACTTTCTTAGAAAATTGGGAATCAATCTCCCCCAAGATCCAGCTATACCACTCCTGGGCATATATCCAAGAAAAGCTCAATCATACCAAGAGCACTTGCTCAGCTATGTTCATATCAGCATTGTTTGTAATAGCCAAAACCTGGAAACAACCTAGATGCCCTTCAACTGAAGAATGGATAAATAAATTGTGGCACATATACACAATGGAATACTACTCAGCAGAGAAAAACAATGACATCATGAGGTTTGTAGGCAAATGGATGGATCTAGAAAAAATCATCCTGAGTGAGGTAACCCAGACTCAGAAAGACAAATATGGTATGTACTCACTCATAGGAACATGCTAGATGTGGAATAAGGATGACTGGACTGCTACTCACATCACCAGTGAGGTTACCTGGAAAACGGGACCCCAAGAAAGACACGGAGAAATGGATGAGATCTACATGAACAGCCTGGACATGAGTGGGAGCAATGAATGGCAAGGGTCGAGGGAAAGAGAGCGGGAGATCCTAGCTGGATCAAGAAAATAGAGGGAGAACAAGGAATAGGAGATCATGGTAAATGAAGACCACATGAGAAAAGGAAGAAACAAAGAACTAAAGAGGCCCACAGAAATCCACAAAGATACCCCCACAAAAGACTCCTGGCAATGGTCGAGAGACAGCCGGGACTGACCTACTCTGGTGATGGGATGGCCAAACACCCTAATAGTTGTGCCATAAACCCCATCCAAGGACTGAGGAATCTGGATGCAGACATCCACGGCTAGGCCCCTGGTGGAGCGCTGGGAGTCTAATTAGTGAGAAAGAGGAGGGTCTATATGAGCGAGAATTGTGGAAACCAAGGTTGGATAAAGCACAGGGACAAATAACCAAATGAATGGAAACACATGAACTATGAACCAAAGGCTGAGGGGCCCCCAACTGGATCAGGCCCTCTGAATATGTGAGACAGTCGATTGGCTTGATCTGTTTGGGAGGCATCTAGGCAGGTACCAGGTCCTGGGCTCGTTGCATGAGTTAGCTGTTTGAAACCTGGGACTTATGCAGGGACGCTTGGCTCAATCTGGGAGGATGGGACTGGACCTCCCTGGACTGAGTCTATCAGGTCGATCCCAGTCCTCGGGGGAGACCTTGATCTGGAGGCAGTGGGAATGGGGGCTGGGCTGGGGGGAAGGGGAGGGGGGCAGGAAGAGAACAAGGAAATCTGTGGCTATTATGTAGAACTGAATAGTATTGTAAAATAAATAAATAAAAATAAATAAAAAAGAAAGAAAGAAAGAAAGAAAGAAAGAAATTGAACATCAAGAAAACAAATAAATTACATTAGCTAATTAGAATAATTAATTAATGAGGTACAAAACCAAACAGAATTTACAATAGCTGAAACACTTAAAAGAATTGTTCAACATCCTTAATAGTCAGGAAAATGCAACTTAATACTGCTTGGTATTTCATCTTATGCTGGGTAGAATAGTTAAGTTCGATGAAACAAATGATAGCTTATGACAGCAGGGATATAGAGTGAGGGGAACATTCATTCACTGTTGGTAGAAGTGTAAACTTAAACATCCCCTATGGAAATCAGTGCAGTGGTTCCTTAGGAAGCTGGGGATAGATCTACCTCAGGATACACCTGTGCTACTATTGGACATAAACAAAAAGGCTCATACATTTCACTATAGGGACACTTGTTTATCCATGTTCTATTCATAATAAGAATTGGAAAGAGCCTACATGCTCACCAACAGATGAATTGATAATGAGATAATTAATGAAAATGTGGTAAATTAAAACAATTTAATAGTATTCAACTCTTAACAATAAATAAAACCTGAGATTCACAAGTAAACTGGTTGAGCTAGAAAACAAAAATTATTCTGACTGAAGTCCCTTCAACTCAAGAACTACTTTGACTTTGCCACAAATGGAAATGTTTGTTTCTCTCGCTGGTTTGGAATGGTTGTTTCTGTACCTCAGATACACTCAGAATTTATCATTGGATTTGTAGGGCATTTTTAAAAAATATAGAATCAAAACAACCCATCAACTGTGTTATTTGAAAACATTGTTGACAATGGCCACTTGGCAAAGATGGGAAGATTCAACTTCTTCCAATTTGTGAATTCCTATTTCTCTTAATTCCTCTCAAGAACAAACTTCTTGTTAGTATTTTTATTGTGTTTGTGTGCACTTAACAAAGAGTGGTCAAGAGATTAAAGGAAAGTTAAATTTTGTTTCCTAAAGTAGAAATACTTATTTCTAAATAGTTTTTGTTTGGTTTAGTTTTTTTCCTCTCTTTTTTTCTTTTTTGTGGTTTGTTTTGTTTTTAAGAATGGTATAAAATACCTGAAAGAGTAATTTGAATCAAAGGTTGAAAATAAATCTCTTCTGAGGTCTGGGGTTCAGATGATGAAGGTAATGGCTTCTTGGTAATTTTCAGAGGTCTGCAAAGAATTAGACCAGAAGGAAAAAGTATGTGGAAATAGAAATCCTTTGAAAATTCATCACTCAGAACCTTAAATGTATACATCACAATACAGATTCCCACGTGGGAGACTGTGAGGTGTGCCTCTACTGTTTGCCATAAGCCAGTTGTATTTGCAGCAAGCCATATGGTTTGGGAAATGGGGAGTTCCAGAAGCTTCCAGAGTGAAATTTAACAGCACTGTCTGAAAACAGTTTATACAATGTTTACCAGACATTCTAAGGTGTATCAGGGAATTTTCTTCATTTTCTCTCCATTTGAAAATATGGGTGTTTATTTCCACACTGATATTTTTAAACTGTATCCATAAAGTTTTATCATATTCAGAAAAATACCTATATTATTATATTGATCTGCATGGATTTTATTAAGATTCAGACTTCACAAACACTATATTCTTTTGTTCTTTACAGTTGTAGACTGTTCAATTAACACAATGATTTTAAAACATGGTTTGCACTGAATAATTTTGAAAATTACTTAATCAGATCAACACAATAAATAGTGGTTGATATTTATTCAGAGAAGTAGATTGAAAAAAATTAGGAAAGAAGTATCATTCAACCAATATACAGATTATAGTGGTCATTGACATTTTAGATATCTACAGACCAACTTGAGAGCCCAAAAATTTAATTTAATTTTGCCTTTTCTTGGTGTGTTGGCTTATGAAATGAAACACATCAAAGACAACAGAGCATAAGACTTGAGATTTGTTTTAATATATTTCCTGGATTTTAAGTTGTATTTAAAATATTAAATTATAGTTCAAATAAAAATGCAGATTACTAATGTACTGAAATATAGTTTAAAATGCATATGCAGAAAACTATTAATTCCAAATTAATCCAAAAGGAAAATGCCTTCTAAAATCTTACAATAACATATATCTTTTTTGAATATTCCTTCTGGAAATATGAGGAAACTCAAGAGCATTATAATCTACTGTATAATTCTCGATGCTGATAGGAAAGCCAAAAGGAAAGTCAAATTTGCACCAAATTGATTAGTTTGGAAACAATCACTCCTGTAATTAGGATAGGTCAGGAAAAGATTCTTTATAAATAATTTATCAGAAACTACTCTATAAAAACCTAGGGAAATGTCAAGCCAGGTGTAATCTTTTTAAACTATTTCTGTATAAATCAATTAGGGTGCTTTATTTTGACACCTAGTGTCAGTATTTACCAAACCTAGACAGACAAGTCCATCCCTGCAGCACGCATTTGCAAATAACTTTACTCATTAATGTTTAATTAAGACAGAGGAAAACTGTCCTTGATATTTTGCTGCAATTAGTGCTCTCTATACCCCACTGACTTCTCATGATGAATTACTTTTCAAATGGAAACTGAAGTGATTAAAACTGGAGACACTCCATCTCCTATGCATTGCCCATTCCACATGCAGAAAAGAAAACCCAATAATGTTAGGCATAGAGAAAATGTGAGAAATGTGTGGTATTGCCAGTACCAACTGTGAAGCTTCTGGTTGGTTATGTTTAAAAAGAGATATAATTTGTAAGCCCCAATCTATTCATATATATTATACAACAGAAATTTTAAAACTCTGAAGTCTTATAGCTCAGTTGAATATGCAGTATTATATAAGTAACAATCGAGAGAGATGAAGAGAAACTGCACTTGTACTGACTCCAAAAATTATTCCTTATACTCTCTTTCAACCATTTTGCATCATTTTATATAGGATGGACAGATACAGTGAGTGAATTATTTACAGTTAGATACTAGATAAAATTGTTACTCAGTCCACTGCATAGACTATGAATGAATAATTGCCATTAATTAGGCCAGAAAAAAAGTTTAATGCTATGGATTCAATTGTTGTCAGAGACCATGCGACATTACTATAATATCTAATGTGAAGGGTGGATGTAAGCTCCTGTAGACACCAGAGACATATCCAAAACTGGTTGTGTAGTAGGTCAATCTGACTGATGTGTAGGTCAGAAAATATTTAGAATAAAAAGTAGTTCAAGTAGAGGCTGGAGAAACCTCACATGAGGAATTTGATCTTAACTGTTTAATCACCTAATGCATAAACTCCTGTTAACAGTTTCTTAATATAAATTGAAGTATAGTAAACCTCATTGCTTTTTTTGTTTCTCACAATGCATCTTATTCTAATCGGGAAATAGTTTCTACATTCTCTTCATACATATCTTGTTCTTTTTCATCAAATGAGAACAAAAGCCCTATCTTTCTGACAAGTGCTAGGATTAGGTTTAAACTTCAACATAACCTCAAATGACCAGCAGAATAAACCTATGCAAAATTAATAAAATGTACACTGGAGAAATACAAGCATATCTTTACTACTGGCCACACTCTTGGGTGCCACTTATGATAACAATTCAAAGACCTTGACCTATCAAGCAGGTTTACTGATGGAGAACTCTTATCCGAGGCCCCGCTGTTAGTTCTGACAGATTTACCACACATGGTTGCACATGGCTACACTTGTACCCACTCATGTGTGTAAGAAGTGTCTAGTGCTGAGCCACTGAGAATTCGCCTAAGTAATGTTTTAATTGCAATGTACCTCTCAGTGAAGAAGTTAAGCTTGATAGAAAAACTTGCTGTGGTGCTATTTTCCCTTTTTTCTAATGCAAAGATGCATGCAAATTGAATGAACATATATCTGATACTGTCTTAGTGCTTATAAAAATTTTAACTAGGCTCTTTGCATTTTGAAGGTCCATTTCTATTTCAGATGTGAATATGTGTGTGTATGTACATATGTGTGTGTGTGTGTGTGTGTGTGTGTGTGTGTGTTTAAAAGTTACATGACATCTAAAACAGGAAATATTCATATGCATTTTATATACTTGGTAAACCAAGACAAAGTATAAAAGTGAATAATAAGACTTCAAACCAAATGACATTCCAACATATAATAATCAGTAATTTAAAAAGTGCTCTTATGTCAAAGCAATAAACAGAACTTTACAAGATTCATATAATCCCTATTTTTAGAATAGATTATTTATAAAATGAAGTAATAGCTTTTCATACCTTTAGCAGATTTCACTTTCAAATAATTTTTAAGTAGTAGCTCTATGTGAATTTGTTATTTCACAGGCTGGCCAACTGTACTAATGATATTTTCCTACTGGAAATTTTCTGAAGAATAATTAAAATAATATATGAAACTTTTAGTTTAATTTCTGGCTCCCAAGTACATATATACAAAGAACAAGTTAGATATAAATATGTAGATACATAAAGTATAAGAAATATAATGCCAATTCAATATTTAAAATATACATTGATTCATGTTCATAAGAATTCTCAAGCCACATTAGCTTCTTTACTAATAGTCAAATGAAAGATTAAAATTGTATACAATAAGTCTAGCAATATTCGTGTGTGTGTGTGTGTATGTGTGTGTGTGTGTGTGTGTGTGTGTATGTAAAACTCTGAAAATACATACTTGACTATCTATATTCTGCTGTGGATACCACTCTATATAAATAAACACTGATGGCCAGTGACCAGGCAGGAAGTATAGGCGGGACAAAGAGAGAGGAGAATTGGGGAAACAGGAAGAAGGAAGGGAGACACTGCAGCCACCGCCAGGAGAAGAGCATGTAGAGACGCCGGTAAGCCACCAGCCACGTGGCAAGCTATAGATTTATAAAAATGGGTTAATTTAAGATAAAAGAACAGTTAGCAAGAAGCCTGCCACGGCCATACAGTTTATAAGTGATATAAGCGTCTGAGTGATTATTTTATAAGTGGATTGTGGGACTGCGGGGCTTGGGGAACCTGGAGAGAAGCCCTCCAGCAACAATATTCTAAATAACTCTGAACAAATTTTAGGTTTATGGCCCAAGAGAAGACATTCAGTTAACTGAAATTCTATCTGTGAAGCCAATAATTAATCTAACTCTGAAAAAGGCAGAGAAGAACTATTAGGATGGGGAAATATCATAGTAGACATTGTTTTGGAAGCTATCTGGACAGTCAGTTATTGCTCAGCAGTATGCATGGATTACCTGCACAAAAAGAACTTTTAAATAAAAATTAATAGAGATATTTCATTTTACAGAGCACACTATTTGCAATTGCAGCAACACTAAGTGGAAAATAGTATGGCTGAGATTCGTAGGAATGAAGTCCTGTGAAACTTTGGGGGCAAGCTCAAATGGAGTCAAAGCTCATTCAAACATGACTGGATGGCTCCATTGTTTTATCTCTTATTGCATGTAGAAATGTTAAAAAATGTTCTCACATCTGTTGCGATTCATTGTAAAAAGAATATGTGTGTGAGTTTATTATATGCATTAACATGCATGTATGTATATGTTATACATGTGTATGTATACATATATATTATGAAAAACCTTTTGGCTTTTATTTCTGTATATTCCCATGCATTCCATGGTAACTATTATGACCACCTTCATCCTTTATCAAGTTCAAGGCCAATTCGCTTGCATGAAGAGGTGTTCAGAATGCTGCCCTATGTCTTCTAACCACACAAACAAAAAGTTAACCTCACTTCAAGTTGTGGCCATGAGAGATATGGCTTCCTTACTAGTTGATCATGACTTGGAGATCACATGCACAGAATCCCTTCAGTACTTCTAACCACAGGATGTTATGCATGTGCATGTATGCATGTGTGTATGTGTGTGTGTTTCTCAAACTTCACAACAGTGTCTCATAAGTTTTGGCTTTAAAATATAATATTCAGGGGCTGGAGAGATGGCTCAGCAGTTAAAAGCACTAACTGTTCTTCCAGAGTCCTGAGTTCAATTCCCAGCAAGCACATGGTGGCTCACAACCATCCGTAATGAGATCTGGTGCCCTCTTCTGGCCTGCATGCATACATGCAAACAGAACACTGTAATCATAATAAATAAAAAAAATCTTAAAAAAAAGATAATATTCAAAAGTCAATTTTTCATATGCCTACTGCCTCCTTTTATTAAGTGTAAAATGTGAAAATGCATCTGTGTATATGGTAGAGTTATAGAAAATAACTTAAAAATAAGTACAAAGATTAACATAAAATTTTTTGGAAAGATTTTTAGAGAATCTTTGATTTCTAGGTCTGAAAAGAAATGTGGTGACCACATAAATATGCTGAGATGTACCTCCTCAGACATTAATTATACCCTGTTTTCCTCCCCTCAGTCCCACTGAGTTCTTTCATCTGAAAGCAATTTTGGTGTAATTTATGTTTCTGTTTTTAATTTTAAATGTAATCTCACTATGTAGCTCAAGATACCCCAGAATTTGTCCTTAAGGCCATGATGGCCCCAAAACATAGAGATCCAATTACATTTTCTTTCAGAATGCTGGAATTAAATGTATGAGCCACCAAGAGTGTCCTTTTAAAAAAATATATTATTGTTATGTAATGTATATTTTGTGGTTCAATGTTTTTATTGCAATATTGAAGCTATTTAAAACTATAGTTACTTATCATTTTATAGTAAGAGATGAAAAGCTTTGAACTAAATTATAAACCACCATTAGTGTATTACAGAACATTATAATTTATATTTCACTAGAGTTTTTTCTTCGCTTTTTATCAATGTCATTTTCTTTTTAAACTTACCTTTAATTTATTGTATAGCTCCTGAATTATATATCTCAGTAATTAATCATAAATCCTTTCAAAATAGGACAGACTATAAATAAATAAACAAACCTGAGTATGTGATGACCAATAGCTTTTTTTAACACCGTTTTCAAGTCTTTTTATTGTCTTCCTTCTCAATGTTTCTTCCAAAATTCTACACTTCTTTCACACCCATTCTCTTGAGCTTCCCAAGGCATGCAGTTTTACTGTGCTGAGACTTATCTTAAAGTATTGTCTATGAAAGTGATCTTTTAATAGATTTTTGTAATGAATTAAGGGAAATGTGTAGTTGGAATAGCCTTTATGAAAATGAGGGACACAGTCATTAATTTATATTTTCTTTACTAAACTTAGACTCGTAATTTGCAAGGGAGTCAATTCATTCTCTGTGTACAAGTCTCCATGTTCCCTTTTAAAGAAATATGCCACTCTAGAACCTGGTAGAATATTAGATGACCAAAATCTAAGCAATGGCTTTGGTGCTCTCCGTACTAAAGTGCAAATTTTTCTTACTATTATCTAATTGTAATAAATACTGATATTCCAATGGAGTTTAATAATTTCAATGTATTAAATTCAAAAGCCAGGTTACAGATTTCAACCACTTTGAAGCATTGTTTGTCCAAAAACTAACTGGTGTTAGGCATTCTGAATATCATTTACTAGAGAGACATTTATGGTATGTGTAGATTGACTAAATTGACTCAGTAAAATAGGATTTGTGTAACCAATTTACATCAGAGGCACCTTTATTGGGTGACTACAGGGAAAGCCACATGGGGCAGGTCTACCCTTAAATCACTCAAGTTCTAGCGCACAGGACAGATTTAGTTAATATCTGCAGGCTTTGCTTGTGACTGCCTCTAATCCGAGTTGGCTTTGTTCTGCTCTGCTTTCAAGTAGAAGGAACTGGGACCCTTGTCCTCTATTGAGGGGCAGGCATTTTCCATTGAGTTTGCACTTGCTTGTGTGGTTTGTTTGCTTTATTTATTTATTTATGGTCAGGATCACAAGTGGAAGGTATTGGCCCTTTGAAGAGTGAATGCTGCTGTCATCCTCCATTTCCTAGGAGATGTCACAGCTGTGACAAGGAAGGGTTTATAATGGCACAGTTCGGTGCCTTCATAATTTATTCTCTCTGATTTTATGCTCTTTTAGTCTCCTGCTCAACCATCCACTAACAAGCAGTGATATTAGCCAATAAATCAAAGACGTCTGCTTGTCACCACCAGATGCTTGGCCACATCTCTGCCGATTATGAGACGCACAAAAGGACAATTTCATGTAGGGAGCTCTGCAGAGGGGATCCAGTGCAATTCTGTTTGATAGGAACCCAGCGTGAGGTGATCGTAGTAAAATTCACTAAGTTCTATGCCTCTTAGCAGTGAAGATCTAGGTTGAAATAAAACTAGGAAGTAAATTAGGACCTCACTTTTGTGACTGTTCTGTATGTGATACTAAATCTCTTCCTTTAATTCTTTGATACAGATTACAGGAAGGAGACATATTCTAATGCACTCAGTTTACTTTGTTGGGTCTAGAAATTTATCTTCCACTTCTACAAACAGAGTGAGATCCAGACAGGCACCAAAACTACAAGAGAAATCCTGTCTCAAAAAACAAAACAAAACAAACAAAAAACAAACAACAACAACAACAAAAAACAGTTGAGACATTTGCATCAATCTATTAAATGAATCTACTGGATTATATATCATTGGTAAGGATATATTAGTAGAGAATATTTCTTTTTATGGCAGTCAGCATAGAAGACTGTGATTGTGTTTCCATCACTATAAAAACTGCTATCCACCAATAAAATCATGAAATGAATATGAAATAGTTATCTTTTACATTATCTCATTTTTGAAATTACTGATCTGCTATTGTGTAGACACATCTATTTTTTGATACACATGAGAATAAAATAGCATCAGACTGACTTACAAGATTTCAAGTACTGTGTATATGTAGCATCTGCTTCCAAATATGATGCTGAATTTAAGAGTTTATACTTTTCTTTAAATGAAGAAATAAAAAAGAGATATTATATTGATTTTACCAAAAGCTAGTCAAGTTTTTTCACTCAAGAAGTTAGAAATATTAATTATAAAATATTTTCAGTTCAGTATTCTTCTATTTTGATAATTTCTTATAAAACAATAAAATGTATCATAATGTGTACTTCAAAATATTATTGTAGATTACAAAAGGCATCTTAGTCTTGTTTTCTTAATTAACTAAGTTTACCTGAGTATCACACAAATTTAAGTGAATTTGACTGGGTTACCCCTATAATCAACAAAAAACAGTAAAAGTTTATTTTTTCTAGTACTGGTAGTTTTGCACAGTACAAGATTTAGAAGGAATTCAACATAAACCCTTCTGTTTTTTTGTACCTTGACTTACAAGATTCATTGTATGAATTGATCACATGTTATCTTTTCTGAGTGTCAACACAGTGAAGGAATTTATAAAACTCTCTAATAATTTATGTTGAATGAAAGTGCTGATTTATTCTGTAATATTGTGTTTTACATATTAAATCTGCACAGAGTTTTTAAACTGGCACTAGAGTAGCACCATATGTCAAGTTAGAGAAAGCCTCCTTTTCCCGATCCATTGGAGGGACCACTGAGCTGCATGTCCAAGTCCATTTTGTCATTCCAAGAGGTGGTAATATGTTTGCTGGCTCCCAGCAATCCAACAATAATTTCTTTATAAAGTTAATATAGAAACATTACCATTGTAATCTTTACATCATCTTCCTCTACATTTTTTAAAAATCTTAGCAACCTACTATCCTGGGACCATTTCCTGACATCTTTTTTTTTTTTTTTTGGTTTTTTGAGACAGGGTTTCTCTGTGTAGCTTTGTGTCTTTCCTGGAACTCACTTGGTAGCCCAGGCTGGCCTCGAACTCACAGAGATCCACCTGGCTCTGCCTTCCGAGTGCTGGGATTAAAGGTGTGCGCCACCACTGCACCGCCCTGACATCTCTCTTTTGATCATAGATTTCCACGTAATTTTGTGCTCATGATTTCACCTAAATTACCATTTGCTGACATGTTATTTTACTCATAGCTCAGAAGAACAAAATATCCTTTATCTGAATTCTGGCCTTTACATGCTCTGATAGATGTAAAAAAAAAAAAAAAAAAAAAAAAAAAAGTCATTTCCTTTGTCTTTCCCACTCTGGTGAACTACCTCTAGGGCATGCCAGTAGCCATTACCATTTCTCATTTCTTATGCATATTGTTCTGCACTCTGAATAGAAGTGAGATCTGGAACTATTTTTAAATTGTTTGCACACCTCCTTTATGAGCAAATACATAGCACATATGTCAAATTTTGGTTTCATATTAAATGAGATAAATTTTGAAACTAAACAGATAGGAATGCACTTCAGGATAAATATGGGCAGGTATTATTATCATGACATACGTTTTTGGTTTTTTTTTTTTTTTTCCTAAAATCACATTTTTTTATCAGAATGTATTGAAAAGAAAAATCAAATAATCTATTGTCTTTAATTAGAGAATGTACTTAAGAGTATATTTAAATATACACTGAAGTATATTTAACTCTTGATTTGTGTTAGCAAATGAGTCTCTGATTTTTATGTATCTGGTAAATCAATACTATAAAACCACATGGTAAGACAAATTTATGCATTTGTGCAAGCTCCGTTGAGCAGTGTATTTACAGAACATATCATTTAGAATAATAATATGATTCAATTGCAAATGCACCCATAATCATGTTGAAAGATTTTAGGTTACACAATTCATCATGTGATAAAATCATGGAAATATGATAAATGTAACTGATATATCATTTGATTAACATAAAATATTTAAATTATGAAGTTTGTACTCATTTGAGAAAAGAAATGTGAAGCCGTTGTGTGGGAAAAATAATACAGCAAATTTCTTTATTGTGTAATAAATAAATTCTGAGAATTTTCCTACTTTGGAAACCTGAGATGAGTTGTCTTTAGATAAAAGAAAAATATTGCATTCTTTTAAGGATAAGCATTTGCAGATATTTTAAATCTGTCTATTCATTGAGGTAAAGATATTTGAGGATCACTGTACAGTTATTCTGTTTACTCATTCATTCATGTAGCATGCAATAATAATCTCATTTATGTTCCACCAGTGAATTTATGGCATGTCATGAGGGCTCAATAATAATTTTTTACATTAAATGATGGTGAATAAACTTGTTCTTCTCATCATTAGAGTGATAAGACTAGGGCCGATTGTCCTGTGGCTCTGCTGTTCAAAAAGTTAGAATAGTGCAGTAATTAATAATATATCATTGATTATGAATATGTAAGGAAAAAAGAAGTTAGTTTTATTTCCCACTCTTTCTCTAGAATTATACTTTTAATATTATAAGGAGTATAATATGAGCTTGCCTACTGTACTCAGAGAGACAGAGGTAGAGCCAAGGTTAATACATGGATTAATGTACTTTTGAGCTCTCAGGCAAAAATATGTTGCCATTACATGACTCAATTTTGAGGCCAGAAAAATTGTTCCATCTGTAAATGCTCTGGCCACCAAGACCGACAGCTTGTTTCATCACTGGACCCACATGTTAGAAAATTAAATAAACAAATAAATAAATAAACAATAAACAATTTCTTCAAGTTGTCCTCTGATTGTGGCATATGTGTGTGCAAGTGAATCACACACAGATACACACAAATAAATAAATGTAAAAAAATTGCAAATATCTAGTTATCTTAAGTAGGTGTTGGTGGAAGTGAAGAGGAAATCAAATAACCTGACTTCAATAGAAGCATGTCATCTAATCAGAAAATGAGGGGCAAATGTCTCCTCATGGGAATAGCGACTATGTATGCCTACTCAGGGGAATTGGGGATTTCTATAGAGCAGACAAAAAGGACTTTTATGATGAAAGATTCCATCATTTTTCCGGCTCCTTTAGAGGCTCAAAAGTTATAATGACCAATGGAGATTGCTATGTTGTCCTTATCATGAGGAATACATGTTCTTCTCAGGGGAAAGTAGAGTCTTCAATTTAGGAGGTCACCTTATCTTGGGGAGTTTGAATAATAGTGACCCCCATAGGCTAATATATTTGAGTGCTTAGTCATTGGGGAGTGGCACTAGTTAACATAATTGGAAGGTTTAGAAGGTGTGGCCTTGTTGGAGGAAGCATGTCACTGGGGGTGGGCTTTGAAGTTTCAAAAGTCCATACCAGGCAGGCCTAGGCTCTCTTTCTGCCTGTGCATTAGGATGTAGTTCTCAGCCACTGCTCCAACACCTGCCTGCATGCTGCCATACTCCTTGCCATGAGCATAGTGGACTAAACCTCTGACAAGTAAATGAGGTCCCATTTAAATGTTTTCCTTCATAAGAGTTGCCTTGATCATGATATTGCCTCATAGCAATAAAATAGAATTAAGAAACTTCTTTGTACTCCCATATCAGGAGTTTCCTGGATGCTACCAGTCTCCAGATGTTAGTTGAATATCAACCTTGTTGTCTTGGGGTTCCTTAGGCCACCTGAGGCTTTTAGGCTATTATTAACATTTCAACATGTGTGTAGTTTATTCCTAAATGCAAAGTTCTTTATCGATAGTTCATGTAAGTGAGCTCAATCATCTTGAAAAACAGTCTCTAATATTAGAAAGCAATGTGAAATGTGGGTGAGCTTTAAGAAAGCATTGTTCAAGACTTCTATACTGTTGATGGTGATCAACATTCTAAACAAGCTACCATGAGGTTTTGTTTGTCATCTTGAGCAATCTATGACACTGATTATACATCTGTTCATGATATCCAAGCCTCACTTTGCATTTCTGTTACACATCGCTATGACACTCTGTAAATAATCATTGATGTGATTAGAATGTACATAGAAGACCTATGTAAGGATGCCATACATGATGATTAGCTGGAGGAAAAATTCATTTAACCAAAAAGTTAAAACTGGAAATGTAGGTAGATGGAACTAGTTTTATTGAATTAAACATTATACACAATGATCTCTTTATGTTAATTTTCAATTACTTCTAAATTTAATAAATGTTTAACATTTCAATACATCTGCTAAATAAAATTTACATTTTCCAACAAATCACATGTCTCTTCTTTGTCAGTATATAGTGTTTTATTTATTATTTGTTTCTACTGCTAAGTATCCCATGTCCTGAACAAAATCTGCAAAGCAGAATTGAAAATGTCTTTGATCCAATATTTGATAATCAAGATGTTAAAAATTTCCATTTATTGCTGCTCCACCTTAACACAAAGCAAAGGTGAACAAATATGAATTCATATATTGGACTCTGTGTAAGAAAAATTTCTAACTGAAATCTAGATAGATGAATAAATTTGGGATCCCAAGATCTATTCACTATGACCAATGTGAGCCTTACATTGGCAGGAGAAATTACAGTATAATTTTGGCAAGTTAAATTGCATGAGAATATGCAATGACATTTAAATATAGCATTGTCTTCACAGACTCATCACTGGTTTAATACAAATAACTCTTCAGGTTGTTACAAGAAAGAAACAAGAGAATATATATATATATATATATATATATATATATATATATATATGAATTTCTTATACTCACAGACAAATGTAGTCTTTACCCCTTAAGAGGAAACTTCTCTTTGCAACAAAGCCACTACAAAAATACACACCCAAACAAAATGCAGAGTTGTGGAGTGCAGTCCCAATGGATTCATGTACAAAACAACTCTTGCTACAAAGGATCAGTAAACAATTCAGAAAAGAGATGGGAGTTTGTAATAGCCAGATTATCAGGGAGTTTTCTGTCAAACTGTGTCTCCTAGTAATGTCAGAAGCTACACACACAAAGTCTCACCAATATGACTGCCTAAACAGGAGCTCAACAAGGACAAGAGGAATAGACATGCCAAAGAGGACAGGAGGAAGCCCACATGGTCTCAAGCCTACAAAAAAATCTACAGGCAACTAAAGAATGCCTAGAGAAGGAGAAATTGTCTTCTACAGGGAAGAGCACAAGAACTGGTTATCCAATACCAAATGGTCATCCCTGAAAACATACATACACGTAACATTATACAAGCTGAGCAGGTTATATTGAGGAATATATATATATATGTGTGTGTGTGTGTGTGTGTGTGTGTGTGTGTGTGTGTGTGTGTGTGCGCGCGCGTGTGTGTGTGTGTGTGTGTGTGTGTGTGTGTGTGTGTGTGTATTCAATCACCATTAATATAAAAGGAGACCATGAATTATAATGAGATAAAGGAAGGATATGTTACAGGTCTGGATGGAGGAAAGGGAAGTAAGAAATGTAATTACATTATAATCTCAAAAATGAAAAAGAGGAGAAGAAGTTGACAGGGTAGGTAAGTAAGGGCAGATCCTGGAAGAAGAGTGAATATGATCAAAACATATCATATGAAATTCTCATAGAATTAATATAATACTATTTAAAATAAGGGAAAATGTAACAAAAGGACCAAATACAATCATTAGAAAGCTATTAGAAAAAATGGGGCTCTTTTTCTCAACCTGTCACTGATCATTTCAAATGGGATAAGATCAAAATGCAGATTAAAAACAAATATAACAAGCTATCAAGACACAGAAAGATGAGAATGAAGCAGATACTTGTTAAGTGAAAGATGATTTGAAAAGGACACAAAGCAAATTATGACAACTATACAAAGAGAAACTGTCAAACTACAGAGATACTCAAAGTTCAGTTGTTGATTAAGATAAAGAAACAAGAGAGTCGCACAGATCCATGGGGATTACTTTTAAGGCGGTGAAATGATTTGGTAGTGTTTTATAATGATTGATATGTGGCTTTATACATTTGACAAAGACCATTGAACTTCATGGTGCAAACACTGAACCTTAAAATATGTAACAAAAAAAATCATTTAGGATGTCAAGGGTTCCCAAAAAGTAATAAAGAATGTAATAGAAAGTCTAACTCTGTTTTAAAAACATAAAATCTAAGAGAATACAGCTATGCTTAAAAACAACAAAGAAATAAAGTGAGTAGGTAAATATGGAGATGGGAAAAGGCAGCAATAATCATGTAGATAACTTGGAAATTGGTGGAATCTGTAAAATAAAATGCAACAAACTACATCATACTATCATACTATACTTGATGAATATTGTAGTGGGATGATTATTTTCAATAATACTATAATTTACAAGTACTGAAAAAGAACAATTAAGGAAAATGATTTTATGATAATAGTCAAGGTCTTCCTTGTTGGAGTAGGAATACACAAATAAATAAGGAGACCAGATAGAAAGATCTGTGTGCTTGTAGATTAGAATTAGAAACAGCGTTATAAATTCACATTTCTTTCTTATGGGTAATTGTGGTATTATTATAAAAACTTATATGAGGAACAAAAGTATGCTAATTAACGTTCTCTTTTAACTGAGAATATAAAAATATGATAGTGTTCAAATAGAAATAAACATCTCTTGCGCCCAAGTTGGATTCTAACATTACTGTCCTCAAAACAGTAGCCATAGAGACTTTAAGAGGTAGTATCAGCAAATAAATGAATTGTTTTAAGTGTCCTCTACTATAAAAGAATAGAAAGAATGAAGGAAGGAAGGAATAATAAAGAGAGAGAGAAGAAGAAGAAAGAAAGTAGGAATGAAGGAAGGAAAGAAGGGAGGGAGGGAAGGAGGGAAGAAGAGAAGAATGTAGGAAAAGAGGTTGGAAAAGAAGGGGAGCAAGGGAGGAAGAATGGATCCATATTAACAGGAGTTTTATTGTAAAGCACAGATGTAAAATAACAAGACGCTATTAATGTCCAAATCAGAACACAGAAGTAAGTTCTACATCAAAGCATGAATGTCAGTAAATTCAAAGTTACATAATCTGCTTCTAAATTAAATTTTGAAACAACAGAATGCTTCCCAGTAATTGGTGTGAATGTTCCTTATTCCAAAACTACAGATATGATAAGATAAAAAGGGAGATTATGGAATCTACTTTTAAAAAGGAACTACTTGTTTTAAATAAGTAATGAAAATTTTTTGGTCTGAGTTTTTTATCAGATGTTACTGGACTGGACATTGTTAATATATATAATGGAGTTTTTTGTCTGGATCTGTCAAATGTTAATGGACTAGACATTGTTAATGTAATCTTGACTGTATATTGCATATACTTATTGAAGATAGTTTTTCTTGTATTAGTTATAAGCTTTTTTAATTTTAGACAAAAAGAGAGGAAATGTGGTGGTATTGTGTTCCCCAAAATATTGTGTACTCTAATAAATTTATCTGGGGTCAGAGAACAGACAGCCACTAAATACAAAGGCTAGAAAATGGTGGCACTCACACCTTTAATCCTAGCATTCCAGAGATAGAAATCCCTCTGGATCTCTGTGAGTTCAAGGCCACATTGGAAATAGCCAAGCATGGTGACACACACCTTTAATCCCAGAAAGCCAGCCTTTAATCCCAGGGAGTGGTGGTAGAAAGCAGAAAGATATATATAAGGTGTGAGGACCAGAAACTAGAAGTTCTTTGGCTGGCTAAGCATTTGGCCTGGTTAAGCTTCAGGCTTTTGAGCAGCACAGTTCAGCTGAGATTCATTCTGGATGAGGACACAGAAGCCTCCAGTCTGAGGAAACAAGACCAGCTGAGGAATTGGCAAGGTGAGATAGCTGTGGCTTGTTCTGTCTCTGATCTACCAGCATGAACCTCAATAACTCGCCTAAGGTTTGATTTTATTAATAAGTACTTTTAAGATTCATGCTACACTATAGTATATTCCAACTATTTCAATATCAAATGTCCACACTGACTTATTTCCAAACAGACAACAGAAAAATAATTGGACACAAGGAGTCACTTTGTGGTATGAACATTGGAAAATGTTTTCAAGGTGAGCAAGGTCATGTCCAAAACTCATCATAAGTTATGCACTTTGGGGGCTGAGTGATGAAAATATTTCAAATTTATTATGTTTCTGTGAAAAGCTCATACTTTTATCTCATGAAAACACTCCAGGGAAATCTCAATGAATGGATGTTCTAGAAAATATCAGTATAATTTAAAATCACACATATATTTAAAACAAAAACAAAAAACTAGAAACAAAGCTAAGAAAATTAAAATGAAAAGTTAAGTAGATAAAAACTAAGGAAATTTAAATAAATTATGGATCTCAGATATTAATGTAATATGGGTCAATTAATTGTAACAAATGTACTATTAAAATGAAATGTTACTATTAGGACTTACTTGGTAAAATGTATATCAGAACTTTCACTTTTTGTCATAAATTTTCTGTAAGTTAAAAAAGTGTTCTTTTGCAAAAGTAATTTAAAAAAAGAGGTCAAAATCCTAATTTAAAACTCAGGAAACACAGTAGTCTTTTTGAGGATGTAAAGTGAATAGGGACTTTGTACAATTCTTAAATGATTATTTTAAGTAATCAGAAAAGGTCAGTTTGAATCCTAGCTCTATTACCTGCAAAATGTGTTAACGTCAATGACTATGAATGTTAGATACATGTAATGTTAATTTAATCATAACACTGTCATTAAGTGTTTCAGAAAAGAGTTATTCATTGAAACTTTAAGAGAAAGAATGACCTTTGAGAAAACAATTGAAATTATGAACACATCAAAATAGAAGTCAGGAGTTTTAGTACAAGATAATGTATATGTTCACATGTGTCTTACTGAAAAACAATAGAAGCCTAGAAATGTTAAGTCCAGTGAGTCTGGCATTGGGAGTGTTTCCACTGCCTTCTGGAAAAAGGATGGGAACTGTGTGCTTTCAGCATTAACAGAAGGGTTTGGGATTCATAATGTCAAACAATAAAGTCATCTAGTGATTCCTCTTGTGCTGTGTCATCTTTACCAAGCCAACTTCTGCTTATAAGGATTCCCAGGAAGAGCTATGGCAAGATAATGCACTTGTTACAAAAAAGAAAGTGCTTCCCATCATTCTGAAGATTTCTCTGCAGGAATTCATAATTAGGTGTCTGATTTTTACACAGCCACTTTGAAATGGGTTAACCCAAACTAGCCCTGGAAACGGGCATGCTTATGTTGTCTAAGATTTTCCAATAGATATTCCATATACCTAAGTATGTTTTTCTTCAGATATCAACATCAGCCTTGAATAAGTTAAGTCAAAAAGTATTCCCTAACATATTAACATGTGCATGTAATCTACTTGTGAGAATTGATATCAATAATGTGTTTAATAGTATCAATAAAAATATCAATATAGTATCTCCAAAGCAAGCTCATAATGTTAGCATTGCTCCATTAATAAAAGCAATGTCACATGATACATACCTCAGTTTCCTCAAAAAGCCTATGAGTAGCAAATCTAGATAGACAGGAATTTCAATAGAGAATGCTGGTGTGCTATTTACTTTGCAATTTTTTCTGACTAGTTCACTTATTCTTAAGTTGTGATCCATTACTTTGAGTTTAAGTATGCAGAGATATCTGCAACACTCTCATTGTCATTTTGTTGTATGGTGTTTTTTTTTGCCTCTGAGCAGAATGTCTATCTTGAAAGTAAAATTATATCTGCCTATTAAGAGTGTACACTATCATATTCATACATGTTAGTATTCATGTAAGATCATGTTTAAGCCAATACATAGACCTTAGCTAAATTCAGTCTTCTTTTTTCAAAACAGGGGTGCTAAATTATTTGGAAAGTCAGAGAAAATTGCTCAGAGAATGACTTTCCTAAGAAATCTAATACAGTCATTACAGATTTGGAGCCAGATGTATGTAAGTTATAAACAAAGATAACATTTGCTAGTTGTTCACCTGAAGTGAGGTTTTCAGACCTCCATTTAGTCATTATGCAAAGGAAATATAATTGATTGTGCAAAAATTAGTTATGCAAAGGAAATATAACTGATTGATCACATTATAAATTAGATATATATAGAGTTATTTGTATTCATGAAAATCAAAATTGCATTAATGAGTTTGTTCTGGGACAAACACAAAAATTTATCTCAGCAATTAGATGAGGAGAGTGGACACTCAAATGAAATGCAGTTATAGTTGTATATTTAGGAAGAATAAGTTCTAAGACCCCAAGCATAGCTGGTCTGAAATCCTATTCATATTGTTTTATTTCTACATACACCTTCATACACTTATATACATTCATATTCATATATATATATATAATTTATAAATTTGGCAAAGTAGTTAATAAATATAATAATAAATATTAAGATACAATAATAAGAACATATGCTAATAAAATATATGGGAATGTGTTTTCTCTCAAAATACCTCCTTTTGCTGTACTCCTCAATCTTATGATGACATTAGAGGATGCTATACCTATTTGATGAGATAGACAAGTAAATAATAGAGGCACTAGAATGAATATTAGGCCACCCTACAGCTTAACTGAATACAAATTATTGGCTATGCAACAGAGATTATCTCATTCTCTAAGACAGCTACTAAGGCCATGAAGAGTACTGATGAATCCAATGTGCTTTCAGTATAAAAGGGATGTTGTGCTTGCTAGGCAGGGTTGAGAATATATTTTGAAATTTCATCACAACATCACACTATTTCATGCAAGAATTCATTAAAAACATGAATTTAATTTTGGAAGTTTTCAGTGAATATTTTTGAAACAACATTGGACACAACTGAGAGTAAAAGAATAGATAAAGGAAGTAAGTCTACTATTTCCTGTGGTCATGTTATCTGGTTCTAAGATCAACCAATTAGGCTGTGACTAAACACAGAAGAAAAAGTGACTCTTCTTTCAATATTTCTTCAATTTGGATAAAAATACAACAGAGTGTAACAGAAATCATTATAAATGTATTGAAAATATAAATATATTTATCAAAAAGTGTCATATATATGTGATTTTGAAATCTAAAACAAGTATAAACAAAAATTCATTGAAACTTACAGTGATGAATTATGTTTTTACTGTGTTATACCAGCATTTTACTTTCAGTATTACTTTGTAGAAAGTGGCTCTGAGAATATGATCACTCATGTTCCCACAGTATGTCTTGCAGTTCATTTGGTGCCATGTTGCTAGTTAGACTAAGCTCAGATTGAAATCAGAGAACAAAAAACAAACAACAAAGAAAATGAAAACCAGTGAGAGAAAAGTAGTGAGAATTTAGGATTATTGAAGAAAATCGTTGAGTACATTCTAGTATGATACTTCATGTTCTTCTCGGTACACAAATATTACTACAATTATTGAAACAACCATTTCTTTTTTTTTATTTATTTTACAACACCATTCAGTTCAACATAATAGCCACAGATGCCCCTGTTCTCCCCCTCTCGCCCTCCACCCCCCCCCCAGCCACCCCCCACTCCCACCTCCTCCAGATCAAGGTCTCCCCGAGGACCGGGATCAACCTGGTAGACTCAGTCCAAGCAGGTCCAGTCCCCCCTTCTCAGACCGAGCCAAGCGTCCCTGCATAAGTCCCAGGTTTCAAACAGCCAACTCATGCAACGAGCCCAGGACCCGGCACCAACGCATAGCTGCCTCCCAAACAGATCAAGCCAAATGACTGTCTCACCCATTCAGAGGGCCTAATCCAGTTGGGGGCCTCTCAGCCTTTGGTTCATAGATCCTGTACTTCCATTCATTTGGTTATTTGTCCCTGTGATTTATCCAACCTTGGCTTCAACAATTCTCGCTCATATAAACCCTCTTCTTTCTCACTAATTAGACTCCCAGTGCTCCACCAGGGGCCCAGCCGTGGATGTCTGCATCCAGATTCCTCAGTCCTTGGATGGGGTTTATGGCACAACTATCAGGGTGTCTGGCCATCCCATCACCAGAGTAGGTCAGTTCCTGCCGTCTCTCGACCATTGCCAGCAGTCTTTTGCGGCGGTATCTTTGTGGATCTCCGTGGGCCTCCCTAGCTCTCTGCTTCCTCCCCTTCTCGTGTGGTCTTCATTTACCATGGTCTCCTATTCCTTGTTCTCCCTCTCTTTTCTTGATCCAGCTAGGATCTCCCACTCTCTTTCCCTCGACCGTCGCCCTTCATTGTTCCCACTCATGACCAGGCTGTTCATGTAGATCTCATCCATTTCTCCATGTATTTTTTGGGGTCCCATTTTCCAGGTAGCCTCACTGGTGATGTGAGTAGCAGTCCAGTCATTCTTGTTCCACATCTAGCATCTTCATATGAGTGAGTACATACCATATTTGTCTTTCTGAGTCTGGGTTACCTCACTCAGGATGATTTTTTTCTAGATCCATCCATTTGCCTGCAAACCATATGATGTCATTGTTTTTCTCTACTGAGTAGTATTCCATTGTGTATATGTATCACAATTTATTTATCCATTCTTCAGTTGAAGGGCATCTAGGTTGTTTCCAGGTTTTGGCTATTACAAACAATGCTGATATGAACATAGCTGAGCAAGTGCTCTTGTGGTATGATTGAACATTTCTTGGGTATATGCCCAAGAGTGGTATAGCTGGATCTTGGGGGAGATTGATTCCCAATTTTCTAAGAAAGTGCCATATTGATTTCCAAAGTGGTTGTACAAGCTTGCATTCCCACCAGCAGTGGAGGAGAGTTCCCCTAGCTCCACATCCTCTCCAGCATAAAGTGTCTTCAGTGTTTTTGATCTTAGCCACTCTGACAGGCATAAGGCGGTATCTCAGAGTTGTTTTGATTTGCATTTCCCTGATGATTAGGGATGTTGAGCAATTCCTTAAATGTCTTTCAGCCATTTGGGTTTCCTCTGTTGAGAATTCTCTGTTTAGTTCTAAAGCCCATTTCTCAATTGGACTGTTGGTCGTTTTGATGTCTAATTTCTTGAGTTCCTTATATATTCTGGGTATCAGTCCTCTGTCACATGTGGAGTTGGTGAAGATCTTTTCCCATTCTGTAGGCTGTCCCTTTGCCTTGTTGACTGTATCCTTTGCTCTACAAAGGCTTCTCAGTTTCAAAAGGTCCCATTGATTGATTGTTTGTCTCAGTGTCTGTGCTACTGGTGTTATATTTAGGAAGTGATCCCCTATGCCAATGCATTCAAAACTACTTCCTAATTTCTCGTCTAGTAGGTTCCGAGTAGCTGGATTTATGTTGAGGTCTTTGATCCACTTGGACTTAAGTTTTGTGCACGGTGACAGATATGGATCTATTTGAAGCCTTCTACACGTTGATAACCAGTTATGCCAGCACCATTTGTTGAAGATGCTTTCTTTTTTCCATTGTACACTTTTGGCTTCTTTGTCAAAAATTATATGTCCATAAGTGTGTGGATTAATGTCAGGGTCTTCAATTCGATTCCATTGGTCCACATGTCGGTTTTTATGCCAATACCAAACTGCTTTTATTACTGTAGCTCTATAGTAGAGCTTGAAGTCAGGGATTGTAATGCCTCCAGAAGTTGTTTTATTGTACAGGTTTCTTTTAGCTATCCTGGGTTTTTTGTTTTTCCATATGAAGTTGAGTATTATTCTTTCCAGGTCTGTGAAGCATTGTGTTGGTATTTTGATGGGGATTGCATTGAATCTGTAAATTGCTTTTGGTAAGATTGCCATTTTTACTATGTTAACCCTGCCTATCCATGAGCATGGGAGATCTTTCTATTTTCTGACTTCTTCTTCAATTTCTTTTTTCAGGGACTTAAAGTTCTTGTCATATAGGTCCTTCACTTGCTTGGTTAGTGTTACCCCAAGATATTTTATGTCATTTTTGGCTATTGTAAAGGGTGATGTATCTCTAATTGCCTTCTCAGCTTCTTTGTCCATTGTATATAGGAGGGCTACTGATTTTTTTGAGTTGATCTTGTATCCTGCTATGTTGCTGAAGGTGTTTATAAGCTTTATCAATTCCTGGGTGGAATCTTTGAGGTCACTCAAGTATACTATCATGTCATCTGCAAATAGGGAAAGCTTGACTTCTTCCTTTCCAATTTGTATCCCCTTAATCTCTTTATGTTGTCTTATTGCTCTGGCTAGAACTTCAAGTACTATATTGAATAAGTATGGGGAGAGTGGACAGCCTTGCCTCGTTCCTGATTTTAATGGAATTGCTTTGAGTTTCTCTCCATTTAATTTGATGTTGGCTGTTGGTTTGCTATATATTGCCTTTATTATGTTTAGGTATGTTCCCTGTATTCCTGATCGCTCCAAGACTTTTATCATGAAGGGGTGTTGGATTTTGTCAAATGCCTTTTCTGCATCTAGTGAGATGATTATGTGGTTTTTTTTCTTTGAGTTTGTTTATATGGTGTATTACATTGATGGACTTTCGTATGTTGAACCACCCTTGCATCCCTAGGATGAAGCCTACTTGATCATGGTGGATAATTATTCTGATGTGTTCTTGGAGTCTGTTTGCCAGTATTTTATTGAGTATTTTTGCATCAATGTTCATGAGGGAGATCGGGCTGTAGTTCTCTTTCTTTGTTGCATCCTTGTTTGGTTTAGGAATCAGGGTAATTGTAGCCTCATAGAAGGAGTTTGGTAATGTTCCTTCTGTTTCTATTATGTGGAACAATTTAGAGAGTATTGGTATTAACTCTTCTTTGAAGATCTAGTAGAATTCTGCGCTGAAACCATCTGGTCCTGGGCTTTTTTTGGTTGGGAGACTTTTAATGATTGCTTCTATTTCCTTAGGGGTTATAGGGCTATTTAAATAGTTTATCTGGTCTTGATTTAACTTAGGTATGTGGTACCTATCCAGAAAAATGTCCATTTCTTTTAGGTTTTCCAGTTTTGTGGAGTAGAGGTTTTTGAAATATGACCTGATAATTCTCTGGATTTCCTCAATGTCTGTTGTTATGTCCCCCTTTTCATTTCTGATTTTGTTGATTTGGATTCTCTCTCTCTGTCTTTTGGTTAGTTTGGATAAGGGCTTGTCTATCTTGTTGATTTTCTCAAAGAACCAACTCTTTGTTTCATTAATTTTTTGTATTATTCTCTTAGTTTCTAATTTATTAATTTCACCTCTCACTTTGACAATTTCCTGGCGTCTATTCTTCCTGGGAGACTTTGCTTCTTCTTGTTCTAGAGCTTTCAGGTGTGCTGTTAAGTCACTAGTGTGGGATTTCTCCAACTTCTTTCTGTTGGTATTTAGTGCTATGAATTTCCCTCTTAGCACTGCTTTCATAGTGTCCCATAAGTTTGGGTATGTGGTGTCTTCATTTTCATTGATCACTAGGAAGTCTTTAATTTCTTTCTTTATTTCTTCCTTAACCCATTGGTGATTCAGTTGAGCATTATTCAGTTTCCATGAGATTGTAGGTTTTCTGTAGTTTTTGTTGTTGTTGAAATCTAACTTTAACCCATGGTGGTCTGATAGAACACAGGAGGTTATTCTAATTGTTTTGTATCTGTTGAGATTTGCTTTGTGGCCAAGTATGTGGTCGATTTTAGAGAAAGTTCCATGGGGTGCTGAGAAGAAGGTTTATTCTTTCTTGTTAGGATGGAATGTTCTGTAGATATCTATTAGGTCCAATTGGGTCATGACATCAGTTAAGTCCTTTATTTCTCTGTTAAGTTTCGATTTGGGAGATCTGTCCAGTGGTGAAAGTGGGGTGTTGAGATCTCCCACTATTAATGTGTGGGGTTTTATATGTGGTTTAAGCTTTAGTAATGTTTCTTTTACATATGTGGGTGCCCTTGTGTTTGGGGCATAAATGTTCAGAATTGAAACTTCATCTTGGTGGATCTTTCCTGTGATGAGTATGTAATGTCATTCTTGATTTCTTTTGATTGATTTTAGTTTGAAGGCTAATTTGTTGGATATCAGGATGGCTACCCCTGCTTGTTTCTTAAGACCATTTGATTGGAAAGTCTTTTCCCAGCCTTTTATTCTTAGGTACTGTCTGTCTTTGAATTTGAGATGTGTTTCTTGTATGCAGCAGAAAGATGGGTCCTGCTTTCGTATCCATTCTGTAAGCCTATGTCTTTTTATAGGTGAATTAAGTCCGTTGATGTTAAGGGATATTAATGACCAGTGATTCTTCATCCCTGTTATTTTTGGTGGTAGTGTGTGTGTACTTCCCTACTTTGGGGTTTACTGTTGTGGCTTTATCTATTGCCTGTGTTTTTGAGTGTGTATCTGACTTCCTTCGGTTGGAATTTTCCTTCTAGTGCTTTCTGTAGGGCTGGGTTTGTGGATAGATATTGTTTAAATCTGGCTTTGTCTTCGAATGTCTTGTTCCTTCTGTCTATGATGATTGAAAGTTTTGCTGGGTATATTAGACTGGGCTGACATCCATGGTCTCTTAGTGTCTGCATTACATCTGTCCAGGTCCTTCTGGCTTTCAAAGTCTCCATTGAGAAATCGGGTGTTATTCTGATGGGTTTACCTTTATAGGTCACTTGGCCTTTTTCCTTGGCTGCTCTTAATATTCTTTCTTTATTCTGTACATTTAGTTGTTTAATTATTATGTGTCAAGGGGACTTTTTTGGGGGGTCTAGTCTGTTTGGTGTTCTATAGGCTTATTGTATCTTCATAGGCATTTCCTTCTTTAAGTTGGGAAAGTTTTCTTCTATAATTTTGTTGAATATATTTTCTGTACCTTTGAGTTGGTGTTCTTCACCTTTTTCTATCCCTATAATTCGTAGGTTTGGTTTTTTCATGGTGTCCCAAATTTCTTGGACATTTTGGTTCATGACTTTGTTGGCTTTAGTGTTTCCTTTGACTGATGAAACTATTTCTTCTACTGTATCTTCAATGCCAGAAATCCTCTCTTCCATCTCTTGCATTCTGTTGGTTATACTTGCATCTGAAGTTCCCGATCTTTTACTCAGGTTTCCTATTTCCAGCATTCCCTCTGTTTGTGTCTTCTTTATTTTTTCAATTTCCCTTTCAGTTCTTGGACTGTTTCCTTTGTTTGTTTCATTGCTTTTTCATGATTTTCTTTCAATGCTTTATTGTTTTCTCTCAGGACTTTATTGTTTTCTTGGAGGGCTTTATTGTTTTCTTCTAATTTGTTTGCCTTTTCCTCTAGTTGTTTACAGCGTTCTTCCAATTTTCTTGTCTTTTCCTCTACACAAGCCTCTACCTTCTTCATGAAGTTACTCATAAGGCTACTTTCTTCTGCTTCTTCCAATTTTTGGTGTTCAGGTCTAGATGTTGGAGGCGGGCTAGGTTCTGGTGATGCTGTATTGCTCTTCATTTTGTTGTATGTACTTCTGCCTTGACGTCTGCCCATCTCCTTGTGGTTCCTTCTTGGTCTTATCAGTGTACTTGTTTCAGAAAGAGCTGACAGATTCAGGAAGACTCTCTTTCTTGTCCAAAAGAGAGTTCTTTTGTCCAACTCTCTGGTCCAGAAGGGAAGTCGGGGGCAGGCGAAACAACCATTTCTTTTTCAGGGTCTTCCCTTATAACATCAAACCGGCAGCTCGTTTTGATAGTGTTTATAATAAAATGAGATCTTCCTTGAAGGAGGATGTGGTCAGTGCATCAACATATCTACCACCTTCCACTTAAAGAAGTGTAAATCTATGCTCAGTGACAAATTATGACAGTGATATGAACCCACTGACATTTCAGGATTTATCTATTGCTTTGACTAGACTAGTATAAGATGCTTATAATAGAAATGTATATTATATATATATATATGTTTATATATACATGCATACGTATGGATTATTTTGTGTGTTTGCTTGCTCTCTTGAAGCAGAGTCTTTTGCATCCCAGTTTGTCCTGGAAGTCCCTATGTAATAGAAACTGACTTAAACTTCCTGACTCTATTTTCCAAGTCATGGATTACAGGTATGTGTTGCATGACATGGTTGTTTTCTACATGAATTCTAGTAAACACAGAAGCTCTTTTTTTTTTCAAATTCAGTTGGTTTATTTGATTTAATTCTTAGAAAGCCATACTTAGGAAACATCCTTAAAGAAAAAAAATGTTAGAATCAGAATTATATCACCCTTAAAGTTTGAGCTCACAACTATCACAGAGATATATTTTCCCCCTGGAAGATCCTTTGTTTGGTTTGACAATAGATATTAATATTTCTTAATAAAATCACACCATTACCCTACAGTGACTAATGATCATTCAGTTTGTCTGCATAGGTAGTAATTCAGTTTCAACTTTAAATAATAGAGAGTTGAAAGATGAAGAATTTTGTGCAGGTTAAGTATAACTAAAATAAACAGTGGAAGGTAAATCTGTTCTAGATGAGTATTGATTGCATATCTACAACTTGTGCTTGTCATCAGCTGGCAATATAAAGCCATGAACTTAGTGAGAGTACTTGAGATGATTTTGATCTTCAAATGGCCACATAGCCAGATGTGCACATTAGATTGCATTTGCCCCATAATAAGGATAGAAATTTGGGGTGTAGTGACTTTTAAACAATGGCTAAATAAGGTTATGATAAAATAAATCAGGGAAGTGAGATGGTTTAATGGCTTTTTAATGAGCCTAATGTTTTCCGTTTTAATGAGCCCTCTTACATCAGCTTTAATCATTTTATGAGAATGAGAAATGATTGAGAAATGGCTTGCATTAATACAATTTTCTGTTCAGTCTTCCCACAAGCCATTATGGCAGAGTGGCTAATGGGAGTCAACTTGGATAAGTGGGAACTCATACAAAAGGACAAGTCTCAGCTAAATTTAGTTAGACACTTGATATGTTAACTGGTGAGGAGGTGATATTTCCTCATTTTGCAAAAAGAGCTCACCAAATGCCCACACAGTATTTTAACATGATAGCACACACAAGAATTAATTTGGATAATTAAAAGATCTATAATTTGTCCTAGTAAATTCTACAAATGTGTGTTAAAATGTCACCTGGCTTTTTATTAGAGATGTACTAGGCTAGAAACAAAATTATAAAGCAAATGAACATCAAAGTGCATTCATTTGATGTGATATGTGTTTAAAACCAAGTCAAATGTACATAAAAAATGATGCACAGGCCCTAATACATAGAAGTCATCTCACATGAAGTCTGCAATTGTTTATATTACAGGGTTAACTGTTTACTTCCTGTCACATTATCATCTGAAAAAATTTGCAATGAACACAGAACATGATTCAACCCCAATAAACATTGCCATATGTAACATCAAAGCCAATGATAATGAAGGGAGAACCAAATCTTAAAAATTTAGCTTGAAAAAATAAATTGTAAATTATATGAACAGTGGGTAAACAAATGGCTGAGCAGTTAAGACCATCGTAGTTCCTCTAGAAGATTCCGGGTTCAGTACCAAGCACTTACAAATGTGTCTCACAGCTATCTGTAACTCCAGCTCCAGTGGATCTGATATCATGAGCTTCTTCATGCATATGCACCCATGTGCACATACCCACATGTATACACACACACCCCTAAGCATAGTCAAATATAATGATAAATATATCTTTAAAATACATACATACAAATGACCAAATGTGAGGCATATTTAATTTTTGGGAAAAGTCAACAATTGTTAATAATATCATCAAACTCTATAATATACTGTGTCTAATATATATATATATATATATATATATATATATATATATATATATATGTGTGTGTGTGTGTGTGTGTGTGTGTGTAAATATAAATCTAGGTGCATGTATATTGATATATGTGCATGTGTCTAAAACATATGTATATATACTGGTAGTCTGAATAAAAATGGGCCCCATAGGTTCATGATAGTTGAATACTTAGTCACCAGGGAGAGGAATACTTTGACAGGATGAAATTGTCTAAGAGGTGTATCCTTGTTGAAGGAAGTGTTTTACTGTGGGTGGGCTTTGAGATTGTGAAAACCTATGCCACGCTCAGGCTCTCTCTCTATCTCTGGCTGGCTGACTGACAGTCTCTGTCTCTATCTGTCTCTGTCTGTCTGTCTGTCTGTCTGTCTCTCTCTCTCTCTCTCTCTCTCTCTCTCTCTCTCTCTCTCTCTCTGCTTTTGGATAAGTATGTATCTCTCAGCTATTTCTTGAGCACCACACCTGCCTGCCATTATACTCTCTAACATGATGATAATGGACTAAGCCTCTTAAGCTGTGAGAAAGCCCACAGTTAAATGCTTTCTCATATTGGCCAGTCCTATGTCATGGTGCCTCTTCACAGAACTAGAACAGTGACTAACACAGAAAGTGGTATTAGGGAGTTGAGTATTGCTGTGACAGTATTGTCCATACCATTTGTTGGAAGGACATGTATGACTTTAGGACTTGGAACTAGAAAAGTGGTTAAATGATTTAAATGTGGCTTACTGGGCTACCCAGGTAGGATCCTTGGATGATAGTTCTGAAGGGAATTTACACAATGGGGACCCAGCTCAAGAAGTTTCAAAGGGGAAGAATATTATAGAGGCCATTCTTGTTATATTTCAGCAAAGAATGTGACTGAATTTGGCCTTTGTCCTAAACATCTGTCTGATACTAAATTGAAGAATTCTGGATTAAGGACATTGGCAGAGGAAATTTCAAGAGAACCCAGTAGTGGCTGTGTCATGTTATTAGAAGTCATTCTTATGCAGATATACAATGAAAAGGAGCAAACTGGACAAAAAGATATCTAAATGTAAAGTTTGAGCAGAAAAGGGAGTGTAACGGAACTAAGCACAGTGCTCAGGGAGATGAAAAATTTGAAGAAAATCCTCATGCTAAATGGAATAAAGGAAGTGGTGACCTCCGGGTAAGACTGCACCCAGCTAAGCTTCCAACTTGTGAAATAGAATTAAAGGAAAGCTTAAACAGTGAACCCATCAACAACAGAAAACTAATGCAAAAATAATTAAAAGTGTAGGCCAAGTTCCATCTTCATCAAGCAGCAGAACTGGGTGCCTTTGGTCACATAGTTCTGGCTTTACAGTCAAGGATGCAAGAGGGGTTATGAAATCTCCCTCCACCATGGTTAAGTATAAGTGTGAACACGAGCCATTTCAGGGCTGGAAGCCTTCAGAGGCCATTGTGTGAAGATGTGAGAGAAAAACCTAGATTTCCTCAGGAAATCTCAAGATGTTGGAGATGCCAAAGTCATGGAACAGCTGTGGAAGAAAATCTGCACAGCAGGTGTGGAAACAGCCAAAGAGAAAAAAAGTGTGTTGCAACCAACACAATAAAAGGAGTTGGAGATCTGAAGAGCATGTTGATAACAGAAATAGAAATGTAGACTTTGGAGTTTACTCGGCTGAATTTCAGTTTTGCTTTGGTCTGCTTTTTCCTTGCTATGGTCCATTCATCCCTTTTGGAATGGTGATGTATATTATGTACCAGTATATGATGATAGTACATGATCTTCCTTCTGATTTTGATTTTACACAGGGTTAGAGTTAAGAGAATACTGAGTCTCAGAAAAAAATTTGAACTTTAGACTTATTAAGTTTTAAGACTGATGGGGACACTTGAAGTGGGACTCAATGCTTTTTTAAATTATATGGCAACATTCCTATGGGGGGTCAAGGAGTAGAATGTGGTGCCTTGACAGAGAAATGCCCCTACAGGGTCTTATAGTTGAATGCTTAGTCACCAGGGAGCAGAACTTTTTAATAAAATGATAAGGATTTGAAGATATGTCCTTATTGGAGTAGTGTGTCATTACTACAGAAAGTGTACCACTTGGAGTGGGCTTTGAGGTTTCAAAAGCCCATGCCAGGCCTAGTCTCTCTCTGCTTATGAACCAGCATGTACCTCTCAATTACTTCTCCTGCATCACACCTGCCCACTGCTATGCTCTCTGCAATGATGATAATAATGTAAGTCTCTGAAACTGGAAACAATCCCCCAGTTAAATGCTCTATCTTATGAGGAACCTTGGTCATTGTGTCTTTTCACAGAAATAGAACAGTGACTAAGACACACACACACACACACACACACACACACACACACACACACACACACACACTATGTGTATATATTTAAGAAAGAAGATACACTTTTTAAAGTTTTAAAATTTTTTTAGTATTTTAGTATGTTTATGAGCTAGTATGTGTGCACATGTGAATATAGATAAATGTCCATGTGCATCCCAGATTTAAAATATGGTATTAGATCTCTCAGAATTGGAGTTACAAGTGTTTGGGAGATACTAGGCAGGTTAAGTGGGTGCTAGGACCTGAATTACAGTCCTCACAATTATTTAGCAACCACTCTTAAAATCTGAGCAATCTTGCCAGTCAAAGAAATATTTTCTAAAGGAAATATATGTCTACTTGAGCTAACATTGTATCATGTATACATAATATTGAAACCATAGAAAGCTTCATATATATATATATATATATATATAATATATATATATTATTGATGTATCATTAAAAGAATTAAGAACCAACTTCCATTACCTGGGCAGTAATAAAGAGAATCAACACAACAAACATCTTCAGCACAACCTTCAGTGACATTTGTAGCTTTAGAAGTGTGTACTCTAATAGTTCTGTCAGCAATATTAAGTTGCTGCTATTCAAACCAGCAACATGGCTACCTAAACAACTTGATATCAATGCTATCATCATTATCCCTAGCCAAAGGAATCCTCCACATTATAATCTCTTAACAAAAATCTTTACAAGAATGAACGAAGTTCTTTAGACATCCTCCTCCTAGACTAAAGAGACCATCAAAAATAGGCTTCTGTATTTGCAACCAAGTTGATAGTAGAAGGATTTTTCTCCCTGGATCATAGTAAGGTAGAAAATACCCAAAGAAAGCAAGGGGTTTTTCAAAAGCTTATAAATAACTGTATTTATAGATATATGACAGATACATGACAGACACTTCAATAGATATATAAAGTTGCATGACATTTTTCTTGGGAGTATGTGAAAAAATGTTCACTCACCGCAGATAGGGAACTGATGACAGACCAGAGTATGGATACTACCAAAGTCTATCTTGCTAAACAAATCAGTTTTATTGGAGTTATTTAAAGAAATGTGGATAAGGGGTTATTTACAGGAACAGAAATGAGTCAAAGACAGCTGGATCACCAAAACACACTCTCCTGTGGGTGACAGACCAAGACAGCTGGATGTCTGGAGTGCACCACACAACCTGCAAGCTCCTCAAAATAGTAGTCTCTCTTTTCTCCAGGCAGCTTAGCTTATCTAAGGATATCGTTCAGCCCTTACAGCTAATACATGCTTGGGAAAAAAGGGGGTCTAGTGTGGTGATATATTGTGTCCCCCCAATATATTGTGCATCCTAATAAACTTGTCTGGGGTTCGAAGACAAAACAGCCACTAGATGAACATAGAGGTCAGAAAATAGTGGCACACACACCTTTAATCCTATCACTTGGGAGGCCGAGATCCTTCCAGATATCTGTGAGTTCAAGGCCACACTGGAAACATCCAGGCATGGTGACTTTAATACCAGGAAGTGATGGCAGAAGGCAGAAAGGTATATAAAGCATGAAAACCAGGAACTAGAGCTAGTTAAGCTTTTAAGCTTTTAGCCAGCAGTTCAGCTGAGATCCATTCAGATGAGAACACAGAGGTTTCCAGTCTGAGGAAACAGAATCAGCTAAGGAATTGGCAATGTGAGGTAGCAGTGGCCTATTCTCTCTCTCTCTCTCTGATCTTTCAGTGTTTACCCCAAAACCTGGCTGGGTTTGTTTTTATTAATAAGACCTTTTAAGATTCTTAGTGTATCTAAACAGATTTAGGGACTCCCTTCAGTTATTTCGAGTTTTTTTTTTTTTTCCTGAGTTTACTGATCTTCCTTGCAACATGGAATGCTTCACCCCCTTTTAGAACAGTGGTTCTCAACCTTCCTAATGCTCTGCCACTTTAATACAGTTCATGTTGTGGTGAACCTGAACTCTAAAATTCTTTCATTGCTACTTCATAACTATAATTTTGTTACTGTTATGAATCATAATGTAAATATCTGATGTCTAGGATATCTGAAATGCGACCACTGTTATCATTTTGTTTATAAATAATTTAAGTCTCTTTCTAAGAAACAGTGAATATATTTTACAATACAAACAAGGACGTTGGCCTTTGTATAAGTGGGCATCACACTCAAGAATTGCTTAAGCATAGATTAAAAAGTATTCAAATGAGCCGAGCAGTGGTGGCGCATGCCTTTAATCCCAACACTTGGGAGGCAGAGGCAGGCAGGTTTCAGTGAGTTCGAGGCCAGCCTTGTCTATGGAAGTGAGTTGGGGTGGTAGCAAAGCTACAACACAGAGAAACCCTACTCAAAACACCAAAAAAAAAAAGTATTCAATTGTATTGTGCTTGTACTGACACATGCAGACTCTTTCCTTGTCATTATTTTCTAATATACTTTAATTAATATTTTCATAGCTTTTTCATTGTCTTTGGTCTTAAAAGGGTGTACAGATTATTTTCAGTATATATAAATAGGCTATATGATAACACCACTATCATTTTATCTATGAAACTTGAACATCTACTGATTTTTTAATTCATTCTAATTTTTTTATTTATTTATTTATTTATTTTTTTTTTTACTTACTGGCAATCTGTTCGATCCCCCTAAAATTCAGGAAATACCAGACTATTCTTCAACCTATAAAATTTAACAAACTGATTACTTACTCTAATTGAAATGTAAGGCCAAGATTCAGACTTCACTAATTATATGGTAAGTACATTGATTTAACTCTAATTTCTTTAGACTTGACTAAAAAAATTCATACACTATAAATTGTCACTAATTTTCTTCAATCTTCTGTAATCTATATTTCATTCCTCATTTTCTTTTTTTAAAATATTGTTTAGTTTTAGTTTAATTTTGTTTTAAAAAACACTAGATTATTTGTCTTAGAGTTTACCATGTATGTATTTACTGATTACTGGTAGATTCTTATATTTTCTATGTAAACTTTTTTCTAGTAAAAAATTTCAAAGATAAATAAAGTATTCATTTTCATGACTGGGTTTCCAAGGAGATTGCAATCTTGTTATTTTGCTGCTTATAGATCATATATATACTGCATACATCTACCCGTTAAACAATTTAAATACACCCATTCATATAAACTGTAGTAAGAACAGTATAAACAGTTCCTAGTTCTGCCTGTTGTTTCAGATAGCAATGAAAATTCATGCATATAGGATAAGATGTCTGAATGTTGCTAAAGGGGAAATGCTATATTCAACTGACAAAGACTCTTAGTATGTGATATATATATGTGTACGTATATATCACAGTTGGCAAATTTAATAAGCGAGAACAGTTGGATGCTAAGGAGAAATTCTTCTAACCCCCGGTCATTTCTTTTACTGATATTACATCACCATTCTGTCCACATTTGAACTTTTCACACTGTGCCTATCTCAAGAGTAGTCCCAATCCTTAAACACAAATATTTCGAGAAGGCTTGAAAAAGGAAAAGAGCATGTCTGGCAAAAACAGTGTTTGAGGAGTGAGTCTGTGTCATCTTTTCCCACAATAAACTGAAGGGGATTGGGATGAAAGGCACTTAGAAAGATTGGGAAAGCTAAGAAGAACAGAAGGCCATTATTTGGTTTCCAAGTTTGCTGTCTGCTTAAACATTTGTCTTTCTGTGCTAATTCTGAGGCTATGAGAACAGAATAAGAGATTCAGAAGGTGTCAGTGCAAAGAAAGACAGGATTGTGAAAGCATCATATTTTCCCAGTTTAGGGAATTTAAGGTACATGTTTCCAGGGACCAATAGTACCCCATAAAAGGAAGAGGGTAGAAGCTACCCTGTCAATGTCTTACATATGATGGTTGCTTACTTTGTCCAAGAAACCCAGTGACAAGGTAGCTAAGAAGGTCATTTCTAATAACTGTACCAAGATCCTGAAAAAATTGGGGGAAGTTCAGAGAACCACTGTGCACTTAGATGAATTTATACATATATCTCACAACCAAAAATCTGCTCTTTTAGCCCTGGAAAAGAAAATAACTGAGAAAGAATTAGTCTGCACTCTCAGACTACTTGTAGACACTTTCTGTTTTCTTCTCTCTTATTTATTTAACACATCACTACAGAAAATCAAGGAGAAAATCTCCAAAGTGGCTACCTCCTTTTCTCCCCTACTATCCTATGCTCCCACTGGAAATGGCTCCCAGCTCAGTTCCATATGAGGAGATGGTATTTAAGTACAATGACATAAAGGTTTTACATTGAAGTGAAATTTCAATAACCAGAGTGATTGAAACGTTAGGAAATCTGCCAGAGACGTCAATAAGCACATTTTGACAGATTGCAGTCAAAAGCAGTGATTGTAGAAACACAAACTGCTTCATGTTTATACCCCCACTGAGTTCATACGACTCAATAAACCAGTTTTATGTGATTTTCATACCACATGGTCCCTAAACACAAGCTAATCCCTCTGGGGCTCAAGCAGAGAAAGAGCAATCTGTTGTAGCTCTCAGAGAAAAACTGTTAGCATCAGAATGAGTGAGAGACACCATGTCTGTCTTCAACTTGGAACCTTCCTAAAACATTTTGCAGAGCAAAAAAAAAAAATATATATATATATATATACATGTATGTATGTGTGTATGTATATGTATATAGATACACACACATATATACACACACATATATATATATATACATACATATATATATACATACATATATATATATATATATATATATATATATATATATTGTTATTATTTTCCCTGTATGAGTATTTGGCCTGGATGTATGTGAGTGCACTGTGTGCATGTCAGGTACCAGCAGAGGACAGAACTGGATGTCAAATCCAGCAGAAATAGACTTCCAGGTGGTTTGAAGCCACCGTGTGGGTGCTGAAAATCAAGTCCCAGTACTGTGGACAAGCATCCAGTGCTCCTTCTCCCTTTTTGTCGGTGCATGAATACAAGAGGGGAAAGGGCCATCTCCTTTGTAGAGAAAAGCTCATGCACAGATCAGCTGGAGGAACCTAGAGTAACCTAACACGGCCTTAGCTAAGGTGATATTAAAAATCCTTCTGCGGTTGACATTGAACAAAGCTATGGCTAGAATATGGAAAGAATAGTGATAGTTTACCTGGATGGCTGTCTTTTGTTTCTTTGGGCTGCTTGATTGCTTTTTCGCCTTTCATTCCCCACAGTATTTGACAATGTCTTCAGAACCACAGAGTTTGCTCAACTCTTTGTTAGCAATCCACTGTTAATAATGCCATGTGAGGCTTCTTTTTCATGCTATTTCGTTTGTGTTCTTGTTGACATATCTATCTGGATGGAACTGTTCTGAAAGGAAGTATGTGCTTAGATTCTTGGTATCAGGATTAAATAGCTCACCCCATGCTTAAAATTCCCTGTACCCTTCCGCTATTCTGCCGCCATAGGATACACTTATAAAATGGAATGCACTACAGATTGCACAAATTATTTAGCATAATTTCTTTGTAATTCTAATAGAGTTTCTGAAAATTTACTTTTATTTAATAAAGTATAGCAAACAATAAGTCTTTTAAGACTATTTGTATGTTATTCTTTAAGTCCACCAGAACACAATATTTCTGATACTTTATTTTTCTTAATAAATCCAACAATCAGCCTATCAACTTACATATCCTGAACCATGAAAAATAGAATGTTCATTGTTGGGTAGTAATTACCAGCATTTTTTCATGTAAAGAGATACAATTGGCTGGATATAACTTGTTTGGTGTGAGATACAGAGAAAAGCAAAGAGATGGATTAAAAAAAGTGCAGAGGGCCTATTATGAAGATATAGCCTCCAAATACATTCTGTGATAGCATATAGTATCTGAGCAAGGCTGCCCAGAGACCATCCTTCTTTTGGCAAGGAAACTTCCTTTTAATGTTAGTGATAGTATGATGAAAAATTCTACGTGTTAACAAAATAGACTGTTTCTACTTTGGGAAAGATCAGAATATGGGAGCCCACAGTGACCTCAGTTTGTGCCTTGATTCCATCTTGACTTAAGGCCAAAAAATTCAAGTTTGTCTTTACTCTTCAAGACTGGATAATAGGATATTTGGCCAAAGGTGTGGTTACCAGGTATATTGAGCATTAAGGAGGTGTTTACACTTGTTTGTTCCTTGAACCATGGTATTCTTGATAGGGGGAGTCTTTTGCCCACTTGCTCTGGGTATAAAAAGGATGTGAGAAATAAACTCAGGGCTGCTGTGGTATGGATGCAGAGCCCTTCTGAAACTACCCTCTGTCTCTGTCTTTTTATTTTATGTCTACATCTCGGTTTTTCCTATCTATTATTTCTCATTCCTCACTCTGCTGTTCAGGACTGTTCAACATGTCTGGCAGGACCTGGGACAGAAAGAAATTGGATACAATTGTAAACAAAAGAAGACAGAAAGTCTGTACACACAAAAAACGTTCTGATTATCTTTTATAATGCCAAAAATCAGATGCTTGGGGAGAAAACACAATTCTGATTATAACCAGCTCTTAACCATATGAACCACACTATCAGCCACCAGGCAGGCAGGACATGTCCACATGCAGTAGTGGCACAGCTATTATGGTGGCAACCAACAGCTCTCTGACTGGATTTGAGAACTTGAGGCCTGATCTACATGAGGGGATTCACATCTGGTACTATGAATGGAGTAAAAAAATTAATATGGTTGGGAGGGTCATAGGCCAACAATTGCTGTTTAACTAAGTTGACATGTTGTCAAACTGCCTTCTAAATATCTGTGTTCGTACTCAAAGACAGCCCCAATTGGAGAAGAATGAATGGTAGTGTACCCCAATAATCAGGGATGGTTGAGTTCTTACCCTAAACCACTCATTTTAAAGTTCAGAGAATGTTGCATAAGAAGACTGAAAGAATAGTAAGAGCCATAAGGTAGGAAGAAGGGTTAAGAAATGCTATCTTCAAGCATAGCATAGCTATTGCAATTATGATCTCATAGCTGGTATGACTGCCTACACTGACTCTGCACTAGACCTAACACCATCCAGTCATGGATGGTCGATGCTCATGGGTCCCTATTCATCTCTGCTGAAATACTGGCTATGGCTGGATTCTGGAGAGAGGGTGTCATTGTATTCAAAGGTATAACTAGGTACTGAGGCCAACAAACTTCATTGGATATTTCATTGGATAATCATGGCAAAGCCAGGGGTCCCAATTAAACTCAAGGGGTCACAAAACAAAACAAAAAACCCACCAAAATGGGGAAGGGCATTTTAAAAGGAGAATGAATTGACAGTGCTAATGTGAAGATAAGAGAGAGTAGGGGTAATCATAATATACTATATACATGCATGAAATCACCAAAAACAAATTTAATCATGAGATCACCAACCTCCGCAGTACAGAATGTTTTCCCAGGTATTCTAGATATTATTGTGCTTGTCTACTTGACTTAAGTTGCCACTGACAAATATAAACTGTTAACCCAAAGATAAAAATTAGAATCTATGTCCAACACGTTGAAGTAAAATGACCTATCTTGGGACATATAGTGAGAGAAGCACCTTATTAAGTTCTTGTTAGCAGTCGAGTGTCTATAACTGGTGTAATAACTCTGTAATGAAATGGTAAGAATAATGATCTTAGTTTATCCACCATCGCAATGCTGACAAAAGCCACTTGAGGGAGTAAGGACTGATTCCAGTTCAGAGCTGAAATGGTGGAGCAGCCAAAGGAGGGAGAGCTTTTAGAAGCTGGTCAAATCCTGTCCACATCAGAAAGCATGAAGTAATGAAGCAATGTGTGCATGCTTAGCCAGCTTTCTCCTTTCTATTCTGTGCAGGATAGCAAGCCTGGGGAATGCTGCTATCTCTGACAGGCAGGACTTTCAACACTAATTAACTAAGTGAAGGCAATCCTTCACAGATATCCTCACATGCCCTTCCCTCTGGTGTCTCTACATTGTGACAATTAAAAGTAACCATCAAATGACTAAACATAATATATTTATATTCTCCTAATTGTTTGGCATTGATGAAACATAACTTTTTGATTGCTACTAGATTGTAGATATGAAGAATACAGAACACATAGAAAACTTCTTCATATTAAAACTTCAGTATGAGCAGTTAATTAATTCTCTTCAAAAAGTGTTAACTCTTTACCGGCTGATGTACGTGCAAAAAAAGTTTTCACATGAAGTAATACTCAGGTAGTATGAAAATGCAAGCCTCTTTTCATACAGCAGATGTATGTGTAAAATGACAAGTGCTCGGAGTGATTCAGTTAATGGTCCATGGTCTTAAAATTTGTGAAGTATAATCACCTCATTCATCATTTGAAAAAATAAAAATTTTATCTTCTGTAACAGGAAATTAGATGGCTAAAGGCTGAGAGTACAAATCCATCTTCAACTAATAAGGTATTAAGCAGCATACAGTACACTAGCTTCTCCCAGACTAGGGACATGGAGAAGTGATAAGCCATATGAAATATTCACCATCAGGCCTCTCTAGGTAGGCAGATCCACAACAACAGCACATAGGCTTTGTCAGGAATTGCTGAGAGATTGAGAGCATACTTAAAGGATTTATTAAAGCAATAGAAGCAACCTTAACTCCAGTTACTGTGATTGCAGGGATTTTTACTGCCGTGTCTTTAATCTTCCTGTGCTGTAACAGATAAGTTATGCTTTCAGCTGATTTGTGTACAAAGAATTTTCTCAGTCTTTTCCAGTACTATAGAGTACCGAGGTATCACTTTTCGACTTGCTAAGCGAAGCATTAATAGGAATGTCAGCAGCAAGATAGAACAGGCAATAAATATTAAGGTTTAATGTTACAGTGATTCATGCTGCAGGGAATATTGTCCTAGATTGTAAGGTATGATTATTATCTTTCATAATAAGAAATGATGTGAGAATAGGTTGGTGGCAATGGTGACTTGCTGAAGCTCTTGTATTATGGAAAACTATTTTTTTTTTAAAGTATGCTAAAGGAAAGATCATGATTTTCCAAAGAGTAAAGGTGATTTAAATAGGTGCTTAATAAAACATGGCTCTTCTTACAGAAAAGCATTTTCTTAAAACAATGACATTCGTCTTTCTATAACTGACCATTTCATTTATTTAGCAGGAAAAACAATTTAAAAACTGTCTAATGAATGAAATGAAGATAGTGTAAAAATCCTTGAAAATTACACTCCTGGAAATTGAGATCAGCATGCAAGACCACTTACTTACTCTGTTCTTGCAGACACTAAGGTGTTGGTACTCTGTTTAATAAAACTTTGCGAGTTTTTATTCCATCTGTGTTTGCAGATGTTATGAAATTTTGCATATGACACGGTCATCATGGAAACAACTTATAGTGTTCCCAAATGTAACAGCTTAATGTAACATACTGATGTGTGTGTGAGGGCGTTCTATAAGATAGGTATACACATATATAGACAGATGATCGACAGACAGAAAGACAGAGGATAGATAGATAGATAGATAGATAGATGATAGACACTAGATAAATAGATACATACATATTAGGCAGACTGGCAGATAGACACGTTGAGAAATCTAGAAATCGCTATGGAGTTGTATATCAGGAAGACAGCCATTATGAAAGGTATCATAGTTTTTATATAATTTAACCTTAGACGTGACACTCTGTGACTTTTATAGAATCCTACTTCTCAGAAAAAAATAGTGCAGTCTATTCCATTCCCACAATAAGGGATAATATCTCAAGGTGAGTGACAGGAAGTAAGCAACATTCAGGACACACCACAACCTATCTGCCCCTCTCAGGCCACATACTCTGCTCAGAATTTGCTCTCAGCATAGCTTTCAGGTTATTGAGTTTTAGTAATATACTGTAAAGTCATAGCGTATCTATCTCACCTAAACATGCATTCAAAATTCTTACACACATAAACATACACACACACACACACACACACACACACACACACACGCTCCTCCATTACAGAGTTTCCTTTAAGTTTGTGCATAGTGACCTTTAAGAAAATATATATTGTTTCTGGATGTTAAAATTCAGCATGACATGTGGTATTTTGCCCTTTATTCATAAACATACTTTTAATAATTTTATTGAAATTAGGATTTTAAAATATGTTTAGTAGAGTTATACCTTAGGGAATGGCATTCAAAGATATAAGTGCATTGGAAAGACATAAGAGTTCTCAAGTAAAAGGAAAGAAAAGTAACTTGAAGAGGGAATATACTAGAATATGAGCTATACAAGGATTAAAATGGTTGATTACTATATATTCAATAAAATAGTAGCCTTCTTCACTTTTTTAAAGGTCCATATAAACAAGGAGTTGTATCTGTTGATATGATATTTGCCAAAATTGAAGGAAAAACATGAAGTTGTAAAATATTCTCTGATTCTTTTCTCTCACTGTTTTACATGCACCTTCCAACTCAGACAGCACAATATTCATTCAACTATACGGTAATTCTTATTTATGAAGGTGTTTATTGTTTTCACATGGAATTGCTGAGACACATTTCAGCAAATTAACCAAAATCTGTATTATCTGTTTGTATTTTGATAGTTACATGATTTGTAGAGTTGTAAGGTAGAATTAGTATTTGCCAACTTTGTTGTTGCCATCAGAATTAGCTGGAGATAAAAGGATGGATCGTTGTGGACTTCTGTGTGCCTCTCTAGCACTTTGCTTCTTCCTATTCTCATGTGGTCTTCATTTACCATGGTCTCCTATTCCTTGTTCTCCCTCTCTGTTCTTGATCCAGCTGGGATCTCCTGGTACCCTAAGCTCTCTTTCCATTGACCCTCGGCTTCATTACTCCCACTCACATCCTGGCTGTTCATGTATATCTCATCCATTTCTCCGTCGTTGGGTAATCCCCATGTCTTTCTTGGGGTCCTGTTTTCAAGGTAGCCTCCCTGGTGTTGTGAGTAGCAGTCCATTCATTCTTGTTCCACATCTAGTATCCTCCTATGAGTGAAAACATACCATGTTTGTCTTCTGAGTCTGGATTACCTCACTCAGGATGATTTTTTTCTAGATCCATCCATTTGCTTGCAAACCTCATGATGTCATTGTTTTTCTCTGCTGAGTAGTATTCCATTGTGTATATGTACCACAATTTATTTATCCATTCTTCAGTTGAAGGGCATCTAGGTTGTTTCCAGGTTCTGGCTATTACAAACAATGCTGATATGAACATAGCTGAGCAAGTGCCCTTGTGGTATGATTGAGCACCCCTTGGGTATATGCCCAAGAGTGGTATAGCTGGATCTTGGGGGAGATTGAGTTCCAATTTTCTAAAAAAGCACCATATTGATTTCCAAAGTGATTGTACAAGCTTGCATTCCCACCAGCAGTGGAGGAGAATTCCCCTAGCTCCACATCCTCTCCAACATAAGGTATCTTCAGTGTTTTTGATCTTAGCCATTCTGACAGGTGTAAGGTGGTATCTCAGAGTCATTTTGATTTGCATTTTCCTGATAATTAGGGATTTAGAGCAATTCCTTAAATGTCTTTCAGCCAATTGAGTTTCCTCTGTTGAGAATTTTCTGTTTAGTTCTAAAGCCCATTTCTTAATTGGACTGTAGGGCATGTTGATGTCTAATTTCTTGAGTTCTTTATATATTCTGGATATCAGTCCTCTGTCAGATGTGGGGTTGATGAAGACCTTTTGCCATTCTGTAGGCTGTTGCTTTGCCTTGTTGACCATATCCTTTGCTCTACAAAAGCTTCTCAGTTTCAAGAGATCCCATTGATTGATTGTTTCTTTCAGTGTCTGTGCTACTGGTGTTATATTTAGGAAGTGATCTCCTATGCCAATGTGTTCAAGACTACTTCCTATTTTCTCTTCTAGCAGGTTCAGAATAGCTGGATTTATGTTGAGGTCCTTGATCCACTTGGACTTGTTTTGTGCATGGTGATAGATATGGATCTATTTGCAGCCTTCTACACGTTGATATCCAGTTATGCCAGCACCATTTGTTGAAGATGATTTCTTTTTTTCCATTGTACAATTTTGGCTTCTTTGTCAAATTTATATGTTCATAGGTATGCGGATTAATGTCAGGGTCTTCAATTCGATTCCATTGGTCCACATGCCGGTTTTTATGCCTGTACCAAGCGGTCTTTATTACTGTAGCTCTATAGTAGAGCTTGAGGTCAGGGATTGTGATGCCTCCAGAGGTTGTTTCATTGTACAGGATTCTTTTGGCTATCCTGGGTTTTTTGTTTTTCCATATAAAGTTGAATATTATTCTTTCCAGGTCAGTGAAAAAATGTGTTGGTATTTTGATGGAAATTGCATTGAATCTGTAGATTGCTTTTGGTAAGATTGCCATTTTAACTATGTTGATTCTACCTATCCATGAGCATGGGAGATCTTTCCATTCAGGATGGATCGGAACAAAAAAAAGAAAGCTACAATTACTGTGGAGAGCCTTCTATTCACCTTGTTTTGTTATAAATGCCATTAATTCTCATTTAGTGTAAATCTCTTTGATTTTTTTCTTTTTAAGCATTAGTTTTGTTTGTGTGTGTGTGTGTATGTGTGTGTGTGTGTGTTTATGTGTGTGTGTGTGTTTATATGTTTCTCTCAAATGCAGATTCAAGGCTTGTTAGCTGACAAGCTTCAGCGATTTGCCTAACTCTATATTCTATCATGTATAGAAATGTTGTAATCACATATGCATGTCAGGCTTTGAGTTCAGTTACAGCCTTGATCATTTTATCACAATAATTATTATTATTATTATTTTGGTTTTTCTAAACAGGGTTTCTCTGTGTATATCACAATAATTATAACACAAATATTTAATGACCATACTGTTGAAAACATACATAAAAATAAATATGAATATAAGTAAAAAACTCACATATTGGTTTCTGTGTGTGTGTGTGTGTGTGTGTGTGTGTGTGTGTGTGTGTGTGTGTTACTATGGACCTGGCCTATCATTGGAACATAGAAAATACATTTAATATTTTTGGGAAAGAAATAATTTGTCAGATTTTTTTTTAAATATCTGGACATTTCCATCTTGTACATTTTGTTGATAAGTTTTGCATCAAAACAGCTGTTCTGTATCTATCAAAGAAACAGAAGAAACAGCTACATTTTTGCAAGTTTTCATGTTAAATGGATAAAAAATAAGATATGTTTCCCTGATTTTATAAGATGCATAATTTTAAATGATAAATGATTACCATACCGAAGCATTCTATTTTAACTAATGCAGAACAAAACTAAGACACAAAGTCAGCTTGCTACTTAAAGCAGGTCTTCATGGTAGAGGAATGTGTCAGCTTTATTGCTGATAATTATATCTTCAGAAAGGTAATTTCAGTTTATCATTTCAAAATCTTAGGAGAGGTCAAAAATTCCAGTCTTATATGGCATATAATAGTACAAGACAGGATGAGAACCATAATTACAGCATGCTGATAAAATCCCAAATTTAGTGTGGCCTCCCACTGGGCAGTAGTGGTGTAGGCCTTTAATCCCAGCACTCAGAAGGAAGTGACAGGCAGATCTCTGTGAGTTCAAGGCCAGCCTGGTCTACAGAGCAAGATCCAAGACAGCCAAGATTAGATAGTTATAGTTGAAGATTAATTAGATAGTTATAGTTTTCCTTGTTAAGAATTTCAGAAAAGAAACTCACTAAAGACATTTAAGTGTATAAATTTGAAAGACATTATAAGATAGTTCTGTTAGTAATATAAGTAAGGATAGAAAGTGAATCAGATACATTTTGGACTTACCAAAATAGGATGGATAATGGAATTATTTTCTCTGAATTTGTCAAATGCAAATGGACTAGATGTTGTTTAGGTATTTATTGCTTGTATATATTGTATATAGTTATTGTACTTTTTGTATATAGCTTTTCTTATATTAGTTGTAACTTTTTTCCTTTTTTTTTTTTTTACTAAAACAGAAAAGGAGAAATATGGTGATATTTTATTTGTGCTGAAATGTGTTTTTATTTGTATGTTAATAAATAAAAGTGCCTAGGCGTCAGAACTCATAGATAGCCATTTAGCAGAAGTCTGGCAGAGGTAGTACATGTCCTTAATCCTGATCACATGCCAGGCAGATCTCTGTGTGTTCAAGGACACCACCAGCATGGAGAAACATGCCTTTAATCTCAAAACCAACCATAGAAGACCTGGAGGTTTGTATAGACAGGCAGTGATGAGGAGGTTATGTAGTTGGGTTTACAACCATTGAAAAGGCAGAACAGAAAGTCAATAAAAAGGAAGTAGGTCTCTTTCCCCAGGGGAAGGCCAGCAGAGGCAACAGGTAGTAAGGAGGTGGTCTTGGTCTCAGCTCTTAGCTACTGCTCTCTGACCTCTGGGGCTTTTAACTCTGCATTTGGCTCTGTGTTTCTTATTTAATAAAACCATTCAGAATTATATCTACAGCCAAGGGTATACAAAGAAAAACTGTCTTGAGAAAAAACAAAAAACAAAACAAAACTACAACAACAAAAAAGACAACAACAAAACTGTTATATCTTTTTCCAGAAACCTGTCTCAAAAAACCTAAAATAAATAAATAAATAAATAGATAAATAAATAAATGAAAATAAAAAATATCCTGGGCTCCATTGCTAAAGCAGGATTTCTGACTAGCATTCTTGTTTACAGTTTCCTACATGTGACTTCTTCACACTATGTCTACCCTAAACATGAAAACAAATAACATTTTTTTTTTTCTTTTCAGTTATCTACTTGGTAGTACTGAAACAGGGCCACATAGATGCATGTACTCACTGGAACAATGTATTTGTTGATATTTTAGTGGGTCATATTTAACACAAAGTTTGTGCTATCTTGAAGTGGATTTGAAGATCTGCTTACTATAAATTAAGTGACTGTTGGAAGTGGCCGTATGTAGGTACAACCTCCCATAATCTTCCAAAGAATAAAATGTGCCATTGTTATTTCATAGTTATTTTATTATACCTTGATAATTATTAAACGTGCCTTTTACTTCTGCTAAATACCAGAAATTCTCTACAGTTTAAATAGCAGTTAAAGTAAATAATAAGTAATTTGAAGATTCTACTGAAGAAACACACTTGATCATGATCTGAAATTTAGAAGCAGATTATGAGCAGACTTTGTTCTAGAACAGCAAGTGACCAATGAGACTGACTAGGTGGTATTATAAAGTGTATGCCTGATGTGTAAAATAACTTGTCTTTTGAGTGTAGAAAAACTTGCAGCATTACCTTCCTTAGAACATTTTTAACATCATCAAATGTGTGAGACCTAGAAATTGGCAAGTAATAACTCTGAACAAACGTATATTCTGGCAGGGAGCACACTTCACTTTAGTCAAGAGGTCGAGCTCTGAGAGAGAAGGAAGAGGGATTACATAAGCAAGGAGAATCAAGATCATCAGGGGGAAATCTACAGAGACAACTGAACCAAGCTCAAAGGAACTCAGGAACTTTAGACCTACAGCTGCAGAATCTGCATAGGACTGTACTAGACACTCTGCATATTAGAGACAATTGTTTAGCTTGGTCTGTTTTAGGGACACCTGGCAGTGTGATCACGGTCTATCCCTTGTGCATGAGCTGACTTTCTGGATCCCATTACCTATGGTCAGACACCTTGCTCACCCCTGATGAAGTGGGGAGGGGCTTAATCCTGCCTCAACTGAATGTACCAGGCTTAGCTGTTCCCCCATGGGAGAACTTACCCTGTTGGAGGAGGGGAGAGGGGTGAGGGAGGAAATGGGCAGAGCATGATGAAAGATGAGAGGGGGATCTGTGGTTGGTATGTAAAATGAATAAAATTTTTTTAAAAAAATTTAAGCCTTGTTTTTCATCTTAATTTAGAATTACCAAGAAGACTAGAAAAAAAAACAATAAAATGAGATAAGATGAATAATTTTACTATCTGCACATACAGTAATTCAATCTAAAATTTGTGTGTATTTACGAATAACTCAGATAATTAATACATATGTTTTTCTGGCCATACTGGAAGGCCCTTATAAAATAACAATTAAAAGTTTGGCAATCTTAAATGTAAATATTTTTTCAATAATTTAAATGACTCTGCCTCAAAGTTTGAAGTTGTAAAAACTTGAAAATATTATATTTTAGAAGTCATAAAATTGGGCCAAATATTCACTTGGAGGCAAATTCATAGTATCATATACTTTCAAAATAAGAAATAATTATATTACTGGAGGTAAAATATACACAGGAAAACAAATCAAAGCTGGAACTCATATGCAGTACAAATTAAAATGACAACTGTTCAAAACAAACAAACAAAAATTATAAACTATGTCATGGAGAGAAAATAAACATGTTAAATTTAAAGAAAATACACATTTGTACAGGGAAAGGATAAAGGATATATATATTAGTTGATGCTAAATTATTAAATTATTAAACATTTTCAAGGTATTAAAAGCTCAAAAACTTTTTTTTTATAATCACATAAATATTTATTGAATTATTTACAAAAGACAATGATTAGCTGTGTGACTGGATTCTAAGAATATCGTGTATTTAATACCAGATAAAAGACTTTCATTTCAATGTTAAATTATCATCTATTGACTGCGTATAATAGCCTGAAATGTAGTTTCCTTTGGCCCATGGTAAGATCATCAAACCAAAGAGAATTAAGTAAGAAATTTAAATTTAAACAGTTACATACCAATTTTTGAGTGTCCATTCTTTTTACAAACACTTCCATTTTCCAGTTTTAAATCTGGTATTGTTTCTAATTCTAGTTCTTCTAACATATCCACATGTTTTATTTTAAAAAATAAATATAAGAATTAGATACACAATGTTCTATGACAATACATTGAAATACATTTGTAATTATAATTTAGAAAACAATTATACTTATTAAATATTTCAATTAAATATACTTTATAGATGAATATTTACATCCTTAGATAAATGCCTTAGTTGTAGAAATACCAGTATATCTCTTCTTTTATTTTACAATATAATTTAATTCTACATATCAGCCACAGATTCCCTTGTTCTCCCCCCTCCTGCACCCTCCCCTTCCTCCCAGAACACCCCCCATTCCCATCTCCTCCAGGGCAAAGACTCCCCTGAGGATTGAGATCAACCTGGTAGACTCAATCCAGGCAGGTCCAGTCCCCTCCTGCCAGGCTGAGCCAAGATTCCCAGCATAAGCCCAAGGTTTCAAATAGCCAACTCATGCACTGAGCACAGGACCCGGTTCCACTGCCTGGATGCCTCCCAAACAGATCAAGCCAATCAACTGTCTCACCTACTCAGAGGGCCTGATCCAGTTAGGGGCTCTTCAGCCATTGGTTCATAGTTCATGTGTTTCCATTCATTTAGCTATTTGTCCCTGTGCTTTATTACACCAGTAGCTCAGACACTGAGAGAAACAATCAATCAATGGGACCTCTTGAAACTGAGAAGCTTTTGTAGAGCAAAGGATATGGTCAACAGGGCAAAGCAACAGCCTACAGAATGGCAAAAGGTCTTCATCAATCCCACATCTGACAGAGGACTGATATCCAGAATATATAAAGAACTCAAGAAATTAGACATCAAAATGCCCAATAGTCCAATTAAGAAATGGGCTTTAGAACTAAACAGAGAATTCTCAACAGAGGAAACTCAATTGGCTGAAAGACATTTAAGGAATTGCTCTACATCCCTAATTATCAGGAAAATGCAAATCAAAACAACTCTGAGATACCACCTTATGACTGTCAGAATGGCTAAGATCAAAAACACTGAAGATACCTTATGCTGGAGAGGATGTGGAGCTAGGGGAACTCTCCTCCACTGCTGGTGGGAATGCAAGCTTGTACAACCACTTTGGAAATCAATATGGTGCTTTTTTAGAAAATTAGAACTCAATCTCCCCCAAGATCCAGCTATACCACTCTTGGGCATATACCCAAGGGGTGCTCAATCATACCACAAGGGCACTTGCTCAGCTATGTTCATATCAGCATTGTTTGTAATAGCCAGAACCTGGAAACAACCTAGATGCCCTTCAACTGAAGAATGGATAAATAAATTGTGGTACATATACACAATGGAATACTACTCAGCAGAGAAAAACAATGACATCATGAGGTTTGCAAGCAAATGGATGGATCTAGAAAAAATCATCCTGAGTGAGGTAATCCAGACTCAGAAGACAAACATGGTATGTTTTCACTCATGGGAGGATACTAGATGTGGAACAAGAATGAATGGACTGCTACTCACAACACCAGGGAGGCTACCTGGAAAACAGGACCCCAAGAAAGACATGGGGGTTACCCAACGACGGAGAAATGGATGAGATATACATGAACAGCCAGGATGTGAGTGGGAGTAATGAAGGGCGAGGGTCAACGGAAAGAGAGCTTAGGGTACCAGGAGATCCCAGCTGGATCAAGAACAGAGAGGGAGAACAAGGAATAGGAGACCATAGTAAATGAAGACCACATGAGATAGGAAGAAGCAAAATGCTAGAGAGGCCCACAGAAATCCACAAAGATGCGCCCACAATAGAGTGCTGGCAATGGTCGAGAGACAGCTGGAACTGACCTACTCTGGTGATAGGATGGCCAAACACCCTAATTGTCATGTTAGAAACTCCATCCAATGACTGAGGGAACTGGATGCAGAGATCCACAGCTAGGCCCCAGGTGGAGCTCCAGGAGTCCAACTGGCGAGAAAGAAGAGGGTTTATATTAGCAACAATAAATATTTCTTATATCTCCTTAGTATGGTGGCTCATGTCTTTAATCTTAGCACTTGCAGGCTGAGGAAGACAGATGTTAAATTTAAGGCTAACCTGGCCTAGTGATGGCTAATATCCTCCCCAGGTAAACTGGTGGAGACTAAATAACAGTTTTGACAAAGCACAACACCAGTAATATTCAAGCCTAAACACAGTCCCATGGAAACTGTCTAATGTAGGCCAGGGTGGTCTCCAACTCATAGAGAGATCTGCCTCTCTCTGCATCCCATGTTCTGGGATTAAAGAACTACATGATCATGCACAGCTACAGTATTTCTCAACAGCAACAGAAATCAAACCAAAAACATAGAAACAAGCAAAAACTCTGAAGACAACAACCTTCTCAAATCAGAAGTTTTTCTTTTTAATGACATCTAGCTTACTAATTATTTGTCATCTCAATGTCTTATACAAGTTTCAGTTTTACATTTTAGATGTACCATCCAGATTAAGTTCATTTTTGTGAAACATGTAATTTCTATGTCTAGATTGATTATTTCATACATATGTTCATCTGTACCTGCACCATTGAATAGAAAGACTATCTTTTTCCTGTTATCTTGGCTTTCTATTTTCAAAAAAAAAAAAAAATTCTGTTGACTGTGTTTAAAAAAAAATCTGTGAAATATTCTACTATACTCTATCATTCATTTTAACTGTACCAATATTTATCACCATGACTTTCTAGTAATTTCTGCAATAATATTCTCTTAGTTCATAGATAGTTGTCTAGCCCTGCTGTGGGATGTTCTGTATGTCCTGTGGGAGCCCTTCTTGGGTTCTTTGTGGCGTTACCCAGCAAGTCCGCATAGAGGATGATTGGCTGTGCTGGGGGATGGTCTGTATGTCAAGTTGTTCTGATTGATCAATAAATAAAACCTGATCGGCTGTGGCTAGGCAGGAAGGATAGGCGGGACTAACAGAGAGGAGAAATAAAAGGACAGGAAGGCAGGAGGACTGACTGCCAGATGCCGCCATGACCAGCAGCATGTGAAGATGCCGGTAAGCCACCAGCCACGTGGCAAGGTATAGATTTATGGAAATGTACTAATTTAAGCTATAAGCACAGTTAGCAAGAAGCCTGCCACGGCCATACAGTTTGTATGCAATATAAGTCTCTGTGTTTACTTGGTTGGGTTTGAGCGGCTGTGGGACTGGCGGGTGACAAAGATTTGTCCTGACTGTGGGCAAGGCAGGAAAACTCTAGCAACATAGCCCAATTGTCATCAGAGAGACTTCACCCAGAAACTGATGGAAACAGATACAGAGACCCACAGCCAAACATTATGCAGACACTGGTGAATCCTGTGGAAGAGGGGGAGGCATGTTTATAGATTGTTTTCAAATTGAGTTGTCTACACTGAGTGAAAAATTCAAAGTTTCATTGAACATCATTGCATTGATTTCATTTTGTCTTGTTTCTCAAGCCCTTGCAGAATATATCGTATACTAGAAGGCTTGCTGACTATTTAAGGACCAATAAATGACAGCTACTTAGGAAAATGCACGTGATAGCCTGGTGTGAATAATATATCCCTTTGAATATACTGTCTTCTCCCCTGTCCTTGTAGCTAGTAAAACTTCATGATTAAGAACTGGCTACATCATTGTTAGAATATAGATATTTGTTCACTACTGGCTAGGGCAGCAGTTTCTGTAGTGAGACTTGTAATTTCATAACATGGAAACATATGCCTTTCTGTCTCCATATACATGTATTCTCCAAAATTAATGCCTCTAGGAAATGGTCAAAACCTGTTCTGATGGGCAAAGAATCTTTCCTCAAAATATCGCTATGTTATATTTTTTCTAAAGACGAACAACCATTGCCTTTGAAAGATGGGATTACTCCATTACCAATTTAGAAAATGAAACCAGCTGAATAGCAGTAGCAAATGATAGAAATTATGTTAGCATTTACTAGTTCCTTGCTTGCCAATTATTGCTAAGTTCTTTGACAAGAAAATGGACAAGTACAGCAAATGATTTTGAGAACAGAAATGGAAGGAAAATTCTGCTGTCTGAACTTGTCCCGAAATCACTGTTGACTTAATGTCATATAATAGGAATCTTGCTGTCTGGACTCTGAAGTTACACTGGTTAAAAAGAAGTTTCTTCCAAACTGAAGTCATGGTTAGAGATATCGTTGCTGTCCAACCTACTAGCCTTGTGGGAACAAGCTATTGCTTTCTTGCTCAAGCCATTTATGACATGGTCACTAGATTAAAAGTGGCTTAAAAGTGGAGCTCTTGAGTGTACAGTTAATGTTGAGGAAACTGAAAGGGAAAATAGAAGCAAAAACCTCATCTTGGTAATTAAAAGCAGAGAAGATAGACTTGGAAGGAAATAATTCTGGTGCTGAAGCTCAAACTGACATTAAGAGATGATTTTGGCTATGACTATTCAATCAAGGAATTAACTAGAAGGAAACAGACTGGAACTCTACTAAGTCTATAGAATAAAAATATTTCAAGGAAGAAAAGGGGAGTAGAACAAAAAGTAAGCATGGTGATAAAAACCTGTAGAAATCTAACCTTAATGCCTAGATCTGTGCCAGTAGGGAGAGTATCCACTACTAGCAAGACCTCCCAGGTCTTGAATCTATCCTTGAGTAACCAGAGATAAGAGTTCTTATAAAAGCAGAACAAAGGTTACCAGATGAACTAGAGACTTTCGACAATGGATATTGAAACTATATTTATACATATTAATATTTGTTCATTCTTAAGTGATTACCATTTTCCAGAAGGTACTTATATTTTGTTACTATTTGGTCACCTTAGTACCTCCTATTGTTTGGAAACTATTTCATAAGGATCCCTAGGCAATAAGAAAAGATAGGACTTTATTTTCTTTCACAGAGCTTGAAATCTGGGAAGAAGCAATAATAATAATAATAATAATTATTAAATGTCCTTCAAAAGTCTATATGCTATTTTCTTTGTTGCAAGCCAGTGAAGCTGCTGACAGATGTCTGATTACTTAGTCAGTGGGGCCTATTGTAAGGAAATTCCCTTCTCAACGGCCATAAGGTACACACTTTCCTACAACTATTCTCATATAGTCTTCAACTCACCACATTCCCAAAGGCAAAAGGGCAAAGTGGCCACAGACTGAAGTCTCTGAAACTGTGAACCATTAAGGATTTTGACTTTTTAAGTAGTTTACTTTACTACTGGTTTCTTGTCACAGTAATAGAAAGCTGATTAACATAGAAATCCAACTCACATTGGAAAGGATAAACATTATATCCATATCTTTGAATTGTTGAGGGTTTAGTCTCATTTGGGTCTCTGGCCATACCACCATGATGCAGCAGATCTAGTGAAGTAGTACATTTTTGAGAAATATTAGGTCTATAGGTACACACACACACACACACACACACACACACACACACACACACGAAGATAGATTTGTATAAACTTTAAGTTTATTCAATAAGCTATCTAGATTATTTAAAAGAGATTGATAACTCAGCTGGACTTTATTCCTCTTATACTGTTATTTTCTTAAGTCCAAAATATGAATGAAAGTGTTGGTGTCTCAATGATCTCCTTGTAGGCATGATGTAATATTTTAGGTGAATATCAATGATAAATATACTAGACCAATAAACTAGATTTCAGTCATCTTGCATTGCTTCTTCCCAGATTTCAAGCTCTGTGAAAGAAAATAAAGTCCTATCTTTTCTTTTATAGTGCTTTACTGATTTGAAATATGGCTTTCTAGGTTTTTAGTTAAATGGCTACATAACACTGTACACATGTGCTTACAACACAAATGTCCATCTACAGAGATCTCCACACTGGTCCCGGCATGTGGCTGTGAGTACGTCTGAATAGATGAATAAATTGGCTAGCATGCTTGAAGTCTATGTATATTTGGCTGTTGCAGCTAGCTTGCATCCTGCCGAAGTGACAGGCTTGATTAGTAAGTGTGCCCTTTATCTATAAGGTTCTTATTTGTCTACTGTTTCACAGTAAGCAATTCTGATGAATGGTGCAATTAACCTTTCCATTATTAAAACAATTAATTGCAAAAATTAAAGACATGACAGGGACAAAATATTAATGCATAAATTATTAGGTTCAGAAACTATAATTATTAATCCATGTACAATAATTGTGGCATAAACAATGAAGGAATTATATGCTAAAATTTGTTATAAAATGTTTTGTTTTTCACTTCATTTATGCATAAAAGATTGAATATTTTACATTAGGCTCAAGGTCTAAATGAACATTGGTGTCAGCTAAAAGCTGCCGGTGTGTAAGATATGAGAATTTGAAAATTAATGCTAGTTAACAAATACTAAAAGTATATACACACAAATGAGTGTTCTATAAATTAAAAATTTTGGAAAGCTTGAGACACAATTGATGGCATGTTGAAGCTGAACCCAAAATTATGTCTTTTCAAAACCCTTTAAATCTTCAGTGAAGATAATAGTGTTAGGGATAAGTGGATACATCTGCCTCTGTATCAAATACTTAAACAAGATACAAAATTTGGTTTATGTGACACATGACACTTACTTCCTTATATATCAGTTTAGAAAGAGTGAAAGATAATGGTTCAGACTGGCTCTTCCTATCAGTTTTATAATAAACAGAAAATGAATGGAGAGAAACACTTTAATAAGTAATAATTATATCAATTCCAGCCTTACTCATTGTGTTTAGAGACATACATTCTGAGCTGATATAATGTAGCTTTTCTCCCTCTAACTAGAAACATTCCTTCTTGGAGAAAGAGATAGATTCCAAAGACCTACAAGTTCAGAAGTGACAAGACTTATGAGATCCTTCTCCAAGGTCCTATACACAGCAAACCATTGCTGTAAAATGAATCTTCAGTAGACTTGCCTGGCAGGTGGGCAGCAAGCTTCAGGGGCCAAGCTTTTCTAGGTTGCAGCTGCCCTTCATTCCACAATGTTTCCATAAACAATCTAAATACTAACGGTTTCATCAAACTGCACTAGAGTGGAATCATTTTTTGGTCTTTCAACAGTGCCCTATCTGGGCTGAATAAGCATTTGTTCATTTCTTCCCAGAGAAAACATTAAATATTGTTGAAAGAATTAGCCACCTGTGACTCTGTGTTTAGAATGTAGATTGCACAGAAAATGAACTTTGATTGTAGTCTATTATAATTAATATGAACTTAAATAATCATATCCCTATAAGCTTTACCTTCACAGATACTAGCTGGAGTTACAGAACTTTTTGATGAGGATGCATCACTGAATGGACTAAAATAATCTCCAAAGAATAGTCATTTGTGATCCTTCTACATGGACAGAAATGTTGGATCAAGGCTAGGGGCACTTCTATGGAACATGACACCACATTACACATCTCCATTTTATTTTTCAACTCTGTGTGTATTAGGTGTGTGTGTGTGTGTGTGTGTGTGTGTGTGTGTGTGTGTGTGTGTGTGTGTGATAACATTATTTCAGTGTATAACTTCAGGTTTTAGTCTTCATCATTCATGTTTGGGAGGGCAGAGTGAATTGTTTTGCTTTTGCTTATACGGGGACACCTAGACTGAAAGATTCCTAGGATTTTCTTGTCTTTGCCTTACATCTCTTCTTGGTAGGGACAAGATAAAACATATACCACCATATATGGATTTACCTGGGTTCTGAGGAGTCAATACAAATTGAAAATATAAAAAGGTGATTTACCCACTGAACACTTTACTGTTATATACTATAAAGATTGTACCTGGCATTTATTTTCATATGATGAAGATTTTCTACCTCAAATATTCTTAAGTTTGACTGACATAATAATGATCATATAAACGCCCCTAAGGTATGTATGGATGTTGTTTTATAATTGAACTGAAAGCAGGAAAAAAAACTGGTTTCTGTAGTACTATTCAAATATTCTACAAGCTAGCCACGTCAAAATCTGATATCTTTCAAAATGATACAACAATTTTGTAGTAATAGTGCTTGATGGATTGTTTTGTCAAAGGAAAATGGGATGAAAGTGCTCTGAAAATATGGTAGGAAACATAATAGGCTACAAAAGCTATTTTAGTAAGTAAAAGAGCTAAGGCATTTCTAGAATATTTGGAGAGATGAACAGGTAGGTAGACAGGTAGATAGTCTGCATTTTCTAACAATGTTTTATTATATATGAAACATTCTGTATATAATTAATTAATGAAAATATTTGATAATTGAACTCTGTTTTGTGCTAACTACATTATAAACTTGGCCTCTGCACAGAATTGAAAAATATTTCTTTTTTTGGAGTTGATTTTCTTCCTTTCTTCTTCTTCTTCTTCTTCTTCTTCTTCTTCTTCTTCTTCTTCTCCTTCTTCTTCTTCTTCTTCTTCTTCTTCTTCTTCTTCTTCTTCTTCTTCTTCTTGATATAAATTGTAAAATACATGACAAGTAATCAAGGAAATCAAGAATACCCAATTAATAAAAGATAATATTCAATAGCACTGTGTTACTCATGCAAATTATATTTCATTTCAGACAGAAATTATTGTTTACTTATGATAGCTTTTTAAATGTATGATAAATGCAATCTATAATCAATACTCTAATTTGACTGGAGTTGTGGTGAAGGGATAGGAGAAACAGGTAGAATGCATGTTTCCTGGTTCTTGTTGTATAATGATGTGGCTGAAACACAGATAAATATTGATCTATCATCTAAATTAATGTAAAATGTGTGCTGGGAAAGAATACAACTATTTTCTAGATAATGTTCATACCTTGATGGTTTATCCTTTAGAGAATTCAAGAATAAATAAATCATACTATTTTACTCTCATAAAATTAAAGAGGAAATGAAAGTAAAATATATATTCCTATTTAAATAGTTAAAATCTCATTTCTTCCATACAGTTCAAATTTCATTTAAGTTTAGATTTTAAATTTGTCATTGTGGAGATTTAGAAATAAAATAAAATCAGCAGACGTCATCAAAAAATCTCCTTTTAAGAAATAATTCATGCTGGGACACTTTGCTCAGCCTAGATGAAGGGAGGAGGGGACTGAACCAGCCTCACCTGAATCTACCAGGCGGAGCTGAATCCCCAAAGAAGTCCTTGCCTTGAAGGAGGTGGGAATGGGGGGGGGGGTTGGGGGGAGGGGGAGCAGGAGGAAGGAGGACAGGGGAATCCGCAGCTGATATGTAAAATTAAATTAATTATAAAAAAAGAAATAATTTCTATGTGTTTCCTTTCCTGAAGTGATTGTATAAGTAAAACAATTCGTCTATGTAAAAATTATAATCTCACAATTAAAGACTTTTATAAGAAAGTAAAGCCCTACATTATCCTCAAGAAATGTGGCAGCCGGGCGGTGGTGGCGCACGCCTTTAATCCAGCATCGGAGGCAGAGCAGTGGATCTCTGTGAGTTGAGGCAGCTGGCTACAAGTGAGTCAGGAAAGGGCAAGCTACACAGAGAAACCGTTCGAAAAAAAAAAAAAAAAAAAAAAAAAAGAAATGTGGCTGATTGTAATTTAAACATTCTACCTTTGATTTTCATGGACATTTATCAAATTATGAAGAAGTTTTTGAATACAGCCACATTATCTTAAAATGACATTGTCTTATTCAGTGTCCTCCACACAAACAAAATATATAGAGTCATCCAGGAGATGATTTTTGTGCTTGCAAAGACTGAGCACATTCAAAAGACTCAAGGTTAACTACGGGACTGGAGATACCAGGGAGGGAGACAACGGTCAGGGTTAGCCAGTTGCTAGCAGAGTTCCATCTTTGTCAGGGAGGACAGACTTCTTCACTTAAGACTTCAAGTTAATTTGTTGGGGTTCACCCACATGTTACAGTGTCAGATTTACAAAAGACTATTGAATTAAATATTAGTATCATGGGACTTGACTGGTGATAATCTGGCCAAATATCTGAATACTTCTTGGTTTGTCAATATGACAGACACATCAGTGTGCCCAAATTAATTATCACATATATGGTTACTTAAAACAGATAATTAATAATTAATAATCTTAGGAATTTGTTTATCATTTTCAGCTTTGAAAAAGTATATCTCTTGAATCAATCTCCCCCAAGATCCAGCTATACCACTTTTGGGCATATACCCAAGAAATGCTCAATCATACCACAAGAGCACTTGCTCAGCTATGTTCATATCAGCATTGTTTGTAATAGCCAAAACCTGGAAACAACCTAGATGCCCTTCAACTGAAGAATGGATAAGGAAATTGTGGCACATATACACAATGGAATACTACTCAGCAGAGAAAAACAATGACATCATACGGTTTGCAGACAAATGGATGGATCTAGAAAAAATCATCCTGAGTGAGGTGACCCAGACTCAGAAAGACAAATATGGTATGTACCCACTCATAGGAAGATACTAGATGTGGAACAAGGATGACTGAACTGCTACTCACATCACCAGTGAGGCTACCTGGAAAACGGGACCCAAAAAAGACATGGAGAAATGGATGAGATCTACATGAACAGCCTGGTCATGAGTGGGAACAATGAGAGGCGACGGTCGAGGGAAAGAGAGTGGGAGATCCTAGCTGGATCAAGAAAAGAGAGGGAGAACAACGAATAGGAGACCATGGTAAATGAAGACCACATGAGAAGGGGAGGAAGCAGAGAGCTAGGGAGGCCCACGGAGATCCACAAAGATACCGCCAGAAAAGACTGCTGGCAATGGACGAGAGACGGCAGGAACTGACCTACCCCGGTGATGGGATGGCCAGACACCCTGTTAGTTGTGCCATAAACCCATCCAAGGAAGGTCTGAGGAATCTGGATGCAGACATCCATGGCTGGGCCCTGGTGGAGCACTGGGAGTCTAATTAGTGAGAAAGAAGAGGGTTTATATGAGCAAGAATTGTTGAAGCCAGGGTTGGATAAAGCACAGGGACAAATAGCCAAACGAATGGAAGCACAGGATCTATGAACCAAAGGCTGAGGGGCCCCCAACTGCATCAGGCCCCCTGAACGGGTGAGACAGTCATTTGGCTTGATCTGTTTGGGAGGCAGCCGTGTGTTGGTGCCGGGTCCTGGCTTGTTGCATGAGTTGGCTGTTTGAATCCTGGGACATATGCAGGGACACTTGGCTCGGTCTGGGAGGGGGGGACTGGTCCTGGCTGGACTGAGTCTACCAGGTCGATCCCGGTCCTCAGGGGAGACCTTGATCTGGAGGAGGTGGGAATGGGGGGTGGGATGGGGGGAGGGGGAGGGGGGCGAGAGTGGTAGAACAGGGGAATCTGTGGCTATTATGTTGAACTAAATGATGTTGTAAAATAAATTTACTTAAAATAAAAAAAATTAAAAAAATAAAAAATAAAAAATAAAATTATAAAGGTTATGAAAGATGATCAATTGCTTATTTTCTCAAATAGAAAAGTTTTCAAAAGTTAGGGGATATATCTGCACACACAGGCTGTGGTTCCCATTTAAAAGGAAAAAAACAGATGAACATTGAAGATAAACTTCCAACATTGCTCATACTTTTTTATTGAATATGTTTAAACCCCAGGAAAATTTCTAAAATTCAGTTTATTTGCCAGCATTGCATGACCTGGTTGGTTTTCAGTTTCATGGACCATATTTACATGTATAAAATGAATTTTCCTCATTAATCAAAGGTTATTGTAACTAAATGTTATATCAAATGCAATAAATACATTCTCATTATATTCTGGTTCCAAAACTGAATCAGATAGTTATAAACTAAAACTCAATGTTATATCAAATGCAATAAATACATTCTCATTACATTCTGGTTCCCAAACTGAATCATATAGTTAGTAACCAAATGTCAATCATGTATACATACGCATACATATATATGTAGTTAGTTATAAATTACACACACATATATAGTTTGTTCATTTCAAGTTTTAGTAATAAGGGAAAAAATCACACAAAAGATTCAGAGAAGAATGTCACTCATTACAAGCAGTGGTCGAGAAGTATGCCATGGTTAGCATTCTACAAATATGTAATCTTGTTACATTCTGAAATGCTATAATACTGTGCCCTTTTCTAAAATACAGTTTACTAGAGCATGGCAGGAAGAAGGCAGGAGGCCGAAAAGTGGAACAGGCAATTATATAATGTAAGTTATATTTCTCATTTTCAAAATGGAAATTTTTTTGACTTGAAATCTGATCTTTATCATAATCCGCTATGCCCTGCACCCTTATGGACACAGAAAATTTAATTGTCAGGCTTAACTGAACCCATCTATTTAATTGTTTTTCCTTGACTAGTTTTAAAAAGTTTAATTGATGTGATTTCTCTAGCTGTTAACTGAAATGATTGAAGTCTCATTCCTAGAATTTTCTTTGTGACTTCTGAAGCCTTTCTGAATACAATGTTTGCAGCAATGAGCTGGTGAAGCTGACTCCATGTTTATTGTTTATCACAGGCCCTTCCTATCTGATTGGAGTTTTCAGGGGTTTATGGAGATCATTTTTCTGATGATATGAAAACATCTGTGTTTACCTCAACAGCAGAATTTTGTTCTTCTCCTTATCAAACTGAAATGCTTAGGTACTGTGAGTCCTAGAATTACACTCACATCTAGAAAACACCCCAATTAAATACCATGTTATTTGATGTGGTTAAAACCTATTTTAGCTCAATCATCAAAAGATATATGTTAACAAAACTCAGCAATTTTTATTAAAATTTCTGAACTTATTTTTTTTTCTGGAAGTTTCTATTAGAATTATTCTTAAATATTTACTTAATTAATTATTTGCATTTCTTCCAATTTTCTCATACTTTGAAAAAGTAATTTCTCATCCAAGAAAAGGAGAGGTGTTTCAGATGTAATATGTAGCTGTTAAGTAAAAAGTAGTCATATTGGAGTCAGTGTTAACAGAATTGGTGAAAAGATAGAGTAATTCAGTATCCCGCACGCTCAAGGACCTGGGTTCCTGTTTAGAAACACACAAGAACAATACATGATTTGTAATTAATGGATTTGTTGCATACAAAATCATGTTTTGCCTTTTATCTTTTCTATGTTTGGAACCTTCAACCTTAACAAACATACTCAATTAAGCATTATAGAATTATTTTATTATGTGTTACAAAAACAAAATATATGTAAGAACGAAGAGTTAAAAATTTTAAATGTGCTAATCCTATTAATGAACAATTGCTTCCTTAATGAGATATATACTGAACAGTCCTTACACATTAGCTGACAAGACCTTTTCTAAAACTTGCCTGGCCCTGATCTCAAGGCCCTTGAACAGCCTCATCAGAGATTCCAAACAAAGTCAGCAAAAGCAGAGCATGATCAGATGAGAAACATTTGAAAAGCAAAAAACCAACATAAATGTAAAATAAAGTTGTTTAGAAACACATTGGATTATTTCCGTAGATGGAGACTATTACAGAAAAATGCAACAAATCAAACCACGGAGATATGGAGCTCAGTCCCAGTGGGTTTATTTACAAAAGACCTTCTACACATAAGGTTTAGGGAACACTGCAAAAGAGGAGATGGGAAAATTGTGAGAGTCAGATCAGGGAGTTTGCTGTGGGACTGTATCTCCTAAAACTGCCAGAAGGTACACCCCCAAAATTGCACCAACATGACTGCTTAAACATGATCTGAATAAGGATAACAACAATATACATGCCAAACTAGACAGAAAAACCTATAAGGACTCAACCAAAGACAAAATCCATAGGCAGCTAAGGAGTGTCCAGAGTGGGAGAAATAGACTTTTCCGGGGAAGAGCACAACAATTGAAGAACATGTGTGTGTGTGTGTGTGTGTGTGTGTGTGTGTGTGTGTATGTGTGTTTATATATTCCTAAGGATTAACTGGAGGGAGGAAATGAGGAAATAATGTAATGTTGCTATATTAATGAAAATCAAAGAGAAAGTCTGAAAAATTACATGTCCCCAGGTGATATAATCTACTAGCAATACAATGATTTTCTATTCAATAGCAAACAAGAAGCACATATGTTCCCTTACATTTATTTAATTTTTAACACCCTATAGTCAGAAAAAAATACCTTTCAGGACAAGGTCTCTTTCCATAAAAGTATAATAAAGCATTCTACACTATCTATCCCCTCTGACTTATTTTGCTCTTTGTAGATTATTTTGTATTTTTTAGCAGATATGTTGATCATCTTTCTTTTTAAGTTTTCAAGTCTTTTGACACTTATTTTAATATTCTTTTCTAGTACTAAATGTAGGCGGCTCTTCCTTTATTGACTTGCTTTCACTAGAAAATATATACCCCAGACTGATTATCTGGATCATCTCACCTGTGATATGGATGAAAGTCACACTGTACGAAGCTTTACAGTGGGAAAAAAAGAAGCAGATATGATGCCCTAAAGGTTCTGGATGTCAGAAGAGGTGGGTGGTTCCTAAGAAGTACCAACAGGCTCTAGTTTGTCCTCCATTTTTGCTGGACACATCATTTTTCTCAAATATAAGGCCTACTGATGGTCAGAAATCTCATCCCATCATATCCACAGCCATGAACTCAACTAAGTAAAGGCTCTCTGGGCCAGCAGTGTCGTAGTTAGGAAAGCCATTTTTTTGTAACACGTTTTTCATTGCCACCAAGCAAGAAAATGGCTAATATGAAAATAGTTAATTCTTCTGGGGACTTACTAAGATCAGGAAGGAAGTTTCTCTTTAGATAATTAGTCAAATTTCAGGGTAAGTAGCTGAATGATAACAGGCCAGAACCAAGGAGTAATTTGAATGAGTCTGTGAACAACAACAAGAGCTGACTTTTTTATTTAATTTTTTTTTCATTTTACATGCTACCCCCAGCTCCTCCCTCCCTTTCTCCAGCCCTCCCACCTCCTTCCATCCCACCCTCCAGTCACTCCTTAGAGGGGATAAGGCCTCCCTTGGATAGTCAACAAAGTCTGGCTCAGAAGCTGAGGCAGAATCTAGCCCCTCTCCCCTGCATCAAGACTGAGCAAGGTGTCCCATCATAGGTAGTGGGCTCCCCAAAGCCTGCTCATGCACCAGAGATGGATTCTGATCCTACTGTGGGGGCCCCTTAAGCAGATCAAGTTACACAACTGTCTGACCATGCAAAGGGCCTAGTCTAGTACCATTCAGGCTTCACAGCTGTTGATTCAACTTTCATGAGTTCCGTCTAGTTTGGTTTGGTTGTCTCTGCAGGTATCCCCATCATGATCTTGATGCCCTTGCTCATATATTTCTCCTCTCTCTTCGACTAGACTCCTGGAGCTCAGCCTGGTGTTTGGCTTTGGATCTGTGCATCTGCTTCCATCAGTTACTGGAGAAAGGCTCTATGATGACAGGGTATTCACTGATACCCTATCTACTACTTTTTATTAGACCTTAGTCTCTCAATGAGTGTTTCTCTCCCACATGTCTTGGGATATATCCTTTAATTTTGTCCCCGGTATTCTAATACTCTACCTCTTCATGTCTAACCCCCATTTTTCATTCTTCACAATTATACAATTAGATACTTACTCTTCTCAAAGGTTTATCTTTGGTTCATATAATTCCTTCACAATTTTTCCTGGAAAATTCTTCATCTGTATCTTCTAACTTGAATTTTCTTTTGATGCTGCTTATATTTATTATGTCATTTGCAAAGCTGCCTCTATAATATAATTTGCTATATATTCCAGAGTAGATTTTTTTTGAAAATTTTCACTTATTTTTAATGTCCCAGTCATCCTTCATTGTGATCCTTTGGTTGTACCTGTAAACACGGATGCTTGTCTTTTTCCCATTCCAACCTCTCCTGCCCAGTGTCGATATATGAAGTGATCAAGGACATTAGCAAAATTGATACAAGCATTTAAGAAATCTTGGCTTTAGGTGAGGAATAAAGGAAGTAAGAAAAAGAACCTGGAATATTAGTGTGCTTATAGTGCACCTGGTCACAAAGGTCAGTATGACCAAGGCAAGAAGAGTGAAGAAAATCATCATGCAAAGGAAAGAGGTCCACAGGCATTTGGAATGAAGTCTGCTTCAAATTGCTCATAATTTCTTTTCTTCCTTTGAATTCTGAAAGATTCAGATTCTTTAGGATAGGACAGCTTTTGGAATAATCTCTCTAACATACCATTTATCTATGTTCTGGACATTTCTGGATTTTAGTATGTGTCTCTTGTTTGATGTTGTTCTTGTTGTTTGTATTTCCATTTTGCTTAGATCATTACCTGTTATTTCTACTGGACAATACTTGATAATCATTTCTATTGTATATACTTCTATGTTAGGTGAGAACTTCCTTATTTAGACTGAAGAGGGAGATGTTTTGGAAGCAATTTGAGCCATGCCCTGAAGCACAACTCCTAGGGAGGTAGCAGGCAACTGTTACAACCGCCTATGACTTTGAGGTACATACCCAGGTGGCATGGATGCTTGGGGACCCATAAGACCTGGGATGCATGTGTGCAGCTCTTTCTTCCCTACCTCATGGTTTTGGATGCTCGAATGAACCAGGGCAGAGCTTGCCAGAGAACAGCAGTGGACTGTGCCTCACCCTTCTAAGACCCTGTGACAAATTCCTTTATTCTGTCTTGTGAGTTAACCCCCAAATAAATTTCTTTGCTCATTAAATAGACTCTGGATTTCTAGTGATATAATCACATTAGACTCATATTTTGACAAATATTCCAATGAGAATTTTTCTTTATCCACTGAGTAATGGCTTCTAATTCCTGTTCTACCACATGCCAAAAATGACCCATCCTAGCATAAAAATTGTGATTTCTGTCCTACAATCCTGTATAAAATTCTCCCTTTTGCAGAGTCAGACATGGCCTTGAGTAGTAGCTTGGCTCCCATGGGATGAGAATAATCACATTCTGCAAGTTTCTGTAGCAAAGTTGTCTTTTCTTCCTCTTTAAATTTATATGCAGAGAGAACCCTGGGGACCATGACTGTAGAAGGGTGGAATTTTGGAAAAGGAACTCCCCAGTGAGTGATAGCTCAGCTTTCACCCACCACAAAATAACACTCCGAATTCTCCTTTAAAAAAGAATGAGAGAGAATATTAGAAGGAAGAACCTTAAGTCAAAAGACCCTCTCATATTCCTGGGAATGCCATTTGTGCTGTGTCCAAGCTAAACAATTTCACACACTTTCTCTGGTTGACAATAAAGCAAAAACCTACAAAAAGTCTGTGGTAAGGACCTCTCCATCTTCATTGTTTGGTTCTTTATGTGTCTTTTTCCAGAATGTGTTTGGATGGAAAAATACCTCTTGCTATAGTAGATCACAATAGAGTATTAGTTTTATTGTTAGAAGTGAGTTCAGCCTTTCTGACCCCATATAACTTGAATAATTCCATCTCAGAGTGCTCTTTGTTGACAAGAGAGGCAGTGACAAATGTCTTTCCCTTATTTGGTAGTGAAGCCCATCGTTCTTTGTGATACTTCATTCTGTGGTGAATGCATGTCCTCACACTACAAAAATGTTTTCATGCTGTGAACAATCCCCAGTACAAAGCCTATACACACAATGATAAGCTCCAAGAGTAGGGTATATGGCAGAAAACACGCATGCATATGTGTTCATCCATTTTCAGGAGTAAACCTTTTCCTAAGACTTGCTTAGAGAAGTGATAAGGACAGTCTAAAACTTTTCACCCTCACAGTTTTGTAAGGTTATAAAATGATTTTTTCATTACTAACACCATGCCTAGGGATGATCAGTCACTGCTAACCTGCCTACCACTTGGTAAATTATGAATCTGAAGAGATTACAACTGTCATCTTCATCTCTTGCACTGGCAAATGATTCATATTTCAAGCCCAGGCTTCTTTGCATACAACTCGGTGTTATGGTGTTATATTGTCCTGCCACCCACTAATCGTGATTTGCAGAGAGTATGAGGCTTCCAAAGGCAAAGATACATTTCCCTCTTATCAGTGTAGCACAGTTCAGTTTAGCCGAGTAAGGCAGCATCAGTATTTTCATTATAAACTCCTGATTTCAAGGGTTTGTGCATGTTATGAAAGTTAAATGAAAATAAATTTGTCATATACAGTCTGTTCTGGAATACTTAATACATTAAAGTATAATAAAAATCTTAAATCCAAAGTTGCATTTCTCAATATATCATTGTACCTGAAAATTTTGTAAGTTTGTATTTCCATGTTGTGAATGGCTTTGCTTCTCTCAAAAAAAAAAAAATCTGATGGAAGTATATAAAAAGTATGCTGGGATAAAGTCAGTGTAATAACATCACATAGATTAAAATGATGTATCCTTCCTTTCAATGTCAATGGGAAAATACATCCTGCCCAATCACATAAGTGCATATGATTAGAGAGGGATCACTTGGGCATATGCCCATGATCTTCACTGGACAGTCAGAATGAGGCCAAGGACTCTGGAAATAGTCTAAACTGGCAGCTGTTTCTTTCCAGATGCAAGTCTCAGAGAAACAAGTACTATTGTGCCATGGTGGGAAGTCTGGAACTTACAAATAAAACTGCGGACTGCTGAATTAGCTCAGTTTAAGACAAATCACCTCAGCTCCAAATGCTGTAACGACATTGTCTGAATTTATCTGTGCCACTGATGTCATAGATATGAATTTTGTTATATTTTAATTAGTTTCTTTCACTGCCTCTTCCTTTCTTCCTTCTCTTTCTTCCCTTGTTTGTCCCCCTTGTCAAGTTAGTCATGCATTTTACTCTGCCCAAAATCTAAAATATCTTCACTGATAGATATGCCAATGAATCACTTCACCTGTCACCTACCATCTGATGTCTTTGATCAACACTGCTTCCTTAATAGATTAGTCTTTCAGAAATATATATGATTATTTGCTTAAAATAAAAGCAAGGTCCACTGAGTTTAACCAGGGTCATTTTATGTTTCTGGATTTGTAACTATGTACTAATAACTGATAGGTGAAACAGTGGATGATCAACTGAAGACAATTGTTGACTCCTTCCTCAGGACTCATCAATAGCCAATAGGTCAGCAGTAAACAGCAGAACCTATGAACACCTCACCCATTCAGGAGTGACTGTTTTCCAGAGCCAGTCTGGTAGGGTCAAAGCAGGGAACCACAGCTGTTCTTAATACATGACGGCAGAAGATGTTTGATTCTAGAGGATGACATTTTGCAGCCATTCTCCTCATCTTCTGGCCTTTTATTCTCTTTGCCCCTCCTTTGCAATGCCAACTGAGTAACAGATGTGTTAGTTCAAACCTCTTGTTTGGAATTTGGAGGTCGATTTTTGATCATTCTCAGATCTTGAGCAGCCATGAGTCTCTACATTCACTGTCATTCACTATAAGGGGAAGCTTTCTCCAATTAGGGTTATGAGTAGCTTTTGTCTACAGATATAAGCATAGTTTGAAGCAATGTGATAAAAATGACAATTTTGTTAAACATACTCATAAATTTCCTATCTTGAGGATTTGTAAGATAGATAGATAGATAGATAGATAGATAGATAGATAGATAGATAGATAGATAGATAGATAGAGATATATGTTAAAATCAAACAATTCTGATATCTGATGTTCAGGTTGTTGAAATATTCCATCCATTATTTTAGTTTTCCAGAATAGAGAGTCAACTCCTGTCCTCGTTTTCATTTTTGTTGTTTGCAGAGTCAGGGCACATTATTCCGCCATTCCTCAGTGTATTTGTAATTGATTGTTTGATTTCATTTTTGTTGAAATTTATCCTCTAAGTCAACTGACACTGCATGATCTGAAATCCCAGGAAGTGATGACAGGAAGCAGAAAGGTATATAAGGCATGAGGACCAGGAGCTAGAAGCTTTTAAGTAGTTCAAATAAGACCCTTCAGGTGAAGACTCAGAGGCTCTTGGGCTGAGGATTTCCTAGAAGGCTTTTTAAGCAGTTCAGCTAAGACCTTCCGGGGTGAGGACTGAGTCTGAGGAAACGGGACTGGCTGAGGAGTTGTCGAGGTGAGGTTGGATGTGGCTTGTTCTGTTTCTCTGATATTTCAACTTTTTTTTTTTTATTATTAATAAGACCAATTGGCAACTCATGTTATAGTGTCCCGCTGCATGGTAAGATCAAATGGGCTAGCCTGGATATTGGATAAGCTAGTCTGAAATAACCCCCCATACAGCAAAGGGGAAGGCCACAACTCTTTTGGGGCCAGGTAAAATTACTTTTAAAGCAAATGATTAAATGTAAATGAAACCTTTACCATTTACAAAATTTAATTTGAGGCAAAACATGATACTCCAAGCCTAATGAAATATTTGTGACTGAAATAAGTATTTCTTCAATATGATACCAATTACCTACAGTAAAAGGAAACAAATTATAATTTGGCTTTTTTTTTAAATTACAGCATTCTCTTTAAAAATGAAAATGAAAACCTGTCAGCAAATAAAAAGAATACCTTGGATTGGTAGAAAAAGTATATGCAAACTGTAATTGTTGAATAGTTTATGTCTATATTATATAAGAAATTCAATTAAAAGATCATCATGTTCAATAACAAGCTTATTCCAGAAATAAACAGCTCCTGTCACCAGTTAAGTACCAAGGGTCCTGGGACAGACAGTGCCAGTAACCAAGAGCAGGTTAACTATGTAGGGGATGTGCATTTCCATAGAAAATAAAACACCTGACATCCACACATGAAAAGAAGGGATACCTATCAAACAAGGGTCTGTGTTAGATAGATAAAGCCATGCAAGAGAGTTGATATTCATGCCAAATTCTGAAATCACAAAGTCTGAGAATGGTAGAAATGGATCAAATATCTCAACAAAATAGGAGAAAGTGAAACATCTTTTTTTTTTTAAAGTATTTGAGGAGAGATACTGATAGTCTTTTCTTTTATTGATTTTGCTCATAAAAACACCAAATCAATAGTTTTGTTTAGATATTAAAGTTTTCACTATAATATTATGGTTGTATAGTATTGATTAGAAAAAGACTTAGCAGAAACAAGGTTTCATCCAAGGAACAGCAATAGTAACATTAGGCTAAGTACAGAACAATAAGCTTTTTCTTCTACTAGTGATTCTCTTATTTTGGAGAGCAATTTTACTCAATACTAGGCATTCAGCAACCTTGAGAGATATTTCTGGTTACATGAGATGAATCCCCCTTCCAACTCCAAATAATTGTCTAGCCCAAATATCACAGCTTCCAAAAAGATGAATCTTGGTTTGTTTTTGTCAATGAGTATTTCCTCAACCAACAGAGTTCTGGTACTCTATGTGTGAAAAGTGCATACTATGATACCCACAGTACTTAACTTTTAGTATGCAGGGTAAGGAAGAATAACAGAGAAACCAAGAAATGAATCATGCTATAGTAAAAACTATAAAGAGAAGTCACTTGGAATAGAACATCAGAGGACACAGGTGCAAACATAGAAAGACACTATAGAAAGAATTTTGAATGTGATTGCCTAATTCCAAAGTCGAGATTAATAGAGGAAATGAGTCACACCAGCATTTAGTGCTAGAACCTCCAAAAAATGGATTCATCAGCCGGGCGGCGGTGGCGCATGCCTTTCATCCCAACACTCAGGAGGCAGAGGCAGGCGGATCTCTGTGAGTTCGAGGCCAGCCTGGACTACCAAGTGAGTCCCAGGAAAGGTGCAAAGCTACACAGAGAAACCCTGTCTTGAAAAACAAAACAAAAAAAAAATGGATTCATCATCATTTAGAGAACACAGAACTTTACTTTCCTCTAATCCCATGACTTCTGCCAGAGAGAGGAATTGTCCTGGACAGTTATCTATAGTTGCTATCTTAAGACAGTGATTTTTATATTGATTATCTAATATACTGTGATTTTTTTTATTATCATTTGGCCATGCAATCAAATAATAGTATAACTAGCAATGATATTAAAGATTATATAGTTTATGATTTCAAAACTTTTTTTCTTTCTTGTCATAAAATTTAGTTTTACAAGAAAGCCTTTAATACACAAATGGAATAGCAGAAAGATCCTGGCAGAAGCAGAAGAAGAATAACATACTGTATGCTCATATCTGCTTCTCAGATTGAGCAGGACTTCTTGGTCCATATAGAGCTTTCATGAAAATTTAAAGACAATGCCTTTCTTCAAAACACTGTTCCATCTGCCGAACTTGCAAAGCTTATAATCTGACTTGGCTATAAAAATCAGTTAATATCATCTTCCTATGTTTTCTAATATCTAAACAATCATACAAAATCTCTGACAGATAGTGGCTACAGTGTGTCACACAGCTGGTGACCTTCAACAACAGAGCTCCGCAGTTCTTGAGAACAGAAAACAGAGCGGGCCAAGTGTCCTATTTCTAAGAGTCACTCATTGAAAAGCCTTTATCTTGGAAAGTAATACTCTCATCCCTGATTTGTTTTAAATAGAACCACTGAAGATTTACATTGAATAAAACAGTTTAAAGGAACCATATAAAAAGCCTTTAGCAAAGTTGAATTCCACAGTTTGGTGAATTGTCATGAGGAATTCTGTTGATGGTGAATGTCCTGGACATTCTTTGTCCTGAGGAAAATGAAACAAGTAGATGAAGAATGAAGAGATTAGATGAGAGAGTGCACATTTATCCATCAATAATGTTTGACTGTTACATTGAATATTAGAAGCCAAACATTTCTAATAAGAAAGAATATTCATGGGTGATATTGCTTAGGAGTAGAACACCAAAGCTTTGATGAAAAAAAAATCTGTATAATCATATGTAAATTACTTAATTCCACTATTTCATGTAAAGATGAATAACAATGGGAAAATGTTTGATGAAGAATATGTCACTAGTTCTCTTTCAGCCAAGAATATTACAGGCTCCCTGTTGGAGAGGTTGCTCCATTATTAACAGTGCTCACTGCTCCTGCAGAAGACCCAAATGTGGTTCCCAATACCCAGGTCACTAAGAACTGCCAGCACCAGGGGATCTGTTTTCCTCTTCTGGACTCCATGAGCCCCTTCACACATATGACTTAGACACAGAACCACATGAACAAAATAAATTTTTAAAAACTTCTAAGACTCTCATACAGTTTTATGATCAATGCAAATGTGCACTCTGAAAAACGTTGAGTTATAATTATATAAATATAAGGAAAATGAAAAATACCAACCAATAAAAAGGGAGTGTTGATTAAGATGTGAAAAAAAATCACTCATTCTTCTAAACTTTACTGCTGAAACTGCTCATAAAGTTTCAGTGAGAAAAAAAAATGTTTTCATAATGAGCCAAGAGAGTGAGAAACACAGGAAGATGAATGGGAGGCAGATTTTCTGAAAAACAGCAATAATCAAGACCTAAGTAGTGTGAATGCCTTCCATCTCAGAGGAGAAAAGAAAGTTGTGATAAAATAGGGAAAATAATGATGAGAGGAACCAAAGGAAGAATCCAGATACTAAAAGAGAAAAGCTTATAAAGTCATTCACAGAAATCACTAACACCATATTAAAGACAAAAAAATGGTATTTAGATGGAAATTTTCATATTCATGAAATAGATTTGGAGGGTTGAAAGAAGAAAAGGAGTGGAGGGGAGAGAAAGTGTGAAGAAAAGGAGGTGGAGAAAGGGGGAGATAAAGAAAAACAGGAGAGAAATACAAAACATCAGTCTTGACAATGACCTCACTAAATAATCTGTCCAATTCCCTCTCTGTGTGAATAAGTCCTGGTGGCCAAAGCAAATAGTACCATTCAATACAATTTTGGTAATTAGTTGAAATGTTTAATTTAACGGTTTAGTAAATTCAGCTAATAGTTTATCTCAAGTGTGTGATTAAGCTATTCTTCAGGAAATGCTTTTTTGTTCCAAATCTCAATTAAGATTTCTGACATGGGTTGTTTCAAATATATCCTAAGTCTAGAAAAAGAAAAAAAAAATGATAGACGTAATCTCCATTCTAGCTTAAAAAATTACAAACTTTAGATGTATCAAAGGCTTATGTGTAGGAAGTAAAATTCTCAACATGCAAAGAGAAGCAAACCTATGATCTAACGTTATCATTGTGGAAACGATCCAGGAGACATCAAAGACAACACTGGAAAGTTAGCCTGCTTACGTTTGTTTTCAAAGTTCTCACTTCCAGTGAAACCCTAAATTCAATGAAAAAGACATTGGGAATGATAAACTGTCAGGTGTGAAATACATAAAGCCTTCTTCTCAATTTAAACTATCTCAGAATATTCAGTTTGAAAAAAAAGGCATAATGGAGCAAGTATTGAAAGCTAGTTGGCAACTGAATAAAGTTTGGAAGCCAAATTGTTACTGAGATTGGCAAAAAAGTAACAAGTACAATATTCTTAATGTAATTATCCAAAGGTATGGATACAACAAATAAATGTATGAATTAAACTTTTGACCTGTCATTTATAGGAATCTGTCCCACTTGGATTAAGTGAGCTCTCAGTCTTGTCCTACTTTTGATTTAACAAGGAACTGTCACAAACTTCACGGACTTGACTAGAAATACTGGATGCGATTGGAAGAGCAGAGTGACCAGGTTACCAATCGGTATCAGCTACAGTGTATCAATTCTTCTTGTTTCCTCCTGTTACATAGAGGCAACATAAAAGGCAACTTGGCTGCTTCCTAGCAGGGAAAGTTTGAGCTGAAAAAACCTGGGTCTTTTCCAGTGATCAGTAAATAAGTCTTATTTTTCCTTCCTTCCTTCCTTCCTTCCTTCCTTCCTTCCTTCCTTCCTTCCTTCCTTCCTTCCTTCCTTCCTTCCTTCCTTCCTCCTCCTCCCTCCCTCCCTCCCTCCCTCCCTCCCTCCTTCCTTTCTTCCAAGAGGTACCTCATCCATTGTGGTGATATATTGTGTACCCTAATAAACTTGCCTTACACATAGAGGTCAGGTAGTGGTGGTACACACCTTTAATGCTATCACACAGAAGGCAGAGGTTTGTCTGGATCCCTGTGAGTTCAAGGCCACACTGGGCTACAGGAGATTGATCCAATCTAGGAGAGAAACAGAGCCAAGCAATGGTGGCACACACCATTAATCCCAAGTAAAGGAATGAGATCTGAAGTTCTGGGATTAAAGATGTGTGCCACCACTGTCTGACCTCTATGTCTGATCTAGTGGCTGGCTCTGTCCTCTGATCCTCAGGTAAGTTTATTAGGGTACACAATATATCACCATACTCCCATCTTTTATGGCTATGCATCACAAAAATATCCTACAAAATACTTTCCAAAATAAAATAATATCTGATGACTCTGTCCACAAAGGAAGTGACAATAATGTGTCAAAACAAACATACAAAATTATATGTGTAGTTTAGCAAATAATCAGAAGTGAAATAAATAGGGCTGAGGAGATTGGCTCAGGAGTAAAGTACCAACTATTCCAGCATCAGGTGCAGTCATCTATATAAAAACAGTGTGTTGAATACACCTGCAACCTCAGTGCTGGCTGAGTGATTGAGACAGGTGGAACTCCATGTTTTGCAGCCAGCCTAGCAGAAACATTGAATTCCTGGATCGGTAAGAAACCCTATCTAAAGAAACAAAAAACATAAAACAAAACAAACCAAAAAAACTAGGGTTGAGATTGATAGAGGAAGTTAACCAATGTCAACCTCTGACATCCACACATAGGTGAGTACTTTGAAGAAACATAATATCACACACACACACACACACACACACACACACACACCCCAAAGGCATCAAGTACCCACCATTAAAGCTCTAATTGTACAAAGGACTTTGCATATGCTCACATGCAAATGTAGAGACTCTCTCTCTTCCTCTGTCTCTGTCTCTGTCTGTGTGAGTCAACAATAAAGATATAGATATATATGGAAAGAATGGAATGAAAGAAGCAGAGTGGGTACTTGATGCCTTTTTAATAACACAACCATTTCCTTATCTAAATGCCTTTTTGTTTGTATTTATTCTGTTGACATACTTTACTTAAGTTTCATTTATTTATCCTCTAGGTGATGCTTTATTGAGAGCACACAGACAGACAGCCATGTTTTGCTTCAAATTGGACTGTTCTCTGGGGATAAACTGATGCAGTGGCCCTGCACCCAAAACATTAAGTTTCTCATAATGATAAAAAGCAATTTCTCAGACATTCTTTATTGTCATAATAAAGACAACATGCTTTTTGATTGAAGTAAGGATGGATTTGTATGCACTGGCATATTCTATTAGCTTATTGAAAACATTTTGGTTTACGTTATAACACACATTAGCAGTTCCTTCCTCATGACAGTCAACCCTTATGGTTTCTGTAATTATTCATCTTTACATGCTTTCCAAAAACTCCTTGTCACTTCTATTAATGATGGGGGGGGAAGCAATTTATTTATTTCTTGGACTGACATAAATCTTAATCTGCAAGCTTGTTTACCAGAGAAAATTAAATTTTACTTCCATTTGCAATAAAATTAAAACTTTGGTGAGCCTCTTCTGTACTCATGTTGATATTTGCCTTTAATCCAAGCACTTGGGAGGCAGAAACAGGCAGATCTCTGTGCATTCAAGGCCAACTTTATCTCCATAGTGAGCTGCAGGCCTATACAGTGAGACACTGCTTCTTTCCTAAGCCTGACTTCAGAGTTTAGAGTCTGTAACTAAGTAGCCCAGACATGCAGAACTGCAAACAAGTTATATTTTTTTCAATATACTAATTTAATAATCCATCCTTGCTAGTGAATTTGTGTCCAGGTGTGACATAATTTAGCCTATATTTATAAATGCATACAGTTTATTATTTTTTATCTGGTTTAGGTTTGTTGTTGTTGTTGTTTTTCCCAGATAGGATTACTTTGTATAGTCTTGGCTATCCTGGAACTTGATCTGTAGACCATGCTGGCTCTGAACTCACAGAGAACCACCTGCCTCTGCCTTCCAAGTGCTAGGATTAAAGGTGTGTGCCACTACTGCCCATAATAAAATGTTCTTAAATGATTGAATTTGAAGTATATTCCCTGTCACTGTCATCCACAATCCCAATACCTTCTCTTTCTATAAAACACTTGCCAAGAATTTAAATGATTGTGTTTATTTGATAAAGTATTGTTTATTCTGCTCTTTGATATATGGATTTATGGATCTTTACATAAAAGACTAGCTAGGTACATAGAAAAAAATCAGTGACTGAGGGAATTCAGTAAACTTTTTGATGAAGAGGACATTAATGGTACTGTGACCAGCAGCCAAATACTAGCATGCAACCTTGGGTCATATATGATAGACAATTTGTAAGTATAGACAGAGGTGTTACCAGGAGTCTTGAATTGCTTAACAGGCTAGGTGATGCCTTCATTAAGAATTATCCTAATATTAAGGGATGATAATGGCTTATATTAATTTGCTGTTCCCCATTATAAAAACAGATTTATATTACCTATATGATTATATTTTAGATCAGTGGGTAACTGTCCAGAGGCTACATGTGCCCACCAATAACTTCTTTCAATATAGTCTTATCTTTGTACATCCATATCATGTTGGGTGCTTACAGACTACATAAACAGAGAACATGAAGCATTCTATATTCACAATCATTCCTTTTACAGGGAAAGTGAATGTCACATACTCATATAGAGGATCTTTGTGAAGCCCCAACATGATGGGGTGGGGGTGACTTGGTCTCCACTAGCATTGCAGAGAATCAGCATAGAGTTCTGCATCAATGTGATAAAATAGTAAAGATACCTGTGTCCCCAAAATAGATATAATTCTATGAAAAATCTCTGAAGAAAACCGTGAAGAAATAGTTACTTATCTCAGGTTAAGGTAAGAATCATAAGCAATCATAAACAATTCCTTTCAGTAGGGAACCCTGGTGTAATACTACTTTATTTAATGTTTTTTTTTTTTTTTTCAAGAAGTGAATCTTCGCTCAGATGCAATTTGAACTCTAAAACTACAAGGTGACTATAATTTTCACATTCTCTTTTAGGTCATAAAGTCACTCTCTCTCGAGTTGTATTTTCTAATTGCAGTATTGATGAGTAGTCCTAAGTCAGTTAATGTCAGGCCACATTTCCAGGCAATATTGTCTTTAAGTAAACACCATCTAGTGTATGTAAACAAAGTATGATGATCATGACATCATTAGATAATATAATCTTAAGAGCCATCCATTACAATTGTAGGCCCTTGTTGACTAAAACAGGATAACATAATGCATGCTTATAATGTAAACAATAGCAAAAGTCTCAATAGTCAAGCAAGAGCTCTGTTCATGTCAGTTCTACAGACTCTCCACCATGTGATGTTAGCACAAACCTGATACTAATATGATCACCATTATCCACAAAGATGCCACATGGATAATACGCTCTGAGGGTGTAGATATCCTTCTGCTGAAATGGGAGCTCAGATTTCAGGTTCATTTATTTAGATTATTCTGAAAGAGCTAGGAATGAAGACTTTTAATCCATAACAACTCAGCTTTCTTTCTAAAAAGAAATGACTCAGAGGTAAAATATTCTTTTCAAATTTATATTATTCAAGCTATATATCTCTTCATTCTGACTGTAAATCATGTGTTTATTGTCTATGTTTTGTGAAATGATAATATCTCTGTCAGTGGCTAAGCAATGGTTGTTTGCCCTTGGCCTCACATCAGAGATTATATCCACATTGAAGGATAAGACGGGAGCTCCCATGGACTCTAAAAAATGAGGTGTGAAGAGATAAGGAATGGAAAGGGCATTCTCAGTTCATCAGTTGGATTACTCTTACAGATTGCTTGTCAGTAGGGGGATACCCATAGCTATCACTTCAAGTTTTCAAGGGATTAACATTGAGCTAAGTGGTTCTCTGAAAACCTTCTAACTTCCACATCCATTGTTAGCCTTGCCTTGGGAGGTGCCAATCACCCCCAGGTGATCTTCATTACCAAGTCAAAGCATTTTTCTCTCCAATCTTCAGACTACAGCATTTCTCAAGGCATATGGATAGTTTTATGGAGAACCAAATTTCCTAGATAACATATTTGTTACTTTAACATTTCTAAAACAGCATGCTGTGTGAATGAGTGTTCAAGATTAATTTTCTCTCCATCCCATGCAGAGAATCTTAGTGAGATTTTTCAACCAGCAAGTCTTTCGCTTCCAGTAACCCTTTCCCATAGTCTGTCTCTTATAAAATGAAGAACAGAAGTCAACACAAAGTTAGTCTGTGAGTTGAAGCTATTGTATATTGTTAAAATGATAATGACAATTATCTGAGGACACTCATATTATATTAATTCTACATCAGTTATCAAGGTTTCCCCTTTTGAGTGGGACATCAACACAGGCATTGTTTTTCATCTCAATGTCCTGCATGTAACTTATATTCAAAGTACTGTTAAGCAGACAGAAAGAGTGTGTGTTCGGTCATTTAGAAGTAGAAACAGCTAAATTCAAAGTAAACATTTGTACTTCAATGCTGGCTAATCAGGCATCTTTAGTAAATGCTAAAACTGTATTTTACTCAAAGTTTAACATGGAATGGTTAAAGGCAAGGACAACTTTCAGGTGCCCTTATCAGCATATTAGCCCCAATTGCATTTTCCAAATATGTTATCAAAATGGTAATTCTATGCTTTCCTTTCTGTAGCTAGACTAGGTTTCATAAAGGTAGAATTATTACTATAAATATATTGGGGGGAAACTATTTCAATTACTGAGAGAATATGTAACTCCAACTCTATTTATTTCAATTTATTCAACTGTCTTGATATATTCGTGCACAGAACTTTATAAAGAATGAATAAATTCACCTTGAAATTGTACCAATTGACTTTGGCTGGGCTAGACTGTGAGAGAAATCAGAGTCCCCTTTTTAAATCAGCCTCGACAATGCTGATCAAAATAAAGAGGCTATTCATTTATTAAGCTGACAGCTCAACCCAGGCTTCAGGCTTATGGGATGATGGGTCCTGGGGTGTTAGCCATGGCCTGGGGTGCTGGCCTCTACCAGATACATTTTTACTCTGTACACATTCAGGGCCTATATCTGATGGTGTGACATTTCCTGCGGCATTGGCAGCTGTTCAGATGTCAAGCAGCTGGTGTGAGAACTGTCATCCACTCCAGGTTATTATTCCATGAATGACACGTTAGCACATCGAATGGTTTTTTTTTTTTTTTTTTCATTAAACCACCTTAGTTTTCCTTTAGTTGCTTGTAGTCGATCAAATATCACAGCAAAGGGATGTGTCATGATGAACAACTATATTAAATCACATTTGGGAATGCAATAGTGACTTTACATAGCAAGTTTTTCCTTTATGGTGGCCACATGTACATTACACAAATTGTTGCTAATGTATCTAATGAAAGAAATTTGATGCACAAATAATTTATTTTCAAAATAATAACATTTTTTTCTGTTTACTTCTTTAACAAATAAAGCAGCATTATATCATTCTTAAATCTCTCAGCTTGCTGCATAATTGGAATAATCTTGGCGGTGACAATGGAGATGGATTGTATGCAAGCAGGAGGGACAGCTTTACAACCCGGAAACTGAAAGCTGTTTAACCAGGCTACTGAAATGTCACCGTGGGTAAAAGCACTTGCCACCAAAGCTGATAACTTGACTTTGATCCTTGGGACCCACAGGGTGGAAGGAGGGAACAGAATCCCTAAGGCTGTTCTTTGACCTCCACATGCATTCCCTGACACACATGTTTGCATGTGTCAAACATATACACATACATACATTAATATAAAAATAAAATCTGTATAACCACCACTTTAAGAAGCAGAGTCAAACATTGAGAAAAAGACAAAGACTGTGGCAATGAATACACAGTTGTAATGAACTGCAGTATTTTCTGGGCTTCCTACACTCCTTACAGATTTTGGAGACAGTGTTTCCTCTTTTTAACTCTGGTTGTTATACTGAAAGGCATCATCTCTCTTAAAAATAGTTTGTTATTTTTGATTCCTCTAATACTGCATACTATGGTAAAAGAAATATTTGTAAGGAATGTTTGAACATTGTTCAGAGAAATTTATGAAAATAAATTTGCCTGAAAAATGCTGGGCTGAGAAGTTATAAACTTATATGTTTGTCAAATCACTAACCTCTACACCCTAAAATGTGTCAAGTGACTTTAATTTAGCTAATAAAAATATCAATTCTGCCCCTTTTATCTGCAGGTTAATATTATTTAGCATCAGCTATTGGTCATGTCCCAAAATACTTATAGAGGAATTCTAGAAATAATTAGTTTTCAAATGTTAAACTGTGCTGCTCTGAGGAAAATGATGGAATTTTGTCATTTTTCCACCCCCTTCCCACTTCAGATGTCTAGGATGACTTGCCCAGTATACCCAATTTGGTGGCCATTTTTAAATGTAGGTCATTTGTTGTAATATCTGCATACTTCTGGTTAAGTGAACTTCGGCTTTATTAAAGTGATCCTCAAACACAAAGACAGTGATGTGGCCACTTCACATCTCTGTGTGGGTAGAATTGGTCATTTCCATCAGAAACCTATATTCATATGGTGCCTAATCTATAAATTCAACTATTGTAAGTATGAAGAGAAAAACACACTGTTGCGGGGAAGTCTATAAGATGTAGAGTCTTGGAATATCTCAGAATATTGGCTGGGATGACTGTAGTCCTAAAATTATAGTTTAAATTATTAGGGAAGTTCATTGAGGCTGGAAAACAATAAACATACAAAAATATTTATGTAGGAAATGAACCACCCAGAAGAAAAATGAACACACTCATAAAAAGATCATGGCAACATACTCAAGGATCATGAAATTATTCATCACAGGAAGTCACCACAACTCATGGACTTTTTATTGAAATGAACAAGAAAATCTCTATGCTAATTTGAAATAGCTTTGCTATTTTCACTTAAAAGAATGATCAAAAATTTTCTATTTAAGTTGTTTATTTTTTAAAGTGTGTGTATGTGTGTACTTATGTGTCTTTTATAAGGAAAAATATCAAAATACATTTAGGTGAATTTTTAACTAAGTTCACTAAATATTTTTACTATTGTGTAAAGAAAAAAATGTACTTAATATCTACACACACACACACACACACACACACACACACACAAAATAATTTGTGCTTTTGTAGGGAAATGATCACTGTACATACTCATGTTTACCTGGAAACCCTAATCTCGAACATATTGTTATAACATTATTTTGTAAATATCAATAATGTACATGTATCCATTTGGATGATATGTAAAATTAGTCTGGAATGATCACACATTTCTACATTTGCCAGTGTATTATATATGTATGCATGTATGCATATATTTATGCACAAACATAGGGTTATACAAATTTTGGGTTTATTTTTGTTTTGTAAAATATGCCATGGGCACTTTTGTATGTTTATATGTTAGATTGGGGAATCATCTGATTCCCCCAACATTTACCTCGGAATTATATTCATTTACATAGCTAAGAGAATACTGTGGTCCAACACTGTTTCCTTTCAGATTCCATTCTGTCGTCTTCAATTAACTCTAGACAAACTGATGAGACTCAGAATAGTTGTCAGAACTGCTAAAAGTGCATTATCTAATTTTCAGATCTCAAAGGACTGGGGTTTTATTTTGTTAATTTTATTTGTTTCTATTAATGGAGTAAATTCTGTCATGTAAATTTCTTTTTTAATAACTGAGCTTTGCTTAATCCAACAACTGCTAAGCATTATCTTTATCCCTGTAAAGTATTTGTAGCCCATCACTCTGGATTTTATGATTTTGGCAATCAACATCAGGATCCATTTAAAAGACTTATCTAACATCATAACTAAAATAATTCCCTCAAAAAGTATATGAAGTCAAGATGTTATGTGCTTATGCTTGTAAAAGAACACTCATTATTATTCTCAAGAGAAGAATTCTTTCTACTCTCCAAAATGATCCTTCTAAAGAATCTTTAATATAATTATGAAGAAAATTTTATCTATCAATATCAAGTTTTATGCATATTACATATGACTAAAACGATTGGTCAATTCCTTTCATTCATCATTATTAACCAATGGATTTGTTCCATTCTATCGAAAGCAGACTGTCCTGCACACCACTGCAGAACAATCCTATTTTCGCTATTTGCTTTGCTGCTGTTGCACTGTGTTTTGTTTTTGGAAGAAGAATGAACAGTGTTTCAAACATCTGTAAAGTTGAGTAGCCAACCTAAGGTTTCATTTTGCCTCCAATCATTACCAAGACATTGGATAACTCACATAGTCCAAGTACAGGGCTTTCAATTTCACTTGGTGATTTTTTTTTCTCACCCCTCCTCAGGGAAATTACTGATCTAGTGTCACACTCCATTTGTGTGACTTAACCAATGTCTTGTCAAATTTTACAGCTTTAGAAAATGTCCCTAATTTACCTTAATTGTCTTCTCTCAGGTGGCAGCAATAAAATGACAATGATTTAGGTCTTGTTTCCTTTTAGAGGGGTGTAGTATGGCTGCTGCATCCTTCTCCCATACCTTGTAGAAGCCACAAAGAAAACCTGTGTATTACATAGACTTTCCTTGTGAGCTAGTATATAAACTGCACAATGCAGTCTTATTACTTAATTATCAACTGATGCAAAAAGCCCACATTTCCTCCTAAGGTGGGGAACCAACATGTCTCCTTGGAAGTGACTCCTTTATCTATTGTTTTAGATTAAAGCCTGCCACTGTGAAATGAAGAAGCACTCTTCTTATCCTGAACCTGCCAACCGGTTTCCTTTCTGTTTCCTAGTTCTGTAGACGCTAATTAATTATCATCTCAGTACAGGGAGCTAAAGTTTGAGAAAGAGAAATAAAACATAGTTTCATAGTTACTAGTCTTCATGGACAAAAAAGAAAATAATTTTGCTTTAAACAGTAGTTTTATTCATTTATGCCAGATGAATGCTGCTCCTGAATTTAATATATTTAGCGACAGTAGCATGGGGGAACCCTCTGAAAACAATGCCAATGAGCTCATTACTTACTCCAAATGATAAAAAATATCTTTTTATAAGAAATATTATCCTCAGACTCAACTTCACTACAGCTCTCTAGTGAACAACGGGATGATACAGGATGAGTAAACTAGTAAAGACTACGATTATTTCTTAATGTTTTAATTAATTAATTTATTATTTATTTATTTATTTATTTATTTATTTCATGTTGGAACTGTTGGAGCTGCCTATATGGAGTGAGAGAACAACTTGATGAAGTTGGTGTGCTCCTTCTACCATGTGGGTAACAGGGATCAAACTGAGGTCACTAGGCTTGTGAATGCTTTTATAGGTCAAGTTTTGCATGAACTGCTCATTCTTTACATGCATTATTGATGTCATATTTCTTCATACTTTAATTTTGTTATTTATTATAACTTTATAACACAAAAATGGGTCCATTAGTGTGAGGTGGACTGTCTTCTTTAAACATCAAGCTGAACCTTGAATTAAAAGGTAAAATATTCTCTTTTACTTAATTAGACTTTAGGACAGTTAATTTACTTGAGGGAAAAAGCCCAAATCTTATTCTTCCTCAGTCTTTTATGTTTGTTTGGATGTTCAATTAAAGCTGCTAAACAAAATAGTGAGAAAATTTGACTACTTTTCTTATATTTTATTATTTTATTATTATTAATTTTTGCTTTCGGTGGAGGTTTTATATATATAATTTCTGAAGAAAAGAGGGGTTTGATAACATCTCAAAGGCATTGAAAATAGGCAAAAAAAAAAAGCCCAAGTCAATAATTACAATAAACACACAAACAGCTCAGAAAGCACTGAAAATTAAAATGTATAGCACAGACTGATGGGTCAAATTGGAGGAAGACCAGAAGGAGGTATTTAAAAAAAATTCTACCACTGAGTGCCCCAGGCATAATCACTGAGCTAATAGAGTTGAATTTACAAAGGATTCTTCTGTGACCAACGTTACCTTAGCTCCATTGTCAGATGGAATCTGTTTCATCACAATGACATAACCAATGTAAGATTTTAGTAGTGGTAGCTGGATATTCATGAAGCTTTCTGAGGCCTTAGGATCCAACCTCTTTATTCCTTCATACCTGACAGGACTTTAAGTAGGAAGACAGATTCTATTTCCCCAACTTACTGGCACAGGACTTATCTCTTCTGGAAGAATTTAAGCACTATTCTCTAGTAATATGTGATAAAAAGTAATTACTCCTGCTTTTAAAAACTCTATTTTACTCTTTTACTTTAATACCACAGGTTGGAATCCATACTCCTCTCTGTAATATAGATAAGTACTTTTGATATTGCAAAATATCCCTTAATTTGAAAGCTCTGATTAAGTGAACTATGCCTTACTTCCTTAGGATACATGACACATCCTTTACTAGTTAATCTCCTATTTTTGGAGATTTTGATCTATCTACTTTCAGTGTAAATTCTTAAGGGTTTAAAATCATTTATGGTAAAGGTCTAGCATTGAATATAATAGGATTTTTACAGTCACCCATGATATTTCATTATTTGTGAATTATTATAAAATATGCTTAAATTTGCAGAATTTTATATAGACCATACAGATATAACATCTAGTCATTCTCAGACAGAAAGAAATTCTGTATTTTGCTTTAAATTTTTCTAAGAAGAACCAATGATTAAGGAAAGAGTATATATAATTCTAGTTTTGTTCTTTATAGTTACATATAAAATATCAGTGGGTGTAAAGAAAAGATGAAATCTAAAATGTAGGCATGAATATTTCATCATGTGAGAAAGTCAACATGTTATTGTCTAAGAGAACTTCCAGGAGCAGAGAGTATTGAGAAAGTGGAGGGTAGGATAGGTACAGGGGGAAATTTGAAAGTCAAGTATTTCATATAAAGAAAAAATAGTCCAAAAAATTATTCATATTTTAGAAAAATAATTGATAGGACTCATCTGCTATTTTAATGATTTATATGTAACTTAAACCAGATTTCCTCAACTATTTTCTTGTCCAAAGAAAAATCTAACAAAGAAATGGTTACTGGCCAGGCAGTGGTGGTGCACGCCTTGCCTTTAATCCTAGCACTGGGGGGGCAGAGCCAGGAGGATCTCTGTGAGTTTGAGGCCAGCCTAGTCTACAGAGCAAGATCCAGGACAGGCACCAAAATTACACAGAGAAATCTTCTCTGAAAAAACCAAAAAAAAAAAAAAAAAAAAAGAAAAGAAAAGAAAGAAATAAAGAAATAAAAGAAAAGAAATAGTTACCTTCTGGGCAAAAGTAGCATGTGCCTTTAGTCCTAGCACTTGGGAGGAAGAGGTAGGCAGATCTCTGTGAGTTCAAGGCCAGCCTGGTCTACAGAGTGAATTCTAGGACAGCAAAGACTACAGAGAGAAATCTTTTCCCTACTTCCCTCAAAGTGGAAGAAGAAGAAAATGAAGAAGAGGAGGAGGAGGAGGAGCAGGAGGAGCAGGAGCAGAAGGAAGAGGAAATGGTTAGCCTACAAACATGCCATTTAATGGTTCTTACAATAAGACAAAGTAACACGAAAAGCTTGGTTTCATTTGAAGGTACTTGTGTTTGACCTAATCAGTCATATTTTAATCTATTTTACTAAATATTTTTCAATGAAAAATATGTTAAATATTGTTTAGAAAACTACACAGATATCTTTCTTCCTCCCAACAGTTTCTGGGAGGTCTTGAAATTTGTCATAAAAGGCAAGGTATTATGATAACAATAAACAATTTAAACAATGAGTTACTTATAACTAACATGGTAAAATATTCTAGGAAAAGTAGAGTGCTGATATTTGGAAACACTGGAATGCCTTGTTGTTTTATGGACAGAAGGTACATATATCCTGACTTTTCGGGGTTGTGTAATTTGTTACAGAAAAAAAAAAATTCATTCACTTCTGACAGCTCTGGAAACTGGAAATTTTAAAGTGTCACCATTCCACATAGCTTCTGAGTCACAAATCAGGGCTGAGGCCTTTCTTCATAAATACCCATATTCTGGTCATACCTTATTGAGGCCTAAGGGTAGCTACGTGTTTCTGTCCCTTCATAAGAATAACAACTGTGTTACATGGTTCTACAGTCATAGCAACCTAAACTTTACTCCCAACAAATTATTGTCTCACACAGTCAGTTGTATTAGAAGGGGTAATTCTAGGGCGTTAAAGCCTCAACATATCCATCATGGAAGGAAAGAAGAATTTAGTCCATATATGTCTAAATGATTAAATATGAAACTGAATTCACCCAAATGCATTTTAAAGATAATTATCATCATTTGAGAATGTTAATGAATTTACACAATTGTATCTCACATCCCTCAGGTTCCCTACAGGAGTCTGCTGAAGTAAACTCATAGTTATCTGGTCTTGAAATAAATGAAGATTTTTTTTTTTCTTAAAATATATATTTTATGAGGTAATCATTTTGGTGTATGTGTAAACATGGTTTTGAAGAAAATTTTTTTTCTTTTTTTGTTTTTTGTCTTTCATTTTAAATGTTGAGTCTTTGAAGTGTTAGAGTCATCTGTTTGATGGAAATTTTGGTTTATATGAAGGAGAAATGGGTACCTGTGACAGAAAATTCTCTCTGACAGAGGGTGTGTGTGTGTGAGTGTGTGTGTGTGTGTATTTATGTGCTTGCACATGCAACTTTGAATAGATTATTATCCATGTTGATTCTGTGTTACCTAATAGGATTTTTATCATTACTATGTATATATGTATATATGGATGTATGGATGTAAATCACTCTTCTAGGTAGGTAAAATTCTTGTTTCCATGATCATATTGTACATTAGGTATGTGTTGGAAAATTTCAAGTTCATCATTACAAAACTTGTAATACTGCATTACATAAACACCTTTTGATTTTCAGATTAATAATTCTTTTCTTTAGAGAGAAGGATGAATAAAAATCCCCTTTAAAAGTACCAAATGTTAAAAAATAAAATGGAGGAAAGTGAGCAATAAAGAAAACTGTTTATCAAATGGCATAATTATTTAGTAATTATTCACTTTGTGCTTTCAAAATATGGTACAGTGTTTGTATTTGCAATAGCTCTTTCATTTTTCATATGAAAGCATATCCATAAATATTTGTCTAAGTAAAGACCTGCTCTGTGTACAAATGATTGTTGAAACTGAGTGCTAGGAAAGATCTTCAATGTTTTCACTGAGAAATAATGAAAACATATTTGATAAATAATTCATTTATACCTGCTGTGCATAATAATCACTGCTGATGTTGGAGTTCTTTCTAGAATAGTTCTCCAAATAACTTGTCCTTTGCACAGTATTGTTTCCAGTGATGGGATGAGAATTTTTGATATTTCATCTAGCATGTTGTTCTAGGAATTAATACAATAAAATTGGTCCCTGTGGCTTTGTATAAATGATTTATTTTAAATGTGGAAAGAGTTTGGTCAAGATTTAAATAAGAATTTCCTGAAAGGGACAGAATTATTCAAATTCTACAGAGGCCCCACAATTTAATTTTAATTGTATATACATTTAGTATAATACACATTTTTTTAATCTTAAGATAAATATGAATAAATTACTACTATCATTTGTCTATGCTTGACTGTGTGATCTTCCAGGGAGCATCAACTGAACTTTACAAATTGTAAATTCTCAATGTCCTGTTTGGAGGAACATAGCAAATCATCTAGGTTTAACAAACCTTCCAAAGAATTCTGCTGCTCCCTCAAGTTAAACATTACCTACCTCTGTGATAAGGGGGACCTTATTGAGAACAATGATTTACACACTATTACAATGTGAACCACAAATGAGAGGCATTAACTCTGAACATTAACAATTTATAAACCAATAAAAATAACTGTTTTTACTTATATTTTGTTGCAAAAAGTATTTTTCTTTTCTTATTTTAATTAACTTGAGTGAATTCTAAGTGTTTTGTCTCTATATTCAGAATTTCTTACATTTAACATTGCATAATCTATAGCAACATATACATTAATGAGCATTAGAAATATACAAATGAATGCTATTTTCACAATATAAAGTAAACAACATTTTTAGTATTTAGAAAGTAATGTATGATGATCTTAGTTAGTATCCTGTTATATTGGTGCAAGGATTTCAGACTATAAGATTTATTCTAGGAATTTTTTAAATTCTCTAATATATTATAATATTTTAACACAGTTTCCCTTCCGTCCTCTCCCCCTAGAGCCATGGCTCCCTCTGTATCCCCTCAGAAAAGAGCAGGCTTTCCAAAGACATCAACCAAACATGGCATAACATGCTACAATAAAAACAGGCACATACCATCACTTCAAGGCTAGACAATTCAATCCAGTAGGAGGAAAAGGGTGCCACAAATAGGCAAAAGAATCAGAGACAGCCCCCTCTCCAATTGTTAGGAATCCCACAAGAACACCAAACGACCCTGCTATAACATATATGCAGAGGACCTAGTCAGACGCCTGCAGGCTCCCTGATCTCTGTGAGCCCCCATGAGTCCTGCACAGTTGATTCTGTGGGTTGTGTTCTCTTGGTATTCCTGACCCCTCTGGATCCTCTGATCCTTCCTCCCCCTCCTCCACAGGATTCTCTGAACTCTGCCTAGTGTTTGGCTGTGGCACTGTGCTTCTGCTCCCATTAGTTGCTGGATGAAGTCTCTCTGGTCTCTTTGATGAGTATTCTGCTGGATTCCTGTCCTGAAACACTCTACAGGCAGTACAAACTATAGGTTGGAGGTTCTGTGGCTAGGTTGGTGTCCCAATCCCTCCACTTGAGTGCTTGCCTTACAGAAGATGACCAGTTCAGGCTGTCTGTGCCCCATTACTAGGAGTCTTTCTTAGAGTTACTCTCATAGATTCCAGAGACTGTCCATCACACTAGGTTCCCACCTCACCCCAAAAATGCCTCCCAATTTCATTCATTTCTCTCAGTATTTTTTTACCTCCACTTGATCCCTCCTGTTCCCAACCTTATCCACTTCCAGGCTACCCATGAAATCTATTCTATTTTTTTTAATAAATAGAATAATGTTTAATACATGGGACCTTCTGGTAGAAATCATTCCAAGAAAAAGCTTGATAAAATTGGCCACAGACTCACATAAGGAAGACATTATGTGTTTATATGGTCTCTGATATTATACAGTTACTAAACATTTGCTACTAATTAGGACATTTCTGAGTTTCTGAGAGCACCTCATCAGTGAACTTATTTCTCCTTAAAGTGTGCTTTACTACATTATAATATTAATGCAGAAAATTAGAAGCATCTTCCCTAACATTAGACTGAGTGTTCTAGCAGGGACATATTGACTTGGTGGTTGTCAATAATATGTGACAATTTAATTCACAATATAATTGAGATAATCAGGCTAGGGGGAGAGTAAATGAAAATGTAGATGCTCACAAATAAGATAAAAAGAAAGTATGAAATCAGAAGAATATTTTGCATAATCAAAGTCTGTAATTTATAATTGACTTAAATTTGTGGGGTTTTTTAGAGACTATTAATTTTTAAAAGGTTATTATTTGAAAATTTTTATTATATTTACTAAAAATACTGAAAGACTTTCAAGTACTATACAAAATTAAAGGCAACATAAATAGGAATTTAAATAAAGATAGGCAAATTGATAAACATAAAAAAGAACAATTATAAAAATAAAGTATTTTATGAAAGAGAGCATTTGTGGATTTAATCAACACAGAAGCAGAAGCCTATCATTGATAGACAAGTTGAGCCTGGGTTTCAGAGTAATATTATTTCAAAACTGCTGATATTTAGGGCTGATTTAATCAGATACATGTAACCATTATGCTCATTATGTTTTCTAACATTATTAGTGAACATGGTCAAGTATGAGAAATATAATTATATAAAAATATACTTCCCAATAGCTAAGATATAAAAAAAATACTTCCCAATAGCTAAGATATGAAACAGGTGTTTATCTAAAGGCTCTTAAAGTTTGAACAATATTAGGAAAGATTTTTTTATTTGACATTTAGACCTCGCCCCCACCCCCAATGCTTTCATGTTGAACAACTCTAGCAAGCAGTAAAACTTCCAATTAGTTCGCAAAGTAATTGAATCATCACTACTCAATCTGTGGTACAATCTTAGCAATCAAGTAAAGTATTGGTCACTGGAGTCAATTAATTCCACTTCTGAGGGCTCTGTTTGCTGCTAGAAAATGATGCATTAGAGGTGGCTGCTTGAAGAGACAAGGTGGGAGAAATAGGCATACAACTGTGTCAGGATGTCTTCCAGCAGAGCAAAAAGCTTAAATCTGCCTTCATGATTTCATTTTCTCCCCTTTCTTCCAGGGTTCCCGCTATTCCTTGTGTATACTCTTCCTCACTAAAACCATACAAATATGTGTGAGTGCTGGGCTCTCCGTGTGGTGTGTCCCCAGCCAACTGCTGGTACGTTGTTTGTTTCTGCAGAATTGCACTCATGAATGGCGTGTTTTGATTGTGCTTCTTCCCCTTGGTGCACCATGTCACCAGTTACAGCTGTGACCTTGACCAGGGTTATGGCATCCTAGGTACAGTACTGTTGTTGATTACCTTCCCTTCTTTACCTAACTCTTAGGAGTATCTTAGATATTTATCATGAAAACGTATCATAAAACTGAAAAGTTTTCTTTAATCCTTTCTCTAGGGAAATGTTTCAAGTACAACACAAAACAACAGTAAACAGTACAATTTGCTATGAATGCTGTAGTAATCATCAACCAGTTAGTTCAGTACACTGACCATCACTAGCAGCCTAGACATATAATCCTGATATTTCCTCTCAGTAACTACTTACTGCATGTTTCTACAAGACATCTCAATTTTCTCACACATATTTGCTGTGTTTCTTTTATATCATATATATACTGAGAATAAAATTCTAATATTTACCACTTGTTTAATGAAATATTGATAATACTACCACAAAGCATGTTGTCCCCTCTATCTTACAGCAATACCATTCTTGCAACAATACACTTATTGTTTTGTGTAGTTATATTCCTTTCATTTCATTGCTGTATAGTATTCCATCATTTACATTAATGGTAATTTAATTTATCTAAAAAGCATTGCTAACGATAATCCGTTATGTATTTCTTCTGTGTCTTCTTTCTGGCTCTAAACTAAAGAGTATGAATGACAGGCTACCCAACATGAACATTTCCCTATACTTAGAATGAAAGATGAATCTGATTTTCCAAGTCGCTCTCACTGCTGCAGCATGAGCAAACGCATGGCATTCAACATCTTTGTCTAAATTTCAAGTTGCCTTATCATTTCAATGACTCTGTTAAGAAGTCATATGTTCCCTTTGCATTTTCCTGATTAGCAACATTTTCTAGTGTATATCTGACATAAATGTCTTACTTGAGTCCATTTTTCCCCTGTAATCATTTTATATATTTGAGGGATTATTAGTAATCTCTAAAAATTCCTTCTTCTACAACTGCATTCAAACTATATTCTCCCTTCTCCATTGCACTTTTAAAACATTTCTGATGGGCTAATTTTGAAAATAAGTTCTTAATTTTAATATCAAATAAACTAACATTTTTCTTCATGACTACTGCTTTGTCTTATTTAAGAAACTCTCCCCTATGTATGATAAATATATTACTCTATATAGCCTTGGAGAAATTTGCCACTATTAGCTAAATGTGTAATTCCTTGGGACTCATTCTCAAGACACAGTGCAGTCAATTCACACTATCTCATTATGGATAAATGATTGCTCCAGAATCACTTGTCACTGGTAGTATCATTTCCTGATATGTACCGTATCACTCATGTTGGATTAGGTGTGTGTATCCACATGTCTGCTCTGCTTGTGCTTGGGCTATTCAGCTATTCCTGCACAGATAGCCCATTACTTCTCCACTGAAGTGCAATATTAAGACCTAATATCTGATAGATTGAGTTCCTGCCCTTCGATAGTCTTCAAAGAAACGTGCAATGTCTATTATTAGCATGTGGCATGTTGATAACCAATGTTGTCTGTCCTTGATGTTCAACAAAACTCCTGTTGAAATTTTCTAGAAGGATGTAGTAAATCTAAAGTCAAGTTAGAAGTTTTTATGATATTCAGTTTTTCCTTTCATTAGCATAGTTTATGTACATCAATATACTTAGCTTTTTCATTAATTTCATCCAGGAAATAGTCTGTCTTCACTTGCAGGAAATATGGCAGTATGCTATGTTGAATGATACTGTTTTAAATGCATTTTTCTTCTGTTGGTTATAGCTATAAGGAAAATAATTTGTTTTCCATATTTTAATTTCCATCCTGGTAACTTGCTGAGGTGTTGAATTGATTGTAAGGTGTATTGTTTGGGTTACCATTTACATACTAATATTCATGAACAATAAGGATTTTCTTTCTTACTGTTGAAAGAGTGTCAGAGGGAAGACTAACAGGACACTGTGACATGAGAGGCACAATCAGAAAACTGGCAGTGGCTTTAATGTAGGAGGGGTTTTGGAGGTCAATGCAGAGGGAGAGGAATGCATGAGGGAATAATAACACCACAAATAGGTGAAAGAACATAGAAATTATGTTTATGTACCCAAAATTATATATAAAATGTAAGTGTATGTGTCAATATACATAGTTCAAATGAAGTTATGCACTTGGGCTGACAATGTTCCTCCCAAGAACCTTCTGAGAGATGACAAAAATCCCAGTACCAGGCACCAAGACCACCTTTTCTTTTGTTGCTCAGAGAGTTTAAGAGACCCCACAAACAATGTAGACTACTGCTGTTGTAGAAGGTAAATTCTTATGGGTGAATACACAGTGCATTTTGGGCATAGGACTTAGAAAATTCAAGCTGGATCTGACCTGAGAGCATCCTCCCTGAGGACTAGCATTCATTGAACTGGAAGGTACTGTGCAAACTTCCGAAGGAGGAAACCAACAGTAGTTCCAACTATCTGTGATGCTGATGGACAACAGCAACAACCAGTTATCTCTAGCACTCATATATTGGCAGTAAATATCAGGTGTCTAAATGGACTTAAGGCCCACTACACAGAAGGGAAATCATACTTGATACTGGAAACCTAGTCAACTGCTCGGGGCTATTGAAGTCATTGAGCTTACAAGATCATTGATGGAGACCCATGATATATCTCCAAAATAACTCCTTCACCTAAGGCTCAGGAAAAATCATGGAAAGGAAGGAAGAAGTATTTTAAGAGCCAGAGGACCAAGAAATCCACTAAGAAAATGTATCTCCTGGTATTGATAGAAAAGCAAACATGATATTCCCAAAGTATGGCCGCCTTGAAAGAGCTGAACAAGGACACACTGATGTGGTGGGTAGTCATTCCAGCTTTGATCTGGAAATCCAATCCCCACTGAGGCTTCAGTAACTGTCACACCTACAAGGCAGGGCAGAGAGAGGACCCTGAAGACCCTAGATCCAGATGCGCCAGCTCTCTTGGTTCCTGGACCCTGGACACTGGAGGTAGACAGAGCAGAGTTCTCCAGAGAACACCACTGGACTATGCTGCACCTTTTCCAGATCCTGTTACCTATCCCTTCACTTGTGAGTTATTCCCACAAAGTAAACCTCCTGTTTAACTACATGGAGTTATTTCAACAATACACAAGAAGACATATTAAAGTGGAAAGGAGAAATATCTCTTGGATCTCTACCTCTAGACAAATTGTTTTAGGGCAACATGGATACTGAGAGTCCAACAAGTAGTTTTCCCCAGATGTGAGGCTCTAATTGGTTAACAATATCAACTGGTCAACCATCAAATCATATATAAAGTAACACTAAGTAGACTGAGCAAATTATATATATATGTGTGTGTGTTATGTTTATAATTTATATAATATGTTATATTATATATCATCCAATATAATATACATTATATTATATGGCATTTATCATATATTTGTGTAGTAGATACATAGCTATAATATATACATGATATATGATAAATTTTATAATTTATATTAATTATATGATTTATACTATATAAATTATTATAATTTTCATATAATATATGATATTATGTGTATATTGTTACATATATTTACACAACATTTAAGAAAAATAGGTCATGAATGGGTGTTGAGGGGAGATGGAGAGGTTGGAAGTACAAAAGGGAAGGGAACAATGATGTAAATATATTTTAATTAAAAAAGTGTTTTTTAATTAATCACTATCTTAAATGGGAGATGTTTTTAAAGAATGCCAGAACTATGCATTTGCATATATTATGTAAGATGTTATATTGTGCATATATCAGATTGAAACTGTTGTTTCTGTTCCTTGTTTTCTGATATTTTAAGAGCAATAAATATGTTTGAATGCTGTCAAATGCTGTTTTGTAACATTTAAAGATACTAATGCAATTTGTGTCCTATTCTTTTTAACATTTAAAATTTTTATTTTATGTTCATGGAGGTTTTACCTACATTTTTTTTTCTGATCTTCATCTGAGAGGCCAGTGTCAGTAAACACCAGAAGATGGCCATGGATCCCATTCGACTAGAGGTAGAGATAGTTGAGAACGGCCATGTGGGTGCTGAGAAACAAACCTAGGTCCTGTGGAAGAACAGCAATACTCAGTGCTCTTAACCACTGAGCATCTCTCAAGCTCCATCATTTCTTGTTAACACGGTATATTAAATAATGTTACTTTTCAATGCTAAACTAGCCTAGCATTCCTAGATAAAAAAAAACAAAAACAAAAACCTGGCTAGAATACTAGAATATTAGCTTCTATCCATATTGCTGAATTAAGCATTTAAAGTATTCTTTATACTGAATTCCAGAGTGTTTACAATGGTTTGAAAGCCAACCTGCAACTAGTGATGGTTTCCTTTTCTCATAATCTCACCATCATTTGTTGTCAATTGTTTTCTTGATCTTGGTTATTTTGACTAGAATAAGATGAAATTCAAGGTTGTTTTGTTTTGCATCTTCATAACTTCTAAATATTGTGAGCACTTTTTGAGAGGTTTCTAAGCACTTTAATTTCTTCTTTGTTTAGATCCACAGCCCAATTTAGTTGTGTATTTGTTTTTGCTTTGAAATGTTCTTATTTGTTCCTTATATATTATGGCTTTTTATCCTCTGTTAGATACATAGCAGGCAGAGATTCTCTACTAGTTGGTGGAGATCAAAATCTCATCTTGATATAATGAATTGTTTCCTCAGCTATACAGAAGATTTTTAGTTTATGAAGTTCTTCCCAATAGAGTATGTTACCTAATTTCTTAGCAAATGGGATCCTATTCAAAAAGCCCTCTCCTCCACCTACCTCTTGGGGGGTACTATCATGTTTCTTTTTAGATATTTCACCTTTTTAGGTTTCACATTGAAGTCTTTGATTTAGTTGTTGTTGATGTTTATTCAGAGTGATAGACATAATTTTATTCTTCTTTTTGTGGACATCCAATTTTCTAAGTACCATTTTTTTGAAGAAGATATCTTTTCTTCGGTGTATAGTTTTGACATCTTTGTCAAATATTAGATGCCTGCACCTACATACACTACTATTTGGATCTTCTATTTTGTTTTATTGCCTACACATCTGCTTTTTGCTAATTATCATGCTGGTTTTATTACTGTATCTGATTGATAACCCTTGAAATCTGGTATGCACATTGCTTCCACATTGATCTTTATGCTTAGGGTTGATTTCGTTATCGGGATTTTTGTGGCTCCATAGGAATATTGGAACATTGGTTTTATAATTTGTGGAGAATGATGTGGGGAATTTGATTTGGATTGTATTGCTGTAAATCGCTTTTGGTTGGATCCAGAAAGACAGAACCAGAGGGACAATGTTGCCTGCTGTGAAACTGTGCCTACTATACATGATAGGAGCACTGCACCCATGAAATTTCAACAATTGGGTTGTTTAAATAGGACCATAACAATGGTAATACTGGTGCGAAAGCCAACTTCATTGAAGTAAATCTCACAGGTCTCAAATCTAGATGAGGAACTGTAAGAAAATAATGACTGCTGAAAGAGGGAGAATCAGTCTTCCTTAGAAATAAGTCCCAAATGGGTTATCCAATAACAAGTGGTCATCTTTAAAAACTTACATATATATGCAAATCTAAATGGACTCAACAGAAGCCATGAATTTCAGAAGAAATCTGGACAACACTGAAGTAACTAAAGAGGAGAATGGGAGATGGAAATGATGTCAGTAGAGTATTATGCATAAAATTGTTGAACAATATAAAACATTAATTAACCAAAAAGATAATGTATTAATGCATGAGATATTTTCATTTGGATTCCTCAGATAACTTTTAAAAATATATGTTCTTGATGGAGTGTCTTACTTTACATAGTTAACTTATTTTCATCACAGTAAAATGCTTAAATGTTTGGAATTGACAGTTAAGAAGTTTATTGAAAAATCAGTCTTTGCAAAGTTATCTGGACAAGTGACTTTCTTCCAGAGGAAAGAGTTCTCAGAAATATAACTGGGGAAAATGGCACCTAATTCCCTAATTTTCTGAGGCTTAGCAGAATCATCATTTCAGAAGTCAATAACTTTGCTAGCTTTCAGAATGCTGTACTTCAAACACTGAGTGCTTCCTCTGACAAATGATACATTCAACAAATAATTACCAAATGATTAAAAAGAGAAATGTCAATATACAAGATGTTTAACAAAGTGTTAGGAATTAGGTAAGAGCTACACAAATGATGGGTTATTGTTGTGAATCTAAGATAATTGCAATCATCTATTGTCCATTTGCTGAAACCACTGACATGCTGATTCTCTTCAGGTTTCTAATATATTTCAAATAGTGATCACAAGTTCCCAAGAATAAATATTTGGACCTTTGTTAAAAAATGACAGAAGAACTATTAATCCTTTTCAACTCACATTTAACCAGAAACAATTATAATTTACTCTGCAGTAGTACAGTTTAATATATTGTTGGTATCTTCACTAACCTATTTGTATATTTATAAGTTATTAAGAGAATTTTAAAGAAATCATGGGTGCATATAATATTGTTATAGACATAAATATACAACAGAAACATACAAGACTTAATTTTTAGGCACACAATTTCTTTGCGTTTATTTTATAAGTTGATTTGTAGGTATTTGTAAAAATGTTATCACCAATCAAATCATCCTTGAAAAAGATATTCAGTCACTGGCCAAGTGCTGGGGGCATACGTTGGTACTAGGCTGCTTTACTACCATGCTCAGAGCCCTAGGTTTGATCTCTAATCCCACAAACAAAAAGGAAACAAAAATAGTGCCATTGACCAGCATAAATTCTGAATGCTCTTTAATCCAAGACTTGTATTGCCTCTCTATACATTTTAAATATCTGATGTAACAGTAGTTTTCATTGAAAAATTACATCCATATATTAAAAGACCCATGCAAATCAGGCTTGTGCAATGAATATGAGTGTGTGTGTGCTGTGCAAGGTTGTGTATGTACATTTGTATGCACATACATGGGCTTTGCTTATAGCACATAAAACCTTAGATAATCAGGCAGAAGAGTTTGTGGATGCAAACCTAGTATAGTATTGCAGAAACACACTCTGAATTCATGCAATCTGAAATCAAATCTATTGCAGCTGTTTGATTTTGAAATTTAAACTATTTAAGTCATAATTTCTTAAAAATAAGCAAATATTATTGAGACAAATAATTGAAGCAAATTCTGTAGTATATTTACTAGCATAAATGAAATGCCAGAGAAAGGCCAAACTTTATATTTTGTATGAGTTTGACGTTAATTACAAAATGTGTATATATTCCTGATACCTAAATTGAGTAGTAGCCAGGAAGGTGTGAGTCCAGATCATAAAATAAACTTCTGGAATCTAACACTTAATAATATTGTCTTCTCACAAAGTATCTACTCAACATTTCCATACATGCCCAGATATTTCCATCTAAGAAGAAATACAAAGTTGGAAGAAAAATGACATCTTGCCTAGGAGTACTTGACAATGCCCATGAGCCAGCTTCCCTCTGATAATGCTATTTTATCACAATAAATATCAAGAACTGGCTTTTAGAAAAAACATTTAAATATGAAAGATTTATTAGATGTAATTTTATATGTTGTCTGGGCTCATTTATTGCAATCATCTTTGATTATATAAAATTAAATGTACTAAGATTTTAAGACTAAGATAAGCTAGTTCAATTTATGGGCTATTTCACTTTTCCTTTCAAATACCACTTTAGAAGCTATTCACACATTCAACTTATTTCTTCTAAAATATTCAGGCCATTTTTTAATTAAACCATCCTGCCTTTCATATGACAGGTCAATTCCCCTCTGTCCTTTGTGAACGGTCACCCAGGCTGCTTATTAACAGCATCAGAAATGAATGCAGACAGCTTTATTTCTTGGTTTATAATCATTATTAAATAATGTTCTACTACTAAGTAAAAAGATTGGGATTCCTATAACATCACTTAGCATTTACACTTTACAATACTTCTCCATTTGTCATTATCACATAGAAAAGCTCATATTTCTATAAAATTTTACATTTACTAAAGGCTAAAATTGAAATATTTATCATAGATATTATCATAAGTACTTCTTAGCTAACTTTCCTCTTAAAATATAATCTTTGCCTTTGTTGACATTATAAAGTATAGTTTAGTTTCCAAAAAAGGTGGTCTGGGTAAGAAAGACAAGAATATTTTGGGACTTTGAATATAAAAAAAAATTATCCCATGAATGTGACTAAGGTGAGCAAATTGGTTTGATGGCAGTCCTTCTCTGGTCCATGGCCTGAATATGTTTTGCAGTTTTAAGTGAACCACTGTCGAAAGCACTTCCACAGGACAGACATGAGAGAACCCCTGTCCTGGCCTGTCACAGCGTATTGGTTTTCTATTGTCAAATGAAGAGTGCTCAGCTTACCGGTATGTTTTACTCAACTTTCCCCACGAAGCTTCTTCTTACAGTTTGCAATGCTAGAGTGTAAAAAAATATTATTCTTTTTTATTGAAAACTGATGTATTGGCATTTTCAATTGTGTCCTTTTATTTTAAAAACTTTCATACATAACATTTTATTTTATTTTATATTATATCATTTCCCCCTTCCTTTTCCTCACTCTAAACTTTACATAAAACCTTCTTTGCTCTCTCTCTCTCTCTCTCTCTCTCTCTCTCTCTCTCTCTCTCTCTCTCTCAATCATGGCCTCTTATTTTCATTAATTGAGTGTGTGTGTGTGTGTGTGTGTGTGTGTGTGTGTGTGTGTGTGTGTGTGTAGTCCTAAATATAATGGGCTTAGTCTATATATTGCTGCTTGCATACCATTATTTAAGTCATTTGTTTCTCTGTCTCCGAACTGATTTTTTAACCTATAATACACTTTCTTTCATTCATTTATTTAACATTAACATGTTCAATGTATTTCATGGGTCTACTGAACTGGGGGAAGGGTGCATCACAGTGAGGTACTTCAGTAGTATTTGATATCAGATAATCAGAGGCCCTTCAGATTCTGCTCCCTTTACACATTTCACTTTGGGCAAATGAACATGTACAACAGCAAATTCTAAAACTATTATGAATACAAAACCAAGTGGACTGTGTTTATCTGTTATGAAGGCCCACTAAACAATTATTAAGTAAAAATAAATGAGATAGATGTAACAGAGTGCTTAGAGAAATGACTAACAATGGAGAAGATTTTAGTAAATGTATTACCACTGACATTGTTGCTCTGGTACTATTTTCTTCCTTATATTTGCCATTATCTCAGTAGCTAATTCTCTTGTATGTCCTAACTGCAATCTAAATTGAGTAGTGTATGCTCCCCTCCTTTGATGAGTCTTCTCCTTTGGAGTCCTCCCAAGATATTCTCACATTTACGCCCTCCTCTTTCGGTGTATTGTTCTCCAGTCTGTGGTGATCTTAAATGAATTTTTGATAATGTGTTTAAATAAAAGAAAGGAAGTGTAGTCAGCATTCTACTGAGGACACTGTCTTTGTTAATACACTTTCAGTTCCTACGAGACAACATACACTGTACTTTGTATATGGTGACATCCTGGAGAGAAGACTGAAGACACCTATGGATAAAATGATTTGCTAGAGACTTGGTTTTAGTTCATGGCAATAAAATTGAGAAGACAGAGGGATTAATAGGGATTGCTGATAGAGAACAAGTAAAGTTGTAAACTTATCACAGATTTTACCTCGTATTTTAAAGAAATGAAAGCATTATGTCAATACATTAATTTAAACTATGTGCCAGGCATGGGGCCTGCCCGTAAGTGTGGTTTGTATACCAAATGAGACTCCCTTGGAGAAAATTAATTTTTCATTTGTGGGCAATTATCAGGTGAAATAGCTTCTGGCTTAGGTATAGCGGTTTGTGATCATTGCCTCTTTCATCACTGGGATGTCACCTAGCTTAGACCCGTGCATGCCCTCTGCATTCTGCCATTCTTCTATGAGTTCCTATGTGCATCAGTCTTGCTGTGTAGAGAAGGCCTTGTTTCCTGACTGTCTACAATCTTCACTAACTCTTACAACCTTTCCACTTCCTTTTCCACAGAGTTCCCTGAGCCCACTGGGGAGGGATTTATTGGAGACATATTGCATATTATATAAGACTGAGTGTTTCAAATATTTTGCTCTCTGAACATTGTCCAGTTGTTGGACTCTGTGCTTGTTCCCATCTCCTGCAGGAAGGAGCTTCTCTCATGACAACTGAACAAGTCAATGATATATTACTATAGTAGTTTATTGTTTCTTTCTTTTTTTTTAATGACCATTTGTTTTCTAGTGAGAGAGAGCAAGAAAGGCCATGTATTTGGGTGGATCAGGAGGTGAGTCTGATATAGAAGGAGTTCAGATAAAAGAACCTTATCAGAATACAGTGTATGAAAATAAACCCATTTTCAATAAAACCTGTTGACTGAATAAACACACACAGAGAAAGACAGAGAGAGGGGGGAGGGAGGGAGGGGGGAGAGAAAGAGACAGAGAGGTTTAGGATTGCCAAGATAAAGTAGAGTGGCTGCTGGTAAATCCATATTTTTGCCAACAACAATTTGTTACACATTTCATCTTTTAGATGGTAGTAAGGACTATACATAATAGAAAACGAAGCAAAATGGATTGATGATTTCATAGTCTTCATGCTCTATTAGAGAAAGCATCGGGAAAAATAAATCAATAAAAAACAATGTAAATTTAGGTGTGCATATTGACTAGATAGCTATGTCTACACAATACTGTAAGAACTGTATGCCCACTGAAGATGCACTGTATATTATTATGTATAAATAGATATTAATATATTATATATGTTTATACCACATTAGACATATTTTAAAGTTTCATCTTAATTCTAAACTAAACAAATTTATGTAAGTCCTCTATGGGCCATAAGGCATGTACTACTGTCATTATTAATGAAAACAGAAGTACTGAGCATAATTGAAATAGTGTTCAAATGCATTCATGGGCTAAAGAATAATAGATAATAGGCATATCACTTTTATTAAGTGATAGATGTAGCATATATATGTATATATATATATATATGTGTGTGTGTGTGCATGTGTGTGAAATAAATATATGACAGTCTTCAAAAACCTTGAGAGTTATCTAATATTATTGTTTTATTATAATAAATGAAATTGACATTTGATTCCACAAAGTCACATTATAGATAAAACTTTGAGGTAAATTCCTTCTTTTTCAAAATTTTCACCAAAGAGTAAATAGTTTACAATGTCTCAAGTAAAAACCTTCTTTAATGTTTTCAGATTGTGACTATTTTCATTTTAGGTTTTTCTAAGGCATTTTGACAATAGATAGTTTAGTTCTCATGGTAAAAGTTGGTGTTGTTTTCTCTCTATTTCCAGTTAATAAATAGCCTCATCCCTGACTCACAGGCTCTTGTAGGACTACTTTACACTGCTGATGTTTACACACCTCCCTTATTCCCACTTTCTATTATCACACCTGACTTCTGTAGATTTTTAACCATATACAGACATGGTAAAAATTGCTTAATTCATATTAGATTCTCTATTAGAGTTTTAAAGGAATCACGTTTTAGTCAGAAAAACTTATCAAAATCATAAGAGTAATGTAATTGCGAGGGCATGATCTAAGAACAGCAGGATATGAAGTCACCTGATTTTCTGTGGTGAGAATTTTGTGTTTCTTCTCTGAATATTTTAATATGACTTCAATAGACTGCATCCGTATGTAAGAGGATGTGGAATCTAGCTGAACCACTAGGAAATCTAACTATGCCACAAGAAACCAATCTGGATTGCTTGGCAATACTGAAGGAAGACATAATATATCTTCCTCAAATATGGCATATTGTTCTAAAGTTTGTTTTGATCTAACAGAACTTGATACTAGCAGATGAGAGAAAGCCCCTTTGAACACAACCTGAATGTAGGAGATAAAAAGCACATATGGAAGGTAGCCCTACAGTACTATGGTTCTCATCACTAAGGTTAGAGAAGAGAGGCTGAGAGACACCTATGCAACAAACTGATAAAATAATCCTACTTTCCTAGTCTCTTCTCAATAATAATTTAATAAACTCACATGACATGTTACATTTTCACAACTTATGACTACCCAACTCAGTATTGTTTTTTCAGTTCTACCTCCAGTCATTCTATTTTGTATTGAGTACCTTTGTGCCATATCAAACTTATGTTAATGACATATGAATGTTTACATACTGCATAATTTACATTTTAGTTTTATGGTTTAAAAACAACACATTTATGGGCCACGTATGATATTCCTCTTACCATTTAGGACAGATTTACTCTATGTGATCTTCATTTCTATTGTTCTTCATGTGTAAGTGCTGTAGTATTTTCTTAGGGTATGGAAACAAATTGACACTGGAAACAATCTTGTGAAAATGCTGACTGGGAGAAACTATGGCATTGATAGTTTCTCTCTATCAGCATCACCATCCTTCAGCATGTATTCACCTTACAAATATCAGGACAGTACAACCATCCTGTAAAAGAAACAGTCAACATCATTAACCTTAAATTGTGTGCATAAGCATGATTTCTATCAATACATTAAGGTCTTCTCTTATTTTCCCATTAATGTTCTTTAACTTTTCTACTGCCTTCATTTTGCTAATTTTGATGATAGTTTGATTGTTATTTCTACTACCTGGGACATATATTTTTATGTGAATTCAGATTAAATAAGTGCTAAGGGCATGTAGGAATCAATATCTAATATATTTCTGAACACAGTACTCAGCATTTTTATCTTGAATTAAAACAACTTGAAATGTTCACAGTCCCACCTTTAATCAAGTGTAACCATAAACTACAAAGAATTGAAAATGAAATGAGTATAAGAAATTTCACACTCCAAGCAGTCAGATGATAATAAGTTTCCACCTGTTAACATATTAATAACAGTGTTAAAGAGCACATTGTGCCTGAGGTATTACAAGTCTGTGCAATTTTACATGTGTCAAGAAATGGTTTGCTTGTTAGCAACTGGCTAGTGTATCAAAGCAGAGTGAATTCCGTGGGGGAAACCAATTGTGTAATAAGGAAACTTATAATTCTTTGCTCTCTGAGTTATTTAAAATAACCCATGAAAACCACTGAATAATACAGGAAAAGGAATTGCCCTCTGGAGGGTATTAGATGACCTACAGTAATAGATCATTCCCATCCCTAATGCCTATGATTAATATGTCATAATTTTGAAACGTGCACCCAGGGAGAGAGGCAGTGAATGGTGATACAGAGACAAAGCACGTCACACAAAGGGGACAGCCTGTACCGGTAATTGAGGTTATTATGCCAGGGAAAACATTCAGTTAGACTTACCAGGGAAAGGAGGAGGTTGGATGACATTTTATTTGACTATTTTCTTTATGTGATTTCCTCTGTTGAATAAACTGTACTCAATGATATATTAAAAATCTGAAGGCAAAAATAGAACAGAACAGGACAAACATGCCATAGTGGACTTACCCACATTTTACAAAAGAATACTAACCCCAAATAAAGCTTAAAGAACAGAGAGAAGTCAAGAAAATCCCCATGAAACTCTGGTGTGATTGGAGATCTGCAAACAACAAAAGGCAAATATGTCAGTGAGTTCTGCATTTGCATCTAAGTTGGTGTCCACAACAAGTGTTCTAGCTGTAATAATATTACTGTAAATTTATAGTACTGCCTTATATGTCCCTGAGTAGAACAGGATTCAGGAGGAAATTTAGCTGGAGCAGAAGAGTTCATTTCAAGAATGGGGTGAATAGGGACAAAACAAGGAAAGACAGGAGGGACGATATTGGCTGTATCTAAGAACTATAACAATAGAGATATATTTGTGGGAATAGGTCTTTTAAAGTTAATTTTAAAACATTTAAAATTCTAGATGTTTATAATCATGTTTATAATCTCGGAAATTGAGAGCCAGGAGGAAAAGAATTGCTGCGTATTTGAAAGAGAAATGAAGCTAGTTCTGCACTGTCTGTGGGCATTTCTTTTTCTTTTTGTTGAAGTTTATTACCTAGAATGATGCACACATTGTATAAAATCACAATATAAGTAAAAGAATGTAAATATAAGGCAAATTAGCACAGTAAACAGCAAAGAAAATATTATTGAAAGTAATCATGGCTCCCTAATAAGAGAAAGGTGCCCTTAACTGACTCCCTGCGGTGAAGAAGACTGAACCTAAACTCTGCTGAACCAATATTAGTCAGTAACCCCAGCCTGTGGGAAAACCTTCACAGCTACCAGATAATCAAGGAGGCTCCAAAGCAGTCATTATGCTAACCACATGCAGGGAAGATCTGTATAGGAGCATTCTGATGATTTCTTTAGCATACGAAGTCTCACATTTTAGATGGAGACGAACTAATAGAAGCATGCTGATAGCATGCCTGCTACAGAAGAGTAAAAATTTGTACTTAGTGTTTCCCACAGAGCACAACCAGAAAGTCAATAACAAAAAAGTTCATATAAAACCCCATGCAGAAAATGGACAGTGATACATACTTTATGAAGTCAAATTTCTAGGAACTACATGATACCTATCTAAGTTTTAAAAAGAAAGACTCAGTGTTCATCAAAGTGACCATTCCTAAGTTAATTATTGGAGAGCAGAAGCTATCCTAAGTATAGATAAAGGTTGGAAGTTTTGCTTGCTTTAAAAATACATTAAGATATATGCCACTTAATTAATTATCCCATTAGTATCATATAAGTGGGCAAGTCACCTAGCACATCCAATAATACGCCTATAGTGCTGAAGATCTAGCCATGGTCTTTATAAATTAGACACATGGTTTTCATAAGCTGTATCTCTGGCCTTTTTGAGATAGGTTTATTAAAATTTGGCCACAATTTTTTTTCTTCAGACAAGTCCATGGAATGTGCCTGTCTATTTATTGTGAGTTGGGATTGTATCCTCACAAGCTCAGAAGTTAGTATTTTTTCTATAGGTGACATAAGAAGAAATAGAACATACTTAGAATAATGAAATTATATAGTTTAAAGTTCCTAAAATATCTCAAAAATTAGCCAAGATATCTTTGACACTATACATGATTTTATCAGACAGTTTAACATTTTCTAAATGTATCTTCTTTGGCTCAGACTAAAATCACCTCCCTAAGTCACCATTTCTTATAAAAAGTTGCACATGTGTATGTCATTGCTTTACTTTTTGTTGTGTTATATAAAGGTGAAAAAAACAATAAAATGACAGATATGAGAGTAATTAAACATTTAAAATTTTTGAAGTTAAAAGAATTCAACTAACTCACTCTGCTGAGAGTTTTTTTTTCAGATCAATAGTCTTTGGTAATAAAAACTATTGTAGTGTTTATAGTTATCACAAACACATCTTGACTATAAGGTATAAACCTTCAACTGGTGTCTCCACTTCTTCCTCATATAACTACTAAGTGAATATGAAATCTCACTTGGGTCATGATTCTTTCCCCATTATTTTGAGAAAAGAATCCAAGTTCTTTGCTGTGTCCTGAAAATCTGCTTTGCATCTAGCTTTCTCAATCAATGACTGGTTCCAGAATATGATGTCAGAAACCCAGGTTATATCTGTCCTATATGAGTCAGTACTCCTCATTCCTTCTCCTTCCTCTGGCCATTGATAGAGCAGAAAATCAATTCAGAAAACTTCCTCATCTCAAATAGCCTCATTATCCAATGAAGCTCACCAATAGACATTACTAGTGAGCATGATTTTGTCAGACACCTCATCATTGCCAAGTTTCATCTTATTTATTTATGTATATTTCCATAAGAGTATGAGCTCTAGAAAATGGGGTATCTTGTCTGTTTTATTCACAGTCAATATTGTGAGCCTAGAAAAACACCTGAATCATTAAATATAATCAATAATTATTTAATGTTTGAATACTTTAATTGATATATAAAAACATAAATTAGAACTAAGTTTTAAAATATGGGGAATGAATATAGCCAGACAATAATCTAGAGTAATTAGTTTTACTAATTGTGAATCCCTAACATGCATACCTAATTCATAAAAAGATTATTTAATTTATGCAAATTATATCATGAAACTAGATATAAGATATAAGATATAAGATGTGTATATCTTTGTTTGCATGTGTGTGTGTGTGTGTGTGTGTGTGTGTGTGCAGGTTTGCATATGTTTACATGCATGCAGAGACAAGAGAACAATCTTGTGTTTCATTCCTTTTGGACTGTCCACCAACAGAGATTGTATTTGTTATTGGCCAGAAACTTGCTAGCAAGGTTAAGCTGGTAGGCTAGTGAGCCTAGAAATCTGCTGTATCTATCTTCCAAGAACTGGAATCACAAGTGTATGAATTCACATATGCCTGGTTTTTGTTGTTGACTTGGTTTGTTTTGGGGGGTTATTTTTTGCTTGTTTGTTTGCTGTTTTTTTTGCACATGTTCTTGTTATCAAACTCAGGTCCTCATTCTTACAAAGAAGACAATAGTTTTACAAACTGAGCTATACAATTCAATTAATGAAGTACACAGCTCTTAAGAATAAACACTTGTTTGGAATTAAAAGACTGTATTGTAAGAAGATATTAGGACAAAACAAGTGAATAGTTGTTAGTTGCACTAATTCATAGTAACTTAGGGATTTCTTAAAAATATTTGACTCAGTGGTAGTCTGGAAATTACTTATCTAATAACTATTGCCAAGAATATGTTTTCATATTAAGTATTTTGCTCATAACTTTGAATTTCCAAATTGTCTGTATATAGCAAATTCTAATTATTCACTATGGTTTTCTTAATGTGGGAATGCATCTATTTTCCTTCAGTGACAGTGATCCAAATATTTATGTGAAGCCTGTGTAGTGTGAAAATTTGATTTTCAAGGCAGAGCAGTTGTTGATAGTGGTGAAAATAAATAAAAAAAATACACCATTCACAAGACTCTGAACTTGTTAAATTATTAGTTGTCATAAGTAAAATTTTGTTTGAATATTCAGAATACAGCAGGCCTACTTACAAGCAATCTCTTTTTCTTTGATGCTCTTCTATATAGTGACTGACATGTAGATATTAAAACTATTGTTAGCAAATGTCTTGTAAAGGGACTGGAGCAATAGTATGCATCACTCCTTATATTTCAGAAAACCTTCGTATTATTTTTCTGTTTAACTGAAGTATGAATTCCAATAGACATTTTTTCACTGATCCTCAAATAACTAATGACTTTGCTACCCTGTAAATGGTCCTTTTGATGAAACTTTAACCACCTGTGTGTGGTAATCATAAAAACGTTTTGAAGTTGTCATCTATTATATTTTTGATAAGCTTATAATAGATCAAGTTAACTGGATTTGCTGTCTTATACAGCATCTCACAAAAAGATATTTTCATCGAGGAATTGGATATTGATTTTTCTTTAAATACTAACTAATGACTGGGAGGCACTATAAAGCTCCTTCTCACACACTTCTCAAATTCAACCAAAAATCAAACTATGCTTTCTATATTTTTTAAAAAAGAAAAGATGCATGCGTGTAACATCCTTCCAATGTATTTTTAGTAATGCTTTGGTAGCTGACAGCAAGATGCATTACCAATAAAGTATTGTCATTGTTTTTACATTAATTTGAAGAAAAAACAAATTGAAATATATTTTAAAAAATAAGTATAGTTATTGATTTTGAATATTGATTTTTAAGTGAAAACTCAGTTTCATCATGAGCAGTATTTGAAAAATACTCCATATGCTTAAAATTAATTCAAGAAACTGAATACACACACATATGTATATATATATATATATATATATATATATATATATATATATATATAATGATTACCTTAAATCATTGCTAAATTTCTGATTTTCCCTTTACCCATATGACACAGTTTAAATCAAATTCCATTTCCTTAAAGAGTAAAAGTGCATGTTCAAAGACAGTTTGCTTAAGCATAAGTCACAGAGTCTCAGACAAGATAAACAGCTGTAGTTAGGTTCATTACTTGTCTATTTTCTCCTTTCAACAAGAAAGGAAATACTTTCTTTTAATTAAAAGGTAGCATCTTGCCATATAATCTTTATCATCTCAGTAATTAGATATGCCCTTTTTATTATAAAATTGGACCTTAAAAATTCTGGCCGTAGCCATATTCCAAAGTTTGGAGTTCAATTTATTTTTTCCAGTTTTGTTTCATTAAATTGCATATGTAAGTAAAATAAATGTTGATAAGATGGAAATGATGACCGGAAACATGATAAAGAGGCCACCATGGGAGTGTGAAAGCTGGGACACCCTCAGCTCTTGAGTACCACTCCTGCATTACTCCATATCACGCTTCTTGCCTCATCGCTCTTCAAATGCTTCTAATCTGGCCACCATAGAAATGGGGTTTTTAGACTGCTTACATGTTGCATGGAGATTCAGTCTTTACTCTGGTTTATTCTAGGTACATAAGATGTCATCTTATCAATGAGTTTGCTACTTTTTATTAACCCTAATGAGATGCTTGTACAGTTTTTAATTTGTGGAAAGATAATGTTGTCTTTCCCTAATCTTTCTGAGAATTGTCTTTTCTTTAATTGACTGGTCTCTCTACATTGTCCAGAACATACATACATACATACATACATACATACATACATACATACATACATACACACACACACACACACACACACACACACACACTCACACACTTTGTGTATTTGCTTTTCTGTTACATACCCACAGTTAATTTAGTCTTAAACATTGCATGAAAATTAAGCTGCCCCCCAAAACTCCAAACATTGCAACTGGCTGAAGCCTAAGATTGCTGCAGAGGGTTATAGACTTCTGTTTATCTTGTATTGTTTCTGCTCCCCTATGGCTTTGTTCCTCCTCCTTTCTTTCCTCTCTTCTTTCTCCATGCTGTTCTCTCTGCTCTTTCTCCTAACCCTCTTTCTCTTCTTTTATTCCTCTTCTGACTGATCCTCCTCTTTTTACTTGACTATTATTTGTTAGTTAAATAGCTTTTTAATTCACTTTTTCTATAAGTGTCTGAAATTTTTCTTTTGTTTTGTTTTTTAGATCTTACATGCAATATTTAACTCCATTCACTAATTTTGCAGGGGTAATTTTTTGTGTGTTTATTTTGTATTATTTTTAACTTTCAACTTGTCACAATACAGGCTCACATTGGAATATAGTTTTGAAGAAGAATTACCATATTAAGGTGCCCTATGTTCATATCTACAGATTATTATATTGACTGAAAGTTGGTGTGGAAAAATCTAGCCCTCTGTAGGTAGCACCATTCCCTAGACATGAGTTCCTGAACTGAAAATAAATGGAGAAAGCTATGTGAAAGCAAGCAAAGTAGCAAGCTTGTTTATTCCTTTTGCTCTTCACTAAGAATATGGTAAGACTAGCTGCTTCAAGTCTTGTCTTGTCTTCCCAAATATGACTGGCTATAACCTGGAATTGTGAACCCAAATAAACTGTTTTCCCCAGAGAAGGGGAGTTTTCATCAAGGAGTTTTATCACCGTCATAGAAATGGAAGTTGAAAAATTCACTGTTAACCTCCTATTATCATTTAACTAATCCAAATAAATGCAGTGTGTTTATTTCTGAGTATCCACAGCAATTTTTCTAAGTTTTCCAGCTTTATCTACTGCTTTTAAAAAGTCTTCTGTTACGTAGAACCTCAGACTGTGAATCTGACCTAATTAGTCCCTCTGGAGGACTTCAGGATTTTTTTTTCTAGCCCTGTTCCTGAACTTGCCTATTGAAGTGCCCTCTGTGGATGTATTTTCATTCCCTTTGTTGAACCTTTTTTTTTTTTTTTTTTAATTACCCAAACTATGAAAATACATCTCTTGGTTGTAAAGAATCTTGTTGTACAACTCCTTGATGTTGGGTTTTTCTGTTACATTTTCTTTATCTAAGAGAACATTATTTTTTCCAGCCATTTGACTCTTTAAACCAGCCTTTTTTTCTGTTCTTCGGTATTTTTTAGGCACTTTACTCTCATCTTTAAGAATTACAGATGTATCTTCTATGAATTTTGGTAAAGTAAATTTAATTTCATTTATTATAAGCAAGGCAAAGGCTCATATACCATACAATACTATACTAAGCTGACATATTAAAGTTACATATCCTCAGGTCTATACAGTACATAGACAAGATAGTTATATTTATGCTAATAGTGACAGGAAATAATGTAAGAACCAGTCTATTTGATGTCAAATTGCATATACCCTACCTTAAACTAAAAATCTGAGCAAAGGTAAATAAAAGTTAAAATGTGAATATTTTATAGATATAAAATTAAATATTTGGACATGAAACTTTATTCTAATTAAAATTTTTTTCATTCTATTTTAGAGAATTTGGATAACCAGAAGGGGACATACTTAAGTGGTGAAAATTTCATCATAGTAAGAAATGATAAATAAATTTTTATAAGTGTTTTGTTAAAATAAATGATCTAACTGGATTATATATATCATCTTATAACATATCTTATTTAATTATGAAAATTACATATATGTCAATTTTACTTAAAACATGGAATAATAAGTAGTATATTTCAAATTTATCCCAAAGGCTGTTTTAAATCTTTGATTTAAATACAACATTTTATATTCCATGTTCTAACATAAAGAAGATTATTTTAAATGTTATCGAAGATGTTATTTATTTAAATATGTTGATGGACAACAATATGTCATCAGTAAAAAGATCACATTATTGTCATCATTATATATTGTAAAATACAAATATATCACTAATTAAAATTAATCAGCCTAGTTGAAATTTATTAAGATGTGTCTTCCATCACAGAGAGGAAGGGGGATGTATTTTGCTTATTTAATGAATTTGTCATTTTCTGATTTCTAAGCACAATGTCAGAAACTAATATGCCAAAGGATAATATGGCCAGAGATTAACTGAATTTTTATGTGTGTCTTCTCTTCTTTTTCAACTAAGTTCAGTGGTAATGGTACTTATCCTTATTCCTCAAATTCATTTTAATGTTCTGAAACTTACATTTTGTTTCAGTGATGTTGAATTACCATATAATTGCTGAATGTTTAATCTAAAAAGACATTGCATCATGCTTTATAGAACAGGAAGGGAGGAAAGGCATAAAAAAATCCTTCTAAAAATGCTTTGAGAATAATAGAAAATGTGCAAATATTGAGTTGCCTAATATTCTTTCCCTTAAATAAAAGGCTAAACAAATTCTGGTGTCCACTAAAGAAACACAGTTCGATGATGGTAAGAACAGGCTTAGTAACATTTTCACTTCTTACATTTATTTATATTCCTGTGCCCACAGCAGCAGGCTTGAGGACAAAGCCTACAAGCCACCCCTGGGATAGAGAATGCTTTAGTCCTCCCAGTGCTATATTCTGAACATACTCTCAGTGCTTGACTTGACTGAAAATTTCCTAGAAAGTTCCATCTGCAAAGACTGCCCTTACTTGACCTCTATGAGATCCTACAGCCTATTCCTAAGGAGCTTTTACCAAAATGTGTCAGTGACAATTATTTGATTGACAAATCAGTTGCCCTTGTGAACTACAATTGGATCAAAAACAAAATAAAGCAGAACAAAAAACTATCACAAGCTAATATGGAGAGCAAGATTTAGAGGAGTATTTATAAAGCCTTAACATATTTTAAAAGCTGTGCATGTCATGTATCTACGCATGTCTATACACAAATAGGAAGAGCACATCTATAAGAAGGGAAACCCCTGATTCTCCACCTTAGCTCTACTCAAGGATCTGCATGAATAAGGACGGAAACATGGGGTCAATGTTTAAACTGCCACAGCCCTAAGAACACTAAACAGTTAAATACACCATGGAAAAAAATAGTCAGCATACTCCCAATAGGGGAGAAAGATAAGGTATTGCTATAAAACTTACAGAATTAAAATGATGGTATGTTTTTTATGAACAGTTTTATGCTACTGACTAACCTACGTACAAGAAAGGAAAAAAACAGATTTCGTGAAAGGAATCCTAACAAGGGAAACTGGTGCAAAGGCAATTCACTATCAGTTGAAATAAATATTTAAAGAATAATTAATATCATTCCCCCAAAAATCCCTAAAAAAATAAAGAGAAGAAAACACTCAAAATGTATTTCATTAGGCAGATATTACACTGATATTCAAACTAAGCAAAGTTGTCAGAAAATAATATATACTAAAATCTTTTTCTATTTCAACACAAATATATCCGCTCTGCTAGCAAAACAATTCCAGTAGAAAATAAAAGAAATTACCCATGAATGTGCAATGGGCTTATCACAGGAATGCAAAGATCATTCCATGCATCAAGGCAATACACCACATTATTACAATTAGACACAAATATGTTCAACTTATTAGCAAAACACTGCCAGTAAGACATAAAGGAACTGTCCATAATTATGCAGAGATTTTATCACTGGAATGCTAATATCATTCTATATATCAAGACAACACAACATTATTACAGCGGAATCAAAAGAGCATGGAAATCTCAAGAGACACAGAAAGTGTTGAACAAAATCCCAACATTCTTTTTTGTAAAAATATTGAACAAATTTTATATAAAATTAAACTTTCTCAAGCCAGGCAGTGGTAGTGCATGCCATTAATCTCAGCACTCAGGAGGCAGAGTCAGGTGGATCTCTATGAGTTTGAGGCCAGCCTGGTCTACAGAGCGAGATCCAGGACAGGCACCAAAACTACACAGAGAAACTGAGTCTCGAAAAACAAAAACAAAACAAGAACAAAAGAAACAAAGAAAGAAAGCAACTTCCTAAGTGTGATAAAAGGACACATCCAAAACCCTGCCTCCATATCAAACTTAATAGTAATGGTATAAATATAGTTGTCAGAAGAATAAGATTATTCTTTCTTTTAGAAATAATTTATATAATTCTAGTCTAATTAAAACATACTAAAGAAAAGTTAATAAAAATCTAACTAGAAAGAAGCAAAGCTACATTTATTTTCAGATTGCATGACCTTGTATAGAGGGTTTGTTTTTTTTTTTGTGTGTGCGCATGTATGGATATACATACACACATACATATTTAATTTTAATATATACATAAATAAGATTTAGAAATCTTTTATGTTTGGTTATTTGGAGGGAGATACCCATCACTGTGTATTTGGAGAAGTCAAAGGACATTTGTGTTTGATGGTTCTCTGCTTCTACCATGTGGGTTCTAGGGCTTGAACTCAGGTCATCTGTCTTGGCCACAAGCACCTTTACCCACATAGTTTACCCACTTAGCCATTTCACAATTTCAGTAAAGACATAATACGTATTTAAACGTATTTAAAATCAATTATAGCTGTTGAGGATTAAGAAATTTGAATGATACAACATCAATAAATAATTAGCTTCATTTGTAAGCACTAGTAATGACCTAACTGGAAACAGAACTTAAAATTTTAATTTAAAAAGTCCTGGGGAGACTAGGAATACAGAGGAGATGTCTCAGCATAATGAAGGCAATTTGCAGCAATTCCATAACCAACATCAACTTAAATGGAAATAAATTCAAAGCATTTCTACTACGATTGGGAAGAAGACAAGGTTTTCACTCTCTCTGTATTTTTCAATATTGTACTAGAAGTCTTAGGTGGAGCAATAAGACAACTGAAGGATATTAGGAATATAGATAGGAAAGGAAGAATCCAAAGTATGTAGGTGGTGTGAAAGCATAGAAAAATGACCCTAAAATTACCATCAGGACTCCTACGGCTAAGTAACATTTTCAGTGAAGTAGCAGTATACAAGATTAACTCACAAAAATCAGTAGTCTTCCTATGTTGGCAAAAGGACTGAGAAAGAAATCAAGGAAACACCTTCAAGTAATCTAAAAAAAATTAAAACATCATGGGGTAACTCTAAGAAACTGAACGACTTGTATGATAAAAACTTTAAGACATTGAAAAAAGAAATTGAAGATATCATAAGATGCAAAGATCTCCTATGCTCATGAATTGGTAGGATTAATATACTATAGCTGGCCAGCCTACTGAAAATAATATATAGATTTGGTGTACTCTCCCATCAAAATTCCAGTAAAATTCTTCAAACAACTAGAAAGGACAATTTTCAGCTTCATATGGAGACACACACACACACACACACACACACACACACACACACACACACACACAAAGAGTATTTAAAAATACTCCTGACTGATAAAAGAACTTCTGGAGGTATTACCATCTCAGATCTCAAATTGTACTCCAGAGCTCTAGTAATAAAGACAGAATGAGACTGCCACAAAACCAGACACAGTGAGCAATGGAATTGAATTAGAGGCCCAGACATAAGTCTACATCCCTATGGAAACCTACTTTGTTTTGTTTTTGTTTTTGTTTTTTTGTTTTCCATTTCATCAAAACTTGTGCTGGGCTGTGGTGGCACACACCTTTTTTTTTTTTTTTTTTTACATTTTATAAAATCTTTATTGACATATAATTCACATAGTACACAATTTGCCTATTTGCATTATTTGATAGACTTTATAGTCCAAAATCCTCATAGGCCCATAACACCATCACCACTTTCTATTTCAGAGTATCGCTGTCTTCAGTTTCATGCAAACATATAATGTATGGTGATTACATTCCATCCTATTTTTTTAATGAACATAATATGTGTAATTGTAATATTTTTTAAGTTCGTAATTCAGTGGCATGAATTACATTCAAGATATTAATTACACCTATGATATTCATTAATTACACTCATGATATTAATTACACATGTGATATTCATTGATTATATTCACAGTATTCATTCAATAACTATATTTATAATATTCATTAATTACATTAGTTGTATTTCATGATATTATGTCCTGATACTACTGTCCATTTGTGGGGCTTTTCCACACTGGGGAAAAAAGACAGCATCTTTAATAGATGATGCTGGCTAAACTGGATGGATACATGTAGAAGAATGCAAGTCGACTTATGCTTATTACCATGTAAAAAACTCAACATCAGATGGCTCAAACACCTCAACATAAGGCCAGATACACTAACTCTGATCGAAGAGGATGTGGAGGATAGTATTGAACTCACTGGCACAGGATAAGGCTTTTCAAGCAGAACACCTATGTAGCACACACCTAGAGTAACAGTTAACAAATAGGACCTCATGAAACCAAGAGGCTTCTGCATGGCAAGGAACGCATCATTTGAACAAAAGAGAAAGCTACTGAATGGGAAAGAGTTTTAGCTCTACACATCTGTTAGAGTACTAAAATCTAAAATACATAATGAACTTAAAAATAACTGAGATATTGAGAATCAAGACACAAACAGTTCAATTAAAAATGGGGTACAGATCTAAACAGCAAATTTTCAATAGAGGAAACTCAAATGGCTAAGCAGTTAAAGAGATGTTCAGAATCCTTACACATTACAGAAATGCAAATCAAAACTTCTTTCAGATTTCAGCTTACACCAACCAAATGATAAAGACAAATCAAACATATTACAGCTCATGCTGGTGAAGATGTGGAGTAAGAGAAACATTCATCAATTGCTGGAGGAATGCAAACTTGTTCAGCCAGTAAGGAAAACAGTGTGGCAGTTTCTTACAAATATGGGAATCCATGTACCTCAATATCCAGCTATACCATCCTTGGGCATATACCAAAAGGATGTTTCATCCTACTATTAGACTCACTCAAGCATGTTCATTGCTAATAGCCAGAAACTGGAATCAACATAGATGCCCATCAATGGACATATGGTTAAAAAGAATTTAGTACATTCACATTGGAGTATTACTCATCAGTTAAAATATGAAATCATGATAAATGGAAGGAACTAGAAAAAATATGCTGAGTGAGATATCTCAGACCCAGAAAGATAAAATATTTAATATATATTTGCTTATATATGTATGTTACCTGTTAAGTCATTGACAAGCAAGTTACAATCTAAATAACCACCAATACTGGTTAGAGAGAAAGGAGCTATAGGAAAAAGGATAGATAGATCTCCCTGGAGAGTAGAATTAGAATAGTTATGGATAGAAGAGGTGGGGGAGGGGTGGAAATAGATGAACAAACAGTGAAGGGGTAGGAAAAGAACGGCACAAGAGAGGGAACACAGAAGGGACAGGTAAAGCTAAAGGTCACTGAGGAATTATATGAAAGAATAATACAGTGGAAACTTCCAATAATATATACATATATGAGGGAATCTAAATGAAATAGTCAAATAATGGGAAGGGGGCAGAGCCCCATTGGGACACAAAATGAAATTTGTAGATCATGTAAAGATAATGGGTTATATTTAATTGAGTTTTTTTTTTTTTTTTTTTTTTTTTTTAACTAAAGGGTCCAATGAGAACCCATGAACAATCAAGGCTCTTGGTGTCTCTCTACAAACTGATGGCAAAGATGTCCTGCTGAAGACAACAACTACATGACTCTTTGAAAATGGAAGATATCACACTGGTGCCTAAATAAAGCCCTCACCTCTACAGACTATTCACGGTACTGGGAGGTACTCTGCACACTGCCAAAGGAGAATCCTCAAAGCCAATTCAGTTGCAAACCCTTTGATCTACAAGATTCACCTGCATGCAAGAGATACTAGCGAAATAGTGGCACAAAGCTCGTGAATGTGATCAACCAATATCTGACCTGGATTAAGGCCCACTGAATGAGGTAAACCCATGTGCAATGCTGCTTGGGTGACCAAGAACATGAGACTCTACAGCCCAGGGGCATAGGGAAAACCAAATACTACTGTTCTACTAAAGTAATATACCAGTAAAATAGTTCTTAATGACATTCTGCTATATGCCTAGATCCAGACCCTTTCTCAGCCATCATCAGAGGAACTTTCTCCTGCAGAAGATGGAAATAAATAAAGAGACACATAGCCAGATAATATGTGGAAAGTTAGAGACCTTGGAACATTTGAACCTAAAAGGGATGTCTCCACCAAATCTCTCAAATCAGGGGTTCATGGAACTCTGTGGAAGAAGAGGCAGAAAGAGTGTAAGAGCTAGAAGACACAACCGACACTAAGGAACCAAAGACTTCTAGACATAACAGGTCTGGCACACATATAAACTCACAGAGACCGAGGCACTATGCATAGGGTCTCACAGGTCTGCATCTAATGGGACCCAAAAGGATAAGTGGAAATATGCACCCATCCCTAACCCTGAAGCTATTTTCAATGATATCTATTGCAAATGAAATTTAGTTTCCTCCAAATGTGTCTTACTGGGGAAACTTAAGGGTGGGTTGTATGTCCAGTAGTAAATGGATTACAGAAAATGAACTCACAGCATCTTTTTAGATACTGTCTCATAATGTTAAGTTGGGGATTTTGTTTGTTTGTTTGGGGTTTTTGTTTGTGTGTTTTTTCTGTCTTTCTTTTGTTTTTTGATTGTTTGTTCTTACCCTTACAGGTCGTTTGTGTATATATTATGGCTTCGAGTTTTAGTTTTTTTATGGGATTTCTGTGTATCTGTGAATGTGTGTGTCACTGTACTTATATGTATTCTTTTATGGTTTTTCTTTGGCTCTTTTTATTTTGTCATATTCTGATTAGTTTATCTTATTTTATTTTACTATTGTTCCTTAGATACCTGTTTCTTTTCTAAAGAGAGACAGACAGGTCGTGGATATCAATGGGAGGGCAGGGAAAGGGAGGAAGATCTAGGAAGAGTAGGAGGAAGGGACCATAATCAGAATACATTGTTTGAAAAAATGTTCTTGTTTATTTATTTATTTGTTGTTTTTACAATCTGACAGAAGTTTCCCTTCCCTCCTCTCCTGCCAGTCTCTTTTCCCATCGCCCCTCTTCCCCATCTCATCGACTCCTCCTCCTCTGTTTCTCTTCAGAAAATGGCAGGCCTCCCATGTATATCAGCAAGTCACAGTGAGACTAGACATCTCCTCTCCATTAAGGCTGGATGAGGCAATCCAATAGGAGGAAAGAGGCAAAAAAGCAGGTGACAGAGTCAGAGACAGCCCCGGATCCCACTGTTAGGAGTCCCACAAGGAGACCAAGTTATACAAATGTAACATACAAGCTGAGTGCCTAGGCCAGTCCCATGAAAGCTTGCTGGCTGTCGACTCAATCTTTGTAAGTCTTTTGAGCCCAGACTAGTTGATTATGTGCGTTATCTTGTGTGTCCATGATCCCACGGGTCCTACAATCATTCCTCCCCTTCTTTTGAAGGATTCCCAGAACTCTGCCTAATGTTTGACTGTGGGTCTCTGCATCTGTTTTAGCCTAGAAACCTAGGGTAGAACCAAACATGACTGAAAAAAAAGTCAATGGAATGATTCCTTACTTATATTCTGCTATACTCCTAGATTAGTGCCTAGCACCAGAGAATCTTCACCCAGCAAAAGATGAAAATATATTTTTAATATAAGAAAAAATAATTTTATGTCAGCATTAAATTATAAAAGGGGAGTAATAAAATAAATAAAGCTATCTATTAACCTAAAGAAATTAAGACCTGCTAGGTAATATGGATGAAAGGCCATCATGATGTTAGTTTTAATTGTCAACATGACACAGTATAGAATTGCCAGAATACTGGCAACTTGGATAAAGAATTTTCCTGATAACATTAGTTGAGGTGGATTCCTCATCCACTGTGGGTGACACTCTTAGGTAAGGGATTCCTGGTTACCTATGAATGGAAAAAGGGAACCGAACACTAGCAGAAATGAATTAATCTATGGCTCTTTGTTCTCCCCTGTGGATGTGATGAAATTCATTGGTTCACGTTTCTGCTACCTCGACTTCATTGCAGCCATGGATTTGTAAGCCAAAGCAATCCTTCAATCCTCAACATGTTCTTGTCATATCAACAAAAAAGGAACAAAGATGACCATTAACAAACCAACAAACAACCAGATGGATGTGGTTCCCAATAGGGCATTTTTACTTCTTATCTAAATTCTGTAATCTCAAAACAAAGAGGCTGTTACCTGGTATCCTATGACTGGAACCTTTGACCAGAACTCCCCCTTTCTTCACAGATCTTAGTTACGTGGCAAAGATTACCTAATTGGAAGAAGTAGATGCATAGTAGCTCACACTAACTTCCAGAACCATATACTGATCAATCTGGAAAACATTTCTTCATATAGTGCAAATTATATACTAGGGAGCTGCATAAAAAGAAACCATGCCTAAAATAGAACTTCCCTGTAATGGAGACCATTGTAGCCCATCATCCTAGGTGTAAGATGGTACTCTACTTACTTTGCAGCCCTCTGCTTCCTTAATGTACAGTGAATAAATGTTATTCTTCTTCTGGTTTCAAGTGCAAATTTAATTCACTGTCTACCCATCCACCTTTCCCCACTGCCATAGTTCTCACTCCACCAAAGGCAGAAAATTTCACTTTCATGTGTCAGAAAATTTAAGGCTGGAGATATGACTCAATGACCCAATGTGTACTCAAGGCTTCCATTTTATCTTAAACACACACATATATAAACAAACAAAACCAGAATATTTAATGTTGTTAATAGAATAAGTGTTCTCAAATTGTGCAATAGATTAAATGAAATCAATATTTTTTGAAATTACACTTTTTTTTTTAGAAATTGACAAATCAATCCTGAAATTAAAATTAGAAAATTTTGATAATGAAGAAGACATTTGGAGGATAAATAACTCCCTATTTCAAAATGAAAATTACAGAAATCAAATCTTGTCATTGAATTGATAGGAGGGCAGAGGTATGAATCAACAGAATAGAAATGGGGGCCAAAGTTATGCTTTATTTTGCACAGTCCCCTATTTTTTGTCAAAGGAAAACAAATTAATTTGGAAAATACTGTCTTGCCCAAAAATGATACCAAGGTGATGACACATCTGTGTACAAAGGAGTGATGTCAGAGCACCAGCTAACACACAAAATCAAACAAAACAGGTTCAGCATACAAATTCAGGGGCCAGGCCATAAATTTCTTACATAAAAATATAGGGGTTAGCCTTTGTGGTGTTTGAATGGGCCATGGTTTTTTAGGTGCAACACAAAATGTGCAAGCAATATAAGAAATGGTAGTTAAAAATGGATACAAAAATAAACTACATAAATATATACTTCAAAAGATGTCATACAGAAAAGGAAAGTAAAATGATTTGGCATGTATGGGTCAAAGTAGACTGCCCACAAAGAATTCTAAGATAAATTTGAGGAAACAGTAGTAGCAAGTGTTGCATGATATTTTGATTGTGTTCTAACAAATAAAACTTGCTTGGAGTCAAAGGCCAGAGCCAGCTGCTAGCTGATCAAATTTAAGCATAATAGAGGTTTGGAGGACTGTAGACAGAGAGGAGAAAGGAAGTAGTAAGGAGGAGCTGGAAGAGGATCTTGGCCCCTTTGGACAGAGGAACAGCAGGGGTAAGAGGCAACTTGCAACTGCTTCTTGTTCCCTAATCTTTCAGATTCTTACCCCAATATTAGACTCCCATTTTTTATTGATAAAGATTAATTAGATTAATGCTTCAAGCAAGGTCTCTAATCTTCCCACCTCTGTCCCTTGAACTCTGTTATAAAACCTATGAAATAATTCTGACATTTTCTGGAACCAAGTCATATGTCCCTCATGTGATAGGAGTTTCCATGTACCTGAAGAAAAGGAGCCTCCTAATCTCTAAAGAAAAAGACTCATAGAAAAGCAGCTGAACAAATGGACCTTCTCAAACCCCCCACAGCTTATAAGTATTATCATATTTTCCCACAGTGATCCATTCATAATCAAACCTACTTTTAAAAGCAAACATGTTCTGGGCATATGATGGCTCAGTGGATAAGATCACTGCTGTGAAGGCATGAAGACCTGAGTTTGGAACTCAATACACATAGGAAATACCTAGGCATGACTGTCCACACTTGTATCCCCATGCTGGAAGTACCTGGGGAAAAGGAAGATCACTGGGGTTGGGTGGAAAACCAGTCTAGTCAACAAATAAATAAGCTCTAGATTCAAAGAAAACCCAAATTCCAGGTATTATATATTTCCTCAGAGATTAAAAAGTTCTATTTTGGAGGGAATTAGACAAGAAATAAAAATAGAGATTTCTCTCAAAGGAGATATAAAGGAAAACTAATGCATGAAAGAGTATTCTTTGTTGTTATCTACTACAGAAAATTGAAATACAAATGTCATTAATAAATTCTGATAGCTTATAATCAAATCCAAAATCATATTTTCAATTATAAATGTTAGATTATGTTAACTTCAACCTACAAAACCCAAATATTGCTAAAGGTCAGTTATGCACATAAAATACCAAGACAGAGTAATTATAAGAAATACATTTGAGACTGTAAATGGATAGACCTAGAAAAAGTCATCCTGAGTGAGGTAATTCAGATCAAGAAAGACAAATATAGTACGTACTCACTCATAAGTAGATATTAGCTGTAAAATAAAGGATAACTATGCTACAATCCACAGACCCAGAGAGATTCGGTAACAAAGAGGGTTCATGGAGAGGGGGGTGCCTGGATCTCCCTGGGAAAGGAGAAATAGAAGAGATTTCATGAGTGAACCGAGGGCAGTTGGGGACTCAGGAGGGTCAAGGACACTATAGGAAACCTACAGAATCAACTAACCTGGGTTCACAGGGGCTCACAAAGACAGAACTGACACAGAGAGAGCCTACATGAGACTGCCCTAGGTACTCTGCATATATAAATATATATTACAGTTGTGTAACTTGGTCTTTTTGTGGGACTCCTAACAACAGGAGCAGGGGCTGTCTCTGACTCTGGCTTTTGGGACCCTTCCCTCCTACTGGGTTGCCCTTTCCGGTGTTAATACATAGGGAGGTGCTTAGTCTTACTGAAACTTTACATGCTGTGTTTTGTTAATACTCATGTGATACAAGGAAACCTGTCCTTTCCTAAACAGAAACAGAGGACTAGTGGACTGGGGGGTGGAAACAGAGGGATGGGGTGGATGAATGGACTAAGAGTAGCGGAGGGAGGGGAAAGTGTGCCTGGGATGTAAAATAAATACATAAATTTATTTAAATTTTTTAAAAAAATACATTTTCTTTGTATTTCTAGCACATATCATGATATAGGAATAGAAGAAGAATAATTGTTATTAATAGGGAGAATAATATTTCAATATGTTATTTATTGATATTAAAACTATGCTGACTAATATTGGGAATACATATATCATAATATATTTCAAAGAATAATTTTAGAATATCCACATTCTTTAAATCAATTAAAATTATGATATAAATACCTTTATATACTTGTGATTTAGACTTGTGTGGGACACATATTAAGTCTAAATTTTATTTGCTTTTGATTCTATTGGTAAGCAAGATACTGTCAAGTATATTTTAATTGTTTTTTATTTATTCATTTTTATACGTGTATGGTTGTTTGACCCAGTTTATGTATGTGTACCACATGCATGCAATTCATGAGGAGGTCAGAAAAAGGCCTCTAATTTCTGGAATAAGAATTAAAGGAGGTTGTGGGCCACCCTGTGGATGCTGGGAACCTGTACTGAGCACTGTACAAGAGTACTGTACAAGAGCAGCAAATGTTCCTAACCACTGAAGCATCTCCCTATCTCTAATTTTAATTCTTTTTAAGTTAGGAGTTCAAATGCTTGTTCTTTTTGGATGACAGACAAAGAGAAGTGGATCCCAATGGGAGGGGGATCTGGGAGGAACTGGAAGTAGTAAAGGGAGGAGAAGCCATAGTCAGGATATATTATTTGAGAAAAGAATCTATTTTCAATAAATTTTTAAAAAAGAACTCCATGCCGGGCGGTGGTGGCGCACGCCTTTAATCCCAGCACTCAGGAGGCAGAGCCAGGCGGATATCTGTGAGTTTGAGACCAGCCTGGGCTACCAAGTGAGTTCCAGGAAAGGCGCAAAAAGCTACACAGAGAAACCCTGTCTTGAAAAACAAAACAAAAACAACAACAAAAAAAGAGAACTCCATAAAAGATATAATAAAAATAGTTCATATGTCCATATGAATTATCTTTATTAATATCTTACTCTCATCAACCCAAACTACTTTTAACAATTTAACCAAGCAACTTTATATAAATTATCCATGTCAAAATGGTTGATTATCCTGCTAAGATACAACCACATAAATTAAAGTTAATGATAATGAAAAGGTGTACTCATCACATTTATTTGGTTTAGGTTGATAATAATTCAAGTTACATATGCAAACATACACATCTTCAAAAATACTTATCAAATGCCATCACAACTGTAGTGTTCTATATTAATAGGGGGATTGACACCATGAAAAATACAGACAGTAAAGAGCTTTCATCTCATTTCCTATGTATTTTCAATTGTTTGAAATTGTTAATAAGCATGACAGAGGTTGATTTATTTAATATAAATAAACTTGCCTTTTCCTATTCTGTAATTATAAATCATGAGAGCTTGGAAATTTAAAAACATACTTAATATTTATTTCCCTGTTGATCTGTAAAATATAAACTGGCATGTGTGGTGGGGAGTTTGAATAAGGAATCCCCTGCAGTTTCTTGATCCAATCAATGGTCTAATACTGAGAATGGAACCAAGTGGATGCGTAAATAAGACAAACAGAGTATGATCAACTATTGACTCTAGCCATGTTTATAAGTGTAAATGACCAGAAGGAATATAATTTTAACTTTTAAAATGAAAATTATATATATTAGATTGAAGTAAGTGTATGAATATGTGATGAGGAGGGAAGGAGAGAGAAAAAATGACTATTTTGCATATTTTGTTTAGCTTTCAATATGTTAAGTGAGACTGGGAATGTTAAGTTCAAATAAATCACAAATTTAGGGTGGTTTCAAGAGCTTGCCTAGAGATCATGTCTCACACATGTATGTAAAAAGAATTTAAGAAGAATCTGGGGTAGAGTACAGATGGAGAAGGGGCAAGCATGTAGGAAGGTGGGATGAGATAAAAATGAAGGCAGGAGGAGATAAAGATATAGAAAAAGAGAGAGAAGAAGTGAATGGGTGAAAAGGAGAAAGGGAACAGTAGGAGGCAGCAGAGGAGAAAGAAGAGGAGGAGAAAGTGGGGAAGGATGAGGAAAAGGAAAAGGAGGAGAGAAAGAAGAGGAAGAGAAAGGGGAGGAGGAAGAATAGGAAGGAGGATGAAGGACAGGAAGAGAAAGAAGAGGAGGCAGAGGAAGAGCATGAGGAATGGGAGGAGGAAGAAGAGGAAGAGTATGAGGAATAGGAGGAGGAAAGGGGGAGAAGAAGGAGAAGAAGGAGGAGGAGGAGAAGAAGAGGAAGAGGAAGAGGAAGAAGAAGAAGAAGAAGAAGAAGAAGAAGAAGAAGAAGAGAGAAGAAGAAGAAGAAGAAGGAGGAAGAACTCACCACCACCTAACTTCAACATACACTATGTCTATATAAAATTTTTTAGTTTATGCCCTTGGCCCTAAATTTAGAGGGTAGGCTGTAAAGAATTTACTCATAAACGAGTCCATAATTATTGTAGCCACTCCTATGTGGTAGTATACTTGCATTTACAAGTATCTTTTATGGCTTATATTACAATGTCACATGAAAGGAATTCAGTACACATTGGTGTATGCACACAAACTCTCATGTTCAGATAGCTGAATATAGAAGAAGCAGTTTATAATGAAACTGACATCTCTAAAGTCATGAAGAGTTCTCACTTTCCAGGTGAATTTATATGCATAGAGTTGATATTTCTAATGTTATTGCTGTGGGGAGATTGTCTTTGGAGAATTCAACTACAAAGGCTAAAAGGAGTATGGTATTGATAGAATTCGACATTTGGAGAGGCAAGCAAAAGTGGATCCCTTAATTCCTTCAGAAAAATTGTGAAAAATAGCTGTCTTGTGTCAATTATATTAAATATACTTATTTTTGTATTTTCAGCACAAAGCTTGGAAATTTTGGCAAGATTTATAGGTAAATGACAAATTATCATGATATGGTTTTAATAGCACAAACACATCAAGAAAAGGTAATTACCTTCTTACACTTTCAACCATCTTTGGAAACTTGAAATATGTTATCAGGCTTAGGCATTCAGTAGCTTTTTAAATATAAAATGCATTTAAAGAAAGATACTTCCTAATAACAAATCATTGACAGTTTAACATACAATGACTCATAAATGCATATTTTGAACACTTCAACTCTGCTGTCCAGCTATGCATTATCACCTATCTTGAGTCACAAAGGTCACTTATCAAATGGAAACAATGAATTAAGCTAGCTTCATAATAAATATGTTGACCACAAAATACTCAAGGTTTAAATATATATGTCTATATATTTAATTTATATATATGTATATTTATAACTTTGACTTTTCTGTTTTTCAAGACAGGATTTGTGTCTATACCAGCTATGGTTGCCCTGGAACTCACTTTGTAGACTAGGCTGGCCTTGAACTTGCAAAGATCTGCCTGTCTCTGCCTCCAAGTGCTAGGATTAAAGGTGTGCACCATTACCATCCAGCTATTATTTTAACTTTTAATATAAATTTGTAACCCTTTTGGAAATATATCCATAATAATCCTCTTCTCATGATGGTTTCTACTGAAGAACCACAATCCTGTACAAGTTTTGATGCTTTAAACATTTCCAGTATTTATTAGCCACACTAATCAAGGTATTAGGAATCCATATATTGAACAATTCCACAAAAGCTATATGTTCATTGAACAATGGTTTGCTTAATTTCTATTTCAGGCATTAATGTATATACCACAAGAAAGCGAAAGTATCCAACTTGCATAAATTTTGTCTGCTGGATGGAGTCATGTAATCAATGAAAGTAAATATATCTCATATGAGTACTCTAAGAGCACTATATTGACAAAGACTTTCCTTGTGCTCACATGCAATATATAGCAGAGAGGAAACTCAGACATCTGTGTAATGACAAGAAGTACCCTGTCATTGCTTGGAGAAGAAAGAAAAAACACAGAGAAAATGCTATTTTGGATGTCTCAAAAAGGACCAGGCTCCTACAATACAGGCAGAAGAATATATGGAAAAAAATGTTTTCTAAGATATAAACTGACATTAAGTCACCTTTATAGACTGAAATTATGCTTGAAAACACAAGTCAAGAATTCTATGGAGAAATAATGCATCCCAGAAATATAATTAATCTCATGGTTTCTTTTAAGGTTTAAATTTTGATTACGTGTAGGTGTGTGTGTCTATGTATGGGTATGTGCATGTGAATACAAGTGCTAACAAGGCCAGAAGTAGGCATAAGATCCCCTTGGAGTTAGAGTTACAGGTGTTTGTGATGCATTGTAGCTGCTTTGTACCAAACTGACTCAGCAAGAACAGGAATTGCTCTTAGCCAATGAGCCGTCTCTTAGAGTCCCTCAAGAAGAATTATAAGATACATTTATCAATGCCACAGCCAAACTTCTAAGTTACATCCCAACTAGTCAGTCTCTGAAATTCAAACACAATTCTATGAAAGGCAGGGGGGAAAATGAACAGGATGAATCAATGTCTAAACATAGAGTGATTAAAAAGTAGTTACAGTACTGGAAAGATCCTTTTTCTAATTTAATTTTTTTAATTTACTATGGTCAATATTTGCTTAAGTTGCATTAAATCTATCATGCTTCATTTTTTATTAAAAATAGATTCTTCCTTCATACACTAATCCTAACCATAGATTCCCCTCCCTCTACTCTTCCCAGCTCCTCCTAACCTACCCTCTCCTCCAGATCCATTCTCCTTCTGTTTCCTCTTCAGAAAAGAGCAGGCCTCTAAGAGAGGAGAGTCAAACAAGACAAAACAAGACACAATAAAACAAGGCAAAAGCCCTCATCTGCAGGCTGTACAAGGCAAGCTAATATATATATGCAGAGTATCTGGTGGAGACTCTTGCAGGCCTCTTGCTTGCTGCTTCAGTCTCTGTGAGTCAATATAGGACTGCTTGTGGAGGATACTTGAGAACATGGCCCACCAAACCAACCTGCTTTGTTTTCTAAGAGCCCATTCAGAGAGCACTTCTCATGATTCATAATTACTTCGTAGTAATTTCAAAATTTTGTCAAATTATTTATATGAGACTCTCTACTAGGAATAGCTGATGAAAAATAGCGCATGAGGCCCTTTCTCTCTTTCCAGCACACCTTTTCTTCATGAGGTGATAAACCACATTTCACTCCCAGGATTCAAAAGAAAATTGGAATTTCATTCTAACGTTTGAAGCTTCAAAAGAGTAAGAGCAGGTATAGAGTCAAATGCTGAAGTTTCAAGCGGTTCTCCAAGTTTTGTAGATAACTGTGTGGGATGAGTATTGTCCCGATTACGTGTGATAACCATCGGAACAAATCAATGAAGCAACACAAAGCCGCAACCATTAAAGCATGCTGGAACAGCTCAAAGGAAATCAATCTGCCTTTTCTCACACACTTGCCTTCCTTCTCCCTGAACACACTTCCCACCAATTTCAAGATTATATTTGGGTCAATGTTATACTTTTAAAGCCACAAAGCACTGTCACTCTTGCACACATGAAAGTTAACTTGGTTAAAAAACAACAACACACACACACACACACACACACACACACACACACACACACACAAACCTATCATTTAAACATGTCCATGAAATATGCAGTGTTGCTCTCTGTGACATTTTGATCTACAGTATCCTTGTTTTTAAAGGAAGATGTGCATTTTATAATCAACAAGACATTTGATGGTTTATGTTATATTTAATGTTATTGTTTTAAGTATTGGATTATAATGGGAAAAAAGAAGTGAGTTTATACATAGGTTGACATCATCCATTTTAAATTGCTATTTTGCCACCATTCAAATTCTTTTTTTTTTTTTTTAAGATTTATTTATTATGTGTACAGCATGTTTGTCTGCAAGCCAGAAGAGGGTGCCAGATCTCATTACAGATGGTTGTGAGCCACCATGTGGTTGCTGGGAATTGAACTCAGGACCTCTGGAAGAGCAGTCAGTGAGTGCTCTTAACCTCTGAGCCATCTCTCCAGCCCCTCAAATTCTTTACAACACATAACAAAAGGTATGTTATAATTCATACTTTACATTAGTAAACATGTAATACATATTGGTGTGTGTGCGTGCGTGTGGTGTGTGTGTGTGTTTGTGTGTGTATGTATGTGTAAATTCAATTATTTCAAGATGTGTTGACTTTACAGATTATGTGCTAACAACTGCTGCTTTCTGAAGGCCCTGTGTTGATGGCTTGGTCCCCAAAGTTGCATTATTTGGAAGATGCTAAAGATTTAATTGTTGGTCTTAGCTGGTGGAGGTTATGTCATCCTTCCTCTTTTCATCCCAGATGTAAAGTGAACAGACTGTCTTTAGTATGTATGAGCCCAGTGAGTCAGTAGACTATAATAATAAACTGAGTGACACTAGACAGAGATTTCTAAAACTGGACCCCAAGTAGTCATTATTCTTTGTAAGATGACTATTTCATGTATTTTATAGGAAGGAAAAAATAACTCAGCCAACTTTAAGACAATTGTGTCAGCTAGTGAAGACAATATTTTATATGTAAAGCAGTGATAAAGTTGAAAGGGAAGAGGAATGGACTTCAAATGGTGGAAATGAGCAATAACTTTGTCATGTAAAGTAGATAGGATATCTATCTAAAGAAAATCTATCAAATGTAGAAAGTATTCTTACCACAGTGAAGTCCTACTCCTCATTCTGCTGTCTGTTGACACTACCTTGGAGCGCTCCCCTCTTTCTTTTGAGACCTGTTCTTCCAAGGCCTTCTTGCTATAGTCTAGGTACAAACTCCACTTTCAATGTTCCCAGATATCTGTTCTCCTTGTCTTCCTTCTCCTACCCCCATCACATCTCAATTCTATTTCCATTTGTAACTTTTTTCAATCCTTTAGATTAAATACCCCCACTAATTGATCTTGGGTCACTTTCCATCTCTTAATTTTGAAATATATAATTTATTTACACGTTAAGCATTTCATGCAAGTACATATTTTGAGCATATCCTACTCCAGTCTTCCCCAACTGCTTTCTGAACCCCCTTCACCACAAATTCTTCTAAACATCATGACCTCTGTAAAGAAACATGAACTCACTGAGTCAATTTAGTACTGCTAGTGTGTGCATGGGAGGAGGATCATCTACAGGACCTTGTACAACCTATCAGGGCTCATATTCCTGAAAAATAAAATGACTCTCCATCATGTGACAGCCATCAATTGTCAATAGCACCTTAAAATTGGGCTTTGTGAAACTCTTCATTTATATAACAAGTCTTTAGTCAGAATTAACTCTAATCTACAGCTCATTTTTAATCTTTCACAAAGAATATCATCTCTGTTTCAATTGTTTCTTCAAATAATAGCAGTTCATATTACATATCACACAATCTTAACAAGAATGTGTGTTTACTCCCAAATTCACGCTTTATAGACATTCTTCTTTCTTTTTTGCTTTTGAGTCACAGCATTATTCTGTATTCCAGGGTGTTCTGAACTTCATATGTAGATCATATGTTGGCCTCACTCTCAAAGCAAGCCTGCCTAAGAAAAGCTAGTATTGAAATACATGTGTATTCTATTATGTCCCACTACAGGAGTACTTCTTAATCTGAGTATAAGAATCAGAGATTATTATTATTCTATAATACCTTGTCTATCATAAATACTGCAAATGTATCAGTTTCATCTTACAATGGTACCCACAATTTTCATTTGATAATAATCTTAACACTGACATTGATCACTGATTTCAAATCATTATCTTAAACTAGGGAGTCTATTTTCTGATTCACCTTCTAGCCTCTAAACTTGGTTACCATTATAAAAAAACATAATTTTTGGGGGGGTTAATTTTCTTTTTATTAAAAATATTTGTTTATTTATTTATTTACTTATTTATTTATTTATATTTATTTTACATCCTGGTCACAGTTTCTCCTCCCTCATTTCCTCCCAGTCCCCACCCACCTCCCTCTTTTCCCATCCCCCAATCTACTCCCCTTCCATTTCTGTTTAGGAAAGGGCAGATCTCCCATGAGTATCAACAGCATAGGGCATATCAAGTTGCAGTGAGACTAAGCACCTCCCCATGTATTAAGGGTGGTCAAGGAGACCCAGTAAGAGGAGTAGAGTCCCAAAAACCACTAAAAGACTCAGAGGAAGCCACTGTTCCCACTGTCAGGAGTCACACAAGAGTTCCAAGCTACACAACTGTAACATATATAGAGTACCTATGTTAGTGCCCTGTTAGCTTCCTGGTTCTCTGTTCAGTCTCTTTGAGACCCTATGAGCCCTGGTTAGTTGATTCTGTGAGTTTTCTTGCAGTGTCCTTGACCCCTCTGGCTCCTACAATATTTTCTCCCTATCTTCCAGACACTGCCTAATGTTTGGCTGTGGGTCTGCATCTTTTTTCATCAATTGCTTATTAAGCCTCTCTGATGACATTTGGGCTAGGCACCAATTTGTTCACAGGAGATGGCCAGTTCAGGCTATGTATCTGCTTTTGTTAGGAGTCTTATCTGGGTTCATCCTTGTAGATTTATGGGAGATTCCTTTGCACAAGATTTCCAGTAGTCTCTTTCAGTACTCTCCCCCTCCAATCCCTCCAACCTGATCACTCATGTTCCCATTCCCACACACCCTCAGTCCACTCATGAAATTCTTCTATTTCCCCTTCCCAGGGAGACACGGGCTTCCTCTCATGAACCTTCCTCGTTACTTGGTTCTCTGGATCTATGGATTGTAACATAGTTATCCTTTATTTTACAACTCATAACATCCACTTATGAGTTAGTACATACCATGTTTGTCTTTCTTGGTCTGATTTACCTCACTCTGGATGATTTTTTTTCTAGTTCCATCTATTAAATTTCCTGGTGTCCTGGTTTGTAACAGCTGAGTGATATTCCATTGTATAAATGTTCCATATTTTCTTTATACATTCTTTGGTTGAGGGACATCTAAGTGGTCTTCAGTGGGTTACTATTACAAATATAGTTGCTATGAACATTGTTAAGCAAGTGTTCTTGTGGTATGATGGAGTATCCTTTGGGTATATGTCCAAGAGTGGCATAGCTGGTCTTGTGGTAGATTGATTCCCTGTTTTCTAAGAAACCACCACACTGACTTTCAAAGTGGCTGTACAAGTTTTCACTGTCACCCACAACTAAGAAGTGTTCCTTTTGCTCATCCTCTTTGGCATGAGCTGTAGCTTGTGTTTTAGATAACTTCCTACAGCTGATAAACACCTTTAGTCAAGTGACTGGGTATAAGATTAACTAAAAAGTAAAAAAAAAAAAAAAAATCAGTAGCCCCTGTGTATGCAACCAGTAAATGGACTGAGAAAGAAATCAGAAAATCAATACCCTTTACAGTAGCCTCAAATAATAAAGAATATCTTGCTGTGTCTCTAACCAAGCAAATGAAAGACCTATATGACAAGAACTTCACATCTTTGAAGAAGATATCAGAAGATAGAAAGATCTCCTATGCTCATAGATCTGTAGGAATAACAGTAAAAATGGCATTCTTACCAAAAGCAATCTACAGGTTCAATGCAATTAAAATTAAAATTCCATTAAAATCACTACTAAAATCCCAACACAATTCTTTACAGAACTTGAAAGCAAAATACTCAACTTCATAGGGAAAAAAAACAGGATAGTTAGAACAATACTGTACAATGAAAGAAACCCCAGTGGTATCACCATCCCTGATTACAAGCTGTAGTACAGAGCTATAGTAATAAAAACTGCATGGTATTGGCATAAAAACAGACGCATGTATCAATGGAATTGAATCAAAGACTTTTTTTTTTTTAATTTTACATCCAAACCACAGTTTTTCCTCCCTCCTTTTCTCCGTGTTCTTCACTCACTTTCCCACTCCCATCCACAAGGACAGGCCTCCCATGGATATCAACCACCCATGGTATATCAAGCTGCAGTGAGACTAGGCACCTCCTCTGCTATTAAGGCTGGATGAGGCAATCAGGTAGGAGGACAGGATCCCAAAAGTAGGCAGGAGAGTCAGAGACAGCCCCTGCTCCAATGGTCTGGAGTCCAAAAGGACACCAAGCTACACCACTGTAACATATGTACAGAGCCTAAGTCACTTCCATACAGGCTCCCAGGTTGTCCAGTCGCTGAGAGCCCCTATGAGCCCAGAGTAGTTGATTTTGTGGCTCTTTTTCTTGTGGTAGTCTTGACCTCTCTAACTCCTATAATCCTTTCTCCCCCTCTTTTGGAGGATTCCCAGAGCATATATGTAACACAAATCTTAAAAAGTCTTATTAATAAAACCCAGGAGATAGATATTGGGTGAAAACTGAGAGACCAGAGGAATAGAACAAGCCACAGCCAACCTCACTTTGCCAAGTCCTCAGATGATCTCTTTTCTCAGGCTGAAAGCCTGAGTCCTCACCCCTGAGGTTCTCAATTAAACTGCTGCTAAAAGCTTCTAAGTGCCTAATCCTCACACCTTAAGAGAAAGAGTTCTGCCAGGTGGTGGTGGCACACGCCTTTAATTCCAGCATTCAGGAGGTAGAGCCAGGAAGATCTCTGTGAGTTCGAGGCCAGCCTAGGCTACCAAGTGAGTTCCAGGAAAGGTGCAAAGCTACACAGAGAAAACTTGTCTTGAAAAACCAAAAAAAAAAAAAAAAAAAGAAAGAAAAAAAAAGAAAAAGAAAAAAAAGCAAGAGTTCCTGTATATATTTCTGTGTCCTGCCATATTACTTCCTAGGATTGAAGGCATGTGTCCTTCCCAAGCAAAGACATGAGATCTCAAGTGCTGGGATTAAAGGTGTTTGCCATCACACCTGGCTGTGTTCCCAGTGTGGCCTTGAATTCACAGAGATCCAGATTGATCTATGACTCCCAAATGGTAGGATTAAAGGTGTATGCTACCACTGCCTAAACTCTATGTTTAATATAGTGGCTGTTCTATTCTCTGACCCCCAGATAAACTTATTGGGGTGCACATTATATTGGGGACACAATATATCACCACACATATTTGTGCACACACAAAATTTTTCTTTGTCACTTACCTTCCAATTTCTGATAGGATTAAATCTTCAAAGGGATAAATCTGTTATGTATTTGTTTGTCATTAAAATAAAGGACTAAGCACTTTTAGTCACAGAATTAAAATTAATAATATTTTGATGAGTACATTGAAAACAAAGGGATATACCCACTAAGTGTTAAAATTATCTTTGAAGTATGATAATATAGAGGAGGGGAAGAGTCCAAGGGACAATTCAAGGAAATGATAGTGTTTGGACGTTGTATGTCAAATGTCTGATTGTATAATAAACACTGATTGCAGTGGCAGGAAGTAGTGGAGGAGAGGAGAATGTGGAAGCAGAAGGCTGAGAGAGAATGCAGCTGCGCATGAAGCAGCATGTGTCTGGTAACACACAGCATGAATATAATTAATACACATAAGAATAAATACAGTAGCAATAAAGCTGACTGGTGTCTGACTGTGGTGTGACATTTGTCTGATGTGACTAAAGTAATGATAGTGTTTGGTGTGTTTTTCATTTTTGTTTTTTTGTGTGTGTGTGTGTGTGTGTGTGTGTGTGTGTGTGTGTAACTAGAATTCTAAATTTTACTGTATTTCCACATTTCAGCTGGAATTTTTATTGAGAAAGTGATTTATGTAGTCTTCTGGGGCTGTCATCCTTTGGAAATGTTGAGTATGAGGCAAGGTGGGAAGAAGAAATTCTAAGCTCTCCAGTCTATCTTTAAATACTGTATAATTTTTATGGTGTATATTGACTTCCTAGAAAAAATAAATTGAAGTAAAATTCTATTTTTTGTAAATCAAACAATAGTAATCAATAAACTTAATGATTAGGTTCTTGTTCATGTGGTTCATAAGCAATGTTGAAATTTACCTTTTTGGGATATATATTGTTACCTTTCCAGAATGCCAATGAATTTACTCACAAAATTTTTAATATAAAATCACAGGGGCTATTATTTCTCCCAGAAAATTACTAATATATGGCTGTTTCTCATCTCATTATGAAATAACCAATGAACAAAAATGAATGACTTTAAGTTAAATGTATAAAATGACTCATGTAAAACAAAAACATCTTTTAAAATATTCTACCTATATGCAGTGTTTATAAATAAAAGTACTCAATTTATCACATTTGATTCAGATACAGCCTATATTTAAATTTGAGGGAAACTGCAATGTCCTTAATACTTCCAACTATGTCTCTATATATCTTAATCTGTGATGAGCACCTGATAATACTGGATGTGACTACAACTCTTTCCATACTGACCTGTATTCTGACCATTGATATCTTCAATCAGTCTTGCACTTAGGACAAAATCTGTAATCAAAATTGTAAACTGAATATTTCAAAACACAAAACATTGAAGTGAGTGAGTGTAATTTTTTTTTAATTGTCAACTTGACAAAAAACTAAAGATCTGTGAAGAAAGTCCCATTGGGGACTTATTTGCATTGTGCCGGGCTGTGAGTGACTGTGGAAGAAAGTCTTAAGTTTATTGTGTGAAATCACAGCCCACTGTGGGCAGCACCAAGACATACGTAGAGGGCCTTGAACTGTATAAGCATAGGAAAATCAAGCTGAGAACAAGCAACCAAGCAAGCAGCATGCATACATTATCTTTCCCTGTTGTTGCCTGTGCATGTGAAAAGACTGTTTGAGTTCCTGCCTTGACTTCCCTTGATACAGTGATAGACTCTAACCTACAATTGTAAGCTAAAACAAACACTTTCTCCTCTAAATTGCTCATGATCATGGCTTTTTATCACAGAAACACAAAAGAAAGTGTCTCGCTTTATAAATACCTTCATTTTATTAAAAGATAAAGATTATATTATGTTTTTGAAAGAGTGTGGGCATATTAATGTTAAAAGAAGTAAATACATTTTCTTTCTTTTTTTTTTTTTTTTTTTTTGGTTTTTTTGAGACAGGGTTTCTCTGTGTAGCTTTGTGCCTTTTCCTGGAACTCACATAGTAGCCCAGGATGGCCTCGAACTCACAGAGATTCGCCTGGCTCTGCCTCCCGAGTGCTTGGATTATAGGCGTGCACCACCACTGCCCGGCAATAAATACATTTTCTATAAAAATAACTACAGTGTAAAATGGTGCAGACCATGGGAACTATGAGTTGTTGGTAATTTAACACAAAGTCAAATAGATAGCATCTCAAGTTCAAACAATGCACACATTAATATCCTTTACCTAATGATTTTTCTAATTTATTCTCAACATATTGGGCTTTTTCCAATGAAAAATCTTTGTGTACCCTGAAAATCTAGCCATGATGCCCCACAATATAACCCTACAATATAATAGCAACAATAAATGACGGATATTTATAAAGGCCACTTTAAAAAGTTATCACATGCCTGATATGTGAAATGATATTTATACACTGTCTTATTTGCTTCTTGTAAATGCTTTCATGTCATAGTGTGTTTTCATTGCTTCCTTCTCAGAGGTGAATGCATAAGGCAGAGTGAAATAAGATACTGCTCGATGGTCCCACCTTAATAGATGGCATGCAGAATTTAAACCTGGATTTGCTTGGCTTCAAATTATTTTAAAAAATGCTCTAAAAACTCATCTCTATCTTGGGTTTTCTTGGATAACTTTAGATAATTCATCTCCTCTGAATTTTTGCACTATGCCCTGTCTCCACTATTTTGTCATAAATCTGAATTTTAATTCCTCCCAAATCAGTATCTTGCCTTTCACGGCCACTTTTCTGCTTCAGAATCACAACATGCCTGTGTAACCAGCAATACAAAAAATGTATTAGTGACTTTAAAACAGATCACCTCTCTCCTCAAGAGAATAATTTCTGGCTTTTTATTTTAGTGTGTTAATCATACCAAGAAGGATTTGTACTTAATACTATTTAATACCCTGCTTTGTCTGGTAATCATGGCTGAGGATTTATATTTAATTCAATGATTAAATCACATGAATTCATGTAAACAGGATTTGTATACTACAATTTTCTCATGTTCTTAATTTCATTGGCCTACTTAGTATCTACATTATTTCTGAAGTTTAGAATTCAATCTCATGAAATTGTTTTGAGTTTGTTATACACTTTTTTCCCATTTATTCCAGTTGCTTCTCTGGGAAACTTAATAACTACCAAATTTGAATTTTGCTTTTTTAATTAAGCCCTTTTTCACCTTTTATAATTTTTTCTTTAGTCTGAGTGAGATATAGCTTCAATCTTATACACTAGACTTTCTGATTAGATTTTTTTCTATAGCAAATTCTGCCTTATTTTTCCTGAATTTTACAATATTTTGGTAGAACATTTATTTCTTTGTATTTATTTTGGAAACAGCCATCTTGAGAATAAGTCATGTACCTTTTTTTGCAAATTCTTCACTTCTTGTATTTAATATTTGTGTTTTTTTTTTTCTTGTGGTCCTTACTTTTTTTAAATGCTTATTAACTGAAGACATATTCCTGGTGTCCTGCCCAAACAGAAGTGGCAGTTCCAGTGCATAGCAAGTCCCCTAACTCTGAATTCCACTCCAGAGTTAATTGCACTTTTATTTCTGTTTTCTAAACAAAGATGATGCTAGTCAGTCTTTGTAGCTAGAGTTTTTCTCTCCGGTTCCTGCCAAGCCCCGGCAGTCCCATTGCCCACTCATAAAATAAACATACAGATGCTTATATTATTTAAACTGCTTGACCATTAGCTCAGGCCTACCATTGTCTAGCTCTTACTCTTATACTCAGCCCATTTCTATTAATCTATATGTCACCACGTGTTCTGTGGCTTTACCTGCTGCCTTTATATGAGGCTCCCTGGACAGTAGGCTGGAGTCTCCTCCAGACTTCCACCTCTCAGCCTCTCCTCTCTGTTTGTTCTGCCTACCCCATACTTCCTGCCTGGCTACTGGCCAATCAGCATTTTATTTATTTGCAACATATAGGACATCCCACAGCAAGTCTTAGCTTGTAAAATGCTACTGACTTAAGAGCAAGGTCTCAAGCCTAGTTTTGACAGACTGTTATTCTCTTGGTTTTCTTGTTTGGCTTAACATCAGGTTTGATGATACAGGATCCTCCTTCTGGTGACATAGCTCAATGGATCCTATATGAACTCTACTACTTCAAGGGTATGTTTCTAACCAATTTGTAGCTACTAGTGGCATGTAATGCTCCTGAAACATTTCCCTAGAACACTGATATAAAATATTGAAAAGAACTTCTATGGGAGAGAATCATTTGTATTCCAATTTAATTAGTCTTTTTTGTTTTAAGTTCCCCACATTTGATACTATCAAGTAAGAAAATGTGTATAGGATGCTAATATTTTACTGAAAACATACCATCCATTTACCATAATGGTTTTGTTATATTTTGCCCTAGTCTGTCCTTGTACATATTAGTGGGACAAGTATATACATATATAAATGCATACATATATTCATATGTGCAATGTTATAAATTCTTCACAAAATTCTATAGCATATATGTATATATTATATATCTTATATCATCTTTATTATACATTAATTAATATAGTCATGATTTGGAAAGGTGATATTACATGTTGTAATTTACTCAAAAATCTCATTGGGATGGAACTTTGAAATGGTCAAATCTCTTGAATTCCGGGTAAGGGAGCTGGTGTAAATTTCACAAAGAAAAATCAATACATAGAGAAATTTTGTACAGTTGGTATACAAAACATGAAATGGGTTATTCAAGAAGGCAATGTCTGGATATTCCAGTTACTGAGAAAGGAAATAAGAAGACAGGAAGGTATCAGGAATGCCTGCAATATGTAACAGGATCTCGGGCAGAGCCCAATGGTAGAGCCATATATTTTTTTTTTACTCTAAAGTTGTAAAGTCTACAAACTGATGAGATCAAAGTAAAATTGGTTTAAAATTAGGATATAGTTATCACTAAGTCACAGGTCACAGTAATTCAATTTTCCAGACTAACACTAAAAATGACTTATTATAGAATACTGACCCAAAGTGCTGGCCTTAAGTACAAGTAGGGTCACAATGACACTGACCATCAGTTCTTCAGGGAAAGGAGGTAGCTTAGCTTGGGGAGAGTAATGATCCAGAAGCAGATACTGATATTTTATCTCTGTGATATTAGAGTCAAAGTGATAAGAACCCAAAACAACTCACTGAAGAATAATTTGTTAAGGAGAAATTGAACTTTTCTTGGCTTATCTGCCATTTAATCTTTTATTTTCTTAGTATTAGGATGGTTCTTTTATGTGATGTGCATCGTTTTAAAAATACAACTTTTTATTTTCCAAATCTCTGCTGTTTGCTTTAGCCTCTGGATTATCAATTGAAATTGTCTTTAAGTGACATTAATAAAATATCCCGTATCAGTTAAGGAGAACTGAATATTATTTGGTGGCTCAGTATTGGGGACTCAGAGGGGTTTGAAATGTTGCATCAGGATGCACAGTTTAATAATGCTTTATAAATTATTGGGTCTTCATATTTTATTCATGTCATGAGTATTCCATTGTGAATGAAATATTCCCTATTATCTACTATACACTGTATTTAAAATGATTAGATATGTCTATTCTATTGTCATAAAGGCAGCAAATATTTAGAGAAAATCAATGCATGAAGAACTAACATATATTTATCTGAGAAGAATCTAAAGCACTTGAGACAGAAGTATTTCAGTTACCAGGCATTTTCAGATTTTATAATATATGCATAGATTCTTCTAGTTATTTCCAAATAATTAAGTCCAGAATCCCAAATTTACCAAAATCTGAATCTTTTGAGTATCATATGAAATGCCTAATAACAAAACAATCAACTTGAATGTCTACAGGGGTGCTCATACAAAAATCAGTATAATTTAAAACAGAAGAATTACCTACCAGAGTTACATAAAATTTAAAAGGCTAAAATATGGCTTGGACATAAGTATATTTTAATCATAAAATGACGTCTCCTAAATTGGAGATACAGTTGTTCCATTGAGTTCAGTGCTGTAAAATTAATTGCTTAGTAATAATAATGTGGATATAAATATATATAAAACAACTATGTCCCTTGGTGATGTTTTGTATACACATGTCTCCATTGCTTGCTTATTGAAGGCTTTGTTCCAGGTGATGTCAGTGTTAATGGTGGTTTTGATCCTGCTCTTAAAAGGTGGCCATAACTGGAGGTAGGAGGTCACTAGAGGTGTTCCTTTAAGGGCACATCCTTTTCTTGGCCTCTTTCTTCAGCTCTGCTATGACTTCCATGAAGGAAGAATCTTCCCTCTCCTATAGTTCTGCCTTCCCACAGGCCTAAATGCAGTATAGTGAGGATGGGCAGAATCATGGCCTGTGGTGATATTGTGTCCCCCAGTATATTGTGCATCTTAATAAACTTATCTGTGGTCAGAGAACAGAACAGCCACTAGATATAGAGGCAAGAAAATGGTAGCACACACACCTTTAATCCTAGCATTGCAAAGGTAGAGATCCATCTGTATCTCTGTGAGTTCAAAGCCACACTGGAAACAGCCAGGCATGATGACACATGCCTTTAATCCCAGGAAGTGATGGCAGGTAGCAGAAAGGTATATAAGGCCTGAGGAACAGGCCTAGTTAAGCTTTTAGGCTTTTAGCAGAAGTTCAGCTGAGATTCATTCCGGATGAGGACTCAGAGACTTCCAGTTTGAGGAAAAAAGAATTGGCTGAGAAGTTGGTGAGGTGAGGTAAACTGTGGCCTGTTCTGTCTCTGTGATCTTTCAGTATTCACCCCAATACCTGGCTCTGGGTTTGTTTTTATTAATAAGACCTTTTTAAGGTGCATGCTACAATGGCTGGAAATATCTGACACTGTGTGCCAAACTAAAGTTTTCATTTTAGAAAGTGTTTCTCTCGGGTATCTTGTCACAGCAACAAAAAGCTCATTAAGATGGTGTGTTTCATCTTCCCCTAATTAAATTAAAGTATTAAAGTCTAACCAAATATACTTACTCCTATTTTGTTTCTCAGAGAAGCAGATTTGGATGAATTAATGTATAATGAAATGAATGATGGAATTAAAATAAGTAAATTTAGATTAGTCTTTAAGTAATTATATACTATTTGATAATATATACTAAATGGAATGAAGTAATTTTAATTAATTATCTTGTAATTAAATTATTTAACAGGTTATTATTCTAAGGTTAATGAGACAAAGCTATGCATATTGATATTTTATTAAATCATATGTACATTTCAACCAAAAATAGTGTAAAAATGCAGCTTTTATCTACTCATTCTTTAATTCCTACTGTCTAATAATACCCCGTTATCTACTAAGTAAAATTACACATGAAGTTGGGTACTCAATCTTGCAGTGATGTGGTCCTGAGATGTGACCTGAAAACGTATCTAATGCAGTTGTTACTGATGTTTTCAAGAACACAAAGAGTGAGATCAGGTGCATAATAGTCAAATGAGGGAGTGAAAACTTTATCACAAGACTAGGAGGAGCTTACTCAAGCCAACTTTCATTTAGCTAACTACTCCCTCTCCCCCAATGAATTTACTGTACTAGAACAGAAATTAACAAAATAATCCTGGTGGTTCTAAATTGAAACAAAAGTGTATTTATATCCATAATTCTTCCCTCAGAGCAAGCGATTTCCTACATTTTATATAAATAATTATCAGTGGTAGAAACTACCAGGGAAACGGAACTTAGAAATTGCAGTTTATAAACATTGAGGCATAGTGAAATATTATTCTTAGAGTGTCCGAGATGGAAGTGATCAGGAATCGGAAATGTTATACAATGGAGGCAAGAGGCATTTCGAATTTGATGGCAGTGTTTGTGGAGGATGTGGAAGAGAATCTGGCAGATACTCTGAGTACAGATAGAAGAACTCAACTTTATCTATTGGACAAATAATAATCATGGTTAGGGTGAACAGAAAAAATAGTCTATGACACCAGGTTTAAATGAGTTATTTAGTGATTGATTTTCAAGGGAAGATACAGTAAGAATGGGAATCTTTGGGGATACTAATATCATGTCTTATGACTGTTTCAGCTTTGAGTAAAGCTCATTCTTTTGTTGATCACAATTTTACTTGATCAAAGAGTGGGGAGAAACACTTGAGGGAACCAGAGGGTCAAGGACACCAGTAGAACAGGGGCCATGGACATCAATTAACAAGGGCTCACAGGGCTCACAGAGACTGAAGCAGCCATCACTAAGACCATCACTGAGAGTATATTGGCCCCCTTTAGGTCCTCTGCCTCTAGGTTATAGTTGTTAGCCTGGTGTTTTTGTGGGATCCTTAACAGTGGGAGCAGGTATATATATATATCCTTCTCCTGGGTTGCCTCGCCGAGACTTCATATGAGGGTTTGTGCCTGCTCTTACCGTATTTTGTTATTCCTTGTTCAGTGGGCATCTCTGAGAGACCTGTTCTTTTCTGAAGGGAACAGAGAAGGAGTAGATCTGGGGAAGAAAGGAAGTAATGGGAGGATTGGGAAGAGTGGGAGGGAGGGGAAACTGTGGTCATGATGTATTGATAAATTAAAATAAATTTAAAAAATAAAAAATCCTAAAAAACAAAAAAAAAGATACTAAATAATTAAAAGAAATAGGATATTCAAGCATCATGAAGGTGGAGTATTGTATAGTTTTGGCATCTTTGTCAAAAATTATATATTCATAGGTGTGCGGATTAATGTCAGGGTCTTCAATTCGATTCCATTGGTCCACATGTCAGGTTTTATGCCAGTACCAAGCTGTTTTTAATCACTATAGCTCTATAGTAGAGCTTGAAGTCAGGGATTGTGATGCCTCCAGAGGTTGTTTTATTGTACAGGATTCTTTTGGCTATCCTGGGTTTTTTTTTTTTTTCCATATGAAGTTGAGTATTATTCTTTCCAGGTCTGTGAAGAATTGTGTCGGTATTTTGATGGGGATTGCATTGAATCTGTAGATTGCTTTTGGTAAGATTGCCATTTTTACTATGTTAATCCTGCCTATCCATGAGCATGGAAGATCTTTCCATTTTCTGACATCTTCTTCAATTTCTCTTTTCAGGGACTTAATTAAAGTTCTTGTCATACAGGTTCTTGCTTAGTTAGAGTTACCCCAAGGTATTTTATATCATTTGTGGCTATTGTAAAGAGTAACTTATCTCTGATTTCCTTCTCAGCCTGTTTGTTAATTGTTTATAGGAGGGCTATTAATTTTTTTGAGTTAATCTTGTATCCTGCTACATTGCTGAAGGTGTTTATAAGCTGTATGAGTTCCTTGGTTAAATTTTTGGGGTCACTTATGTATACTATCATGTCATCTACAAATAGTGAAAGCTTGACTTCTTCCTTTCCGATTTGTATCCCCTTGATCACCTAATGTTGTCTAATTGCTCTTGCTAGAACTTCAAGTGCTATATTGAATAAGTATGGGCAGGGCAGACAGCCTTGTCTTGTTCCTGATTTTAGTGGAATTGTTTTGAGTTTCTCTCCATTTAATTTGACGTTGACTGTTGACTGGCTATAAATTGCCTTTATTATGTTTAGGTATGTTCCCTGTATTCCTGATCCCTCCAAGAACTTTATCATGAAGGGGTGTTGGATTTTGTCAAATGCCTTTTCAGCATCTAGTGAGATGATCATGTGGTTTTTTTCTTTCAGTTTGTTTATATGGTGCATTACATTGACAGACTTTTGTATGTTGAACCACCCTTGCATCCCTGGGATGAAGCCTACTTGATCATGGTGGATAATTGTTTTGATGTGTTCTCAGAGTCTGTTTGCCAGTATTTTATTGAGTATTTTTGCATCAATATTCATGAGGGAGATTGGTCTACATTTCACTGTCTTTGTTGCATCTTTGTTTGGCTTAGGAATCAGTGTAATTGTAGCTTCACAGAAGGAGTTTGGTAATGTTCCTTTGTTTCTACTGTGTGGAACAATTTAAAGAGTATTGGTATTAACTCTTCTTGGAAGGTCTGGTAGAATTCTGCACTGAAACCATCTGGTCCTGGGCTTTTTTTGGTTGGTAGACTTTTAATGACTGATTCTATTTCCTTAGGGGTTATTGGACTATTTAAATAGTTTATCTGGTCTTGATTTAACTTAGGTATGTGGTACCTATCCAGAAAATTATCCATTTCTTTTAGATTTTCCAGTTTTGTGGAGTAGAGGTTTTTGAAGTATGACCTGATGATTCTCTGAATTTCCTCAGTATTAGTTATTATGTCTCCCTTTTCATTTCTGATTTTGCTAAATTGGATGCTCTCTCTCTGCCTTTTGGTTAGTTTTGCTAGGAGTTTGTCTTTCTTGTTGATTTTCTCAAAGAACCACCTCTTTGTTTCATTGATTCTTATATTGTTCTCTTTTATTGATTTCAGCTCTCAATTTGATTATTTCCTGGCATCTATTCCTCCTGGGTGACTTTGCTTCTTCTTGTTCTAGAGCTTTCAGGTGTTCTGTTAAGTGACTAGTGTGAACTGTACAACGGAAAAAAGAAAGCATCTTCAACAAATGGTGCTGGTATAACTGGATGTCAACATGTAGAAGGCTGCAAATAGATCCATATCTGTCGCCGTGCACAAAACTTAAGTCCAAGTGGGTCAAAGACCTCAACATAAATCCAGTTACTCTGAACCTAATAGAAGAGAAAGTAGGAAGTAGTCTTAAAGGCATTGGCACTGGAGATCACTTCCTAAATATAACACCAGTAGCACAGACACTGAGAGAAACAATTAATCAATGGGACCTCTTGAAAGTGAGCAGCTTTTGTAGAGCAAAGGACATGGTCAACAAGATAAAGCCAGAGTCTACAGACTGGGAAAAGATCTTCACCAACCCCCCATCTGACAGAGGGCTGATATCCAGAATATATAAGGAACTCAAGAAATTAGACATCAAAATGCCCAACAGTCCAATTAAGAAATGGGCTATGGAGCTAAACCGAGACTTCTCAACAGAGGAAGCTCAAATGGCTGAAAGACATTTAAGGAATTGCTCACCATCCCTAATTATCAAGGAAATGCAAATCAAAATGACTCTGAGATACCACCTTACACCTGTCAGAATGGCTAAGATAAAAAACACTGAAGACAGCTTATGCTGGAGAGGATGTGGAGCAAGCAGAACACTCCTCCACTGTTGGTAGGAATGCAAGCTTGTACAGCCACTTTGGAAATCAATATGGTGCTTTCTTAGAAAATTGGGAATCAATCTCCCCCAAGACCCAAATGTACCACTCTTGGGCATATACCCAAGGAATGCTCAATCATACCACAAGGGCACATGCTCAGCTATGTTCATAGCAGCATTGTTTGTAATAGCCAGAACCTGGAAACAACCTAGATGCCCTTCAACTGAAGAACGGATAAATAAAATATGGTACATATACACAATGGAGTACTAGTCAGTAGAGAAAGACAATGACATCATGAGTTTTGCAGGCAAATGGATGGATCTAGAAAAAAATCATCCTGAGTGAGGTAACCCAGACTCAGAAAGACAAACATGGTATGTACTCACTCATAGGTGGATACTAGGTATATAGCAAAGGATGACTAGACTGCTACTCACAACTACAGGGAGGCTACCTAGTAAAGAGGACCCTAAGAAAGACACAGGGATAGCCCAACAACAGAGAAATGAATGATATCTACATGAGCAAACTGGATGTGAGCGGGGAGGGTAATGAAGGGCAAGGGTCCAGGGGAAGAGAGGTTAGGGGAGCGGGAGATCCCAGCTGGATCAAGAACAGAGAGAACAAGGAAAGAGACACCATGATAAATGAAGACCTCATGGGAATAGGAAGAAGCAAAGTGTTAGAGAGATCCCCAGAAATCCATAAAGTTACCTCCACAATAGACTACTGGCAATGGTCAAGAGAAAGCCTGAACTGGCCTACTCAGGTGATTGGATGGCTGAACACCCTAACTGTCATGATAGAACTCTCATTCAATGACTGATGGAAACAGATGCAGAGATACATGGCCAAGCCCCAGGTGGCGCTCCAGGAGTCCAAATGGCGAGAGAGAGAGAGGAATTATATGAGCAAGAGATATTGAGACCATGATTGGAAAAAGCACTGGGACAAATAGCCAAACTAGTGGAAACACATGAACTATGAACCAATTAGCTGAGGAGCCCCCATGGAACCTGGGTCAGGCCCTCTGGATAAGTGAGACAGTTGATGAGCTTGAACTATTTAGGAGGCCCCAGGCAATAGGACCAGGACCTGTCTTTAGTTCATAAACTGGCTTTTTGGAACCTAGTGCCTATGCTGGGACACTTTGCTCAGCGTAGGTGAAGGGAGGAGGTGACTGGACCTGCCTCAACTGAATCTACCAGGCTGAGCTGAATCCCCAGGGGAATCCTTGCCTTGGAGGAGGTGAGAATGGGGAGTGGATTGGGAGGAGGGCGGGGTGGGGTGGGGTAGGAGGAGGGATGAAGAGGGAATCCGTTGCTGATATATAAAATTAAATTAATTATAAAATTTTTAAAAAGTGGTCTATATTAGGGAATAGAGTCTATTTATGTCAAGTGAGTTCATTTATTTCTAGGATATAATTTTTATTTTACTTTTTCAGCCCCTTTAACATTAACACTTATTACAACAGGAATACACTATTTGTAATTGCCTAATCCAATAGCACAATTGAAACCAGGATTATAAGACATCAGAGTTATCAGGCACTAAACATGACTACTAAGTCATCAGATAAGATTGGATGACTTTACAATAGTTTGTAAGCACAATAAATCATAATTTATTATGAATCATTTTAAATACAGAAAAATTTATTCAGTCCCCACACAACTTTAGTCACACAGTTTAATTCAGAATTTTTACTAAGAAAGTTCAATTCAAATTCAATTCAAATTTTAAGTCAATTTCTTTCATTGGAGTCACATTAAATGACGTGCATGAAATAGTATTTATCCATAAAAAGATGAAAATGAAAAATAAACAACCTTTCTTAACAGCTCAGCTTATATGGGATGCTTTTCAAAGTACTTTATTTCTAAAAGTGATTAATATTTTAATTATATTATTATTTTGATTATATAAAATATATTAAATAAATATTATTTGTTAGAGGAAAAAGATTATAGACAATGAGTTTGTGACTAAGGATTATGCAAAAAAGATTACTATGCAGTAATGTGATACAAAGCATGGAAAACTATGATTCCACTCAAATGAGTTGTATGCTGTCTTTGAATTGTATATGGAATGGAAGTATTTAAGTAATGTTAGCTATGCTGTCTGTGTACTCTAAATAAACTGTATATTTCTTACTTATGTAAAAGTAAATTTCTTACAAACTCATAATGCACAATAAATATGAAATGCAAGATTAAATTGACAAAGCTGGGTTACATATTTATCAATTTCCTACATTTTTGAACTTACAAAAGTTTAAATAGTTCCAACATCCTACAAAAATTCACTAAATTTAATGGGCATAGCATTTTTAGATTCCTATAGGAAATGAAAACCATTTCAAAGCATAATTGTGACCAAACAGTAAGAGTTGTGGAATTTGAGTGTATTTACTTATCTATGGAGAATGACATGGTTTGACTTTGCTATAAAGAGCTTTTCTAATAATTATATATTTTACTCATTGTATTATCTTTGACTTCACAATTACTACTAGGAAATACACTCTCTGCCTCATACTTTGAGTTTCTAGTGGATTTACTTTTTGGTCTTCATCTACAACCCTGAACATATATAAAACATCTACAGGCTATAAATAGCTAATTCCCTCTGTAGATTTAGAGACAAAAAAAAAAAAAAAAAAAAAAAAACCTGATGCATGATAAATAACACTGTTCCACATTTGACCAAAAAAAAATTTTTTTTAAAAAGAATAAAAGAAAGAAAAATGGGAGGTTAAAGTGTTTGTCATTATTACTACCAATAAGAAAAGAAAATGTCAGTCTTCAAAAATAGATGTTGGTTTTCTGTCTTGACAGACTATAAATTCACCCATAGGAGGTTTTGAATATATCTTTAGGAAATGTACATCAAAATAATATACCAGTCTCCTTCAAAGTACGTGTAAGAAAGACACCTTATTTATATAAACTCTCTACAATAAGTGTTCAAATATTTCAATTTATCTATTAAAAACTAAAGTAATGAGACCATTGGGTGCAAACATATTTTTGTTCCAATTACATAGCTCTTGATAAAGTAAAAGACATATGCTTGTTGATAAATCATTACAAAATATAGCACATCATAGCCATATTGAGGAAGAAAAATAGAAGTTGTTTACATACTATCTTCATGGTGACAGAAGAACTAGTTAGATAAGGATCGGAGGGGCATCAATGAGAAAATGATCATACATAACATGGTATTCAATTTGGATCTTGATGGATGGGAGGATTATAGCAAATCTATATGGATTCCAAAGCAATCCATCTTGGCTAATCTTCATGGTGGAGGCCTGAGTTCTAGCAGGCATGTAATATAGAGACTAAAGACTGAAGTAGAGAAGGGTCAGGAAACACAGTCTAATTTTGGGTTGAGCCATGGGCATCTTTGAGTGCCAAGATAAGATAACCATTCGGGCCAGGAGGTGGTGGCACATGCCTTTAATCCCAGCAATTGGGAGGCAGAGCCAGGTGGATATCTGTGAGTTCAAGGCCAGCCTGGTCTACAGAGTGAGATCTAGGACAGGCACCAAAACTACACAGAGAAACCCTGTCTCAAAAAGAAAAAAAAAAAAAAAAGATAACCATTCGGCGAGTAAGAAAGGGCAAGATAAGGCTATGGAGCAGCAGCCTGACAGGAAGTAACCTGCACAGGAATTTGTAAAAATGATCTTGATCTTGAAAAGTGATTGTAACAGTCTGAAGAAGATAAATCAAAATCCTGACATGAGAGAAGCCTGTCAGAATATTTGCCATGGAACTACTATTGTAACTCTTGTTCTTGCTATACTTAATTTTCTTAAAGAAACAGACTCAGAAAACAGTTTTTTGACAATATAAAGACCATCATATAGGGAAGGCCAGCAGAAGCAATTATGTGTGCATGACTACATAAGACTATATGTGCATGCTAGCTCTCACTGTCTCTATCCTTCCCTCCCTCCCTCTTTATCTTACTTGTTTTTGTGTTAATTGTAATTTTTAACATTATACTGCATATCAACTTTTATACTACACAATCATAATTTAGTTTGTGCTTCCTAAACATTAGTGAGCTCGCACATACACGCACTCAAACACAAAGTACACCCTATGCATTTTTGTGAAGTAGTTTTCCTGGTACAATGTGCACAAGGCAACCTACTCTCTCGAGTATTTTTTTTTTTCCATAAAAGACAAGGAGAAAAAAGTTCTCATCAAAAAGGCTTTTCTTTCTCTCACAGCAACATTAATTATGTTGTCGGCTGGTGCTGAAGGAATGAGATAGGCAGAGGCAATCTGATTCTCATCTTGTTTAAACTTGTCAGTTTCAAAATGAAATAGAGGGTTCGTCAGGGAAAATGGAGCAGGTCTCCCTCCTCATTTAGAGATAAATGAGAGATCTGCCTCCAGAATTTATTTTTTTTTTTTTTAGGGGAGGGTCACTCAACATCAGGCACTCATCTCTTTGAAAGAGTGTTGCTACTCCAGCTCTTTCCTGACACCCAAGACTGGGAATACTGGTGATTTTCATCAGAAGACCCTCCCATCCTGAAGGCTGCCATGTATGATCAGTTGGTTGTACATTTGACCCTCTGCAGAGAGAAAATATGTCTCTAAAGTGCTTGGGAGCTGACAAGACTTCAATAATCATCTTCAGGTTGAACTTTTGCTTCAGACCACGTTTATTTCTTTTGAGCTTTGCTGGTACACAGTACTGCCTGACAACACCAAGGAGAAGCCTATTTCTGCAAACCTTGACTGGGCAGAACTTTAACTCTACAGATAATCTTTGTGTGTTTTGTAATCAGAGGAGGGAAGAAACTCATGGGAAGGAAAGATCAGAAAACAGTAAAGGAAGACAAAGTATTAATAATCAGATTGTCCACTGAAAGGAGGCTTAGAATGCCTGGGACAGATAAGAAATGAGCAGTGTGAAAGTGGCAGGCATGCCCTTTGCAGGAATATGTTGATTGTGGTGTGCAGCACAATCGTGAGGGGTTTATGTACAAACTGTCCAATGAGGACAGTTCGGATCAAATTGCAGATTATCTCTCCTTTAGAATGGTGGTATTTCTTATCCTTAAATAATATATTTTATTGAATCATGTGCTAGACAGTCTGAGTAGAGCAAAAAGAAAAGTGTTTGTTTTTGTTGTTAGTCGGTGCAGAAAGTGGACAGACTGAAACCATCTTTGACACTGAGAGACACGGCTGCACACGAATAATAGTATTTTAGAGATTAATATGCTTCAATTTGGCCTCCAGTTGCACGGCCACACCGAGCTCATTATTTGCATCCCTTTTCTGGAGGAGGCATATTTTTACAGTGTGTTCTGAAAAATACGTTTAAATGTGAATTTTTAAAAGGAGCTTAGATACGCCGATGAGTATTGACATTACAGGGACAAATATCCATTGAAGCAAGACCTTATTGCCTATGCTTTGCCTAAGCTCTGGTGTGACACTCCAGTAAGACTCAAGGGCAATATCACTTCCTAACATTGAGTTAGGATGCATAAATTAGGAGATAAGAGTTCTTCTGCTATCTTTCTCATAGCCTGAGTCTTAAAGGTCAATTAATGATGGCAAACAGACTAAAGAAAAAAAGCAACAGAAACAGAAATGATGAAAAGTTTTAGTGTCAATTAAAAGGAAAAAAAAAAAGGTCCTGATAAGTAACAAAGAATTCTTGATTTAAAAAAAAAAGAAAGTGCATTTGCCAATTTTTCTAATCTCTTTAAAGTTTTTCAATAGTTCTAAATTAAATCCCTTTCACTCCTATCTCTTTATCCATCAGAAAATCCGAAGGGTATTTGGATTCAGACATCTATTGCACCAAAGATCTTTCATTACACAGCACAAACAAGCACCTTTATTGAACAAGAACCCAATTACTTAACCTAGCTTCAGGTTTCATTCCGCCCTGTGGCGTCCACCCTGACAGGGGCTTACTAATCTCTTCTGATGGACATTGCTACATATCAGTTCTGATACACAGAGATGATCCCTAACCTTCTTGTAGAGAACCACTGATTAAATAAACTCAGATGCCCATCTCAGCTTCCTTGGACCAATGAATAACAATGAGTAAAGGCACATATGAAGGCTTTTCATCCTCTGCAAAGCATGCTCAGAGAGGAAAAAGGAAAAAATAGACACTCTGAGAAAATGGCCAGCATTAACTAAAGCCTTGTATTGACGTTATCTAGCACTGTTTGTAGTTTGCTTTGACACTGCAAATCACTGTCATACATCCTGAATTTTACAATAAGAGAACAAAGTCAACTTCTTACAACTCCTACAGCAATGTTGCTGCCACTGAAAAGAATTATTGAGAGATAATGTTAATGGCTTCACCTTTCGGTTTGCAATTTTCAGCAATGAAATCTTTCAGCATAACTCTGGTATTTCTAAAGAAGATTGTCCATTCCTAAAACCCCTGAGTTAATTCATGATGGCTGGCATGTGGACATCATTACTATTTTGCCTAATTATTACTATTATAATTAACACTGCTATTTTGATTTCTGTGTATGCATGCTTAGTGGATTTGTGCACATGTACATTCAGGTGCATGCTGCCACTGCTGCTGCTGCTGCTGTGTGTGTGTGTGTGTGTGTGTATCAGAGGTAAATTTTATATGATATGTGTGTTCATAAATCCCCCACCTCTGTTTTCATGACAGGTTCTCTTACTGAAACTAGAGCCTTAAAAAGCTATATCAGGAACTCATACCAGTCCCAACCTGAAGGACGGTCATTATTGAGGCAAGTGGCTCTACTGTGTCTACTGTACTCTCACATGCTTAATAATTGGCAGCAAGCTCTTTAATAGAGACAGTAGGAAGTTATGTCACAGAGTTTAGTGGACAGTGTAGGGCCAAACTGCTAAGCTATCGAGGGAATTCATGTACACACTGGAGAAGACACAATGTTGACTTAAGCTAAGATTTCCAAAGAAAAGAGAGATTTCCCACAGATGTCTACAGGCATTATAGGAATTATTTCAGACAGAGGGGAAAGCACAGTCTGAAGCCCTGAAGAGTCAGCTCTCTATGAGTGCTCCACACCCATGGGTTCAAGAGCAACTAGAAAATGTGTCCATAATGGATATACATGGACTTTGTTCTTGACATTGTTCATCAACCAACAGAGCAGAACACCACTTTACAGTGTTTACATTGCATGAGCTACTGTAAGATATTTAGAAAGATCATGAGGTGGGTGTATGTCAGGATGTGTATAAGTTATATGAAATTACCACACCAATTTATACAGGCATTTGAGCATCTGTGGCTTTTGGAATTTAAGTGTGCCTGAACTGATTTCTAATGAATATGGGAACATGTCTATATCAGTAGGCACTGTGGATATTTTGATGTTGTGTGGGAGATAAGAAACAGCATCAAAGACAGCTAGGAGTGAAGTTGGAATGGAAGATACACAAAGCACCAATATACAGGGATTTTGTATTCAATCTAACTAGTAATAGAAATAAAGAAAATGTCTCAGGATATTATTTTGTCCTGCAAAATATTTTTATATTTTTAAGAAGCTAAAAAGAACTGAAAGAAAATATAATAGAGACTCTCTCTGGTAAAATAAAATGTCCACATAAATAACAGTACCTTTTAAGTTGAAATGACAATTTATTACTTTTGTAATTTTTACTCCCTATTGGGAACAGAGTCTTACACTTTTGTGAGAACTGATTGTCTTTTTCATTAAGTTATGCACAGTAGAAAGGAGTCAACGGGTGCCTAATGTGACTCCTCGTGGTTAGGATCACTTTTAAATTTGTTTTGGCATAGTATTTCCATCAGAACATTCTAAGTCAGCTAATAAAAAAAATATTTCCATTAGAGATCATTTATAGCAGGCTATTTATTGTGATTTCTTTACTTCCAATTTCTTGTCAAATGAAAGGCCACATCTCAGCTTCTCCCAAACAATTGTGAGATGTAGCCTCTGTAGTGTGAATGTCTATTCATAGTCTCAAATTGCAATCCTTGTTAGGAACCACAGGGATCCACTGTAAAGAAAGAAAATATGTCGTAATGTATATATGAAGAGCTCTCTCTCTCTTCTCTCTCTCTCTCTCTCTCCTCTCTCTCTCTCTCTCTCTCTCTCTCTCTCTCTCTCTCTCTCTCTCCTCCCCCCTAGTCTCAGTGTTCTTTTAAATGGCTCACTGATTGCCTTTTATGTGAAAATGTTTCTCAAAGGAAAACAAATGATGTAAACACTATTCTGTCCTCTGAAATTTTAAATAAACCTTTATTCTAAGATTAAAAATGATGAGTTGATTAAGTCAGTTCAGATGTCATTTGGTTATTGCATGTTTGGAACATGAAGCCAGCATGGTTTTCAGGGTTCAGTGTTGGACACAGTAATTATTGTGTTTATTTGATAGTACTATGTCATAATTTATATATAGATTATTATTTTTCATGCTTTATTGTTAATCTATTTAGCTGAAAAAGTCATAGATAATGAAGCCACCAGATGAGACCATTTTGTGGAGTTTTCAAAGCCAATATGTCCAGTAAGACTTGGTGCAGGGAGGAAGGGCTTGGACCTGCCTCAACTGAATGTGCCAGGCTGTGCTGACTCCCTATGGGGGACTTTGCCTTGGAGGAGGTGAGAATAGGGGTTGGGTTGGGGGGGAAGGCTGGGTGGTGGGAGGAGGGAGGAGAGGGGAATCTGTGGTTGGTATGTAAAATGAATAGAAAATCTCTTAATAATAATAATAATAATATAGAAAAAATAGGTGATATATAAGTGCTAGGAAAATGAACATGCTGAGCTCTGAGGATTCAGTGCTTGGAATGGCAAATATCTGCATTGACTTAAGGTAGCCTCTAGTTTACCACTTTATGAAGTTATTTAGAATTGCCAATTCACTAACTTGACAAAGATGAAGCTTTCTGAAATTGTGTAATGGACTCACAAAGTCAACACTGCAACACATGTTTATAGGCACAAGTATTGGAACAGTCTCTCCCAATGTGTATGTTTCCTATTGTACTTATGGGAAGCATGAATTTCATACCTGATTGAACCATTTGATATGAAAATTTACTGTGTATTTTGTGTTCACTGCTGGAGGCTGCAGGAATATATCATAAGAACTCAGCTGGTTATGGCAAAGTCACTACCTGGAGGGATCAGGGAATTCCTCCAGAGGAAGCCAAATCCCAAGGAGTTTTTGGTGTTACTTGGCTTGTTATTATCAGCTATATTCTATTATGAAAATCATGTGTGCCTTCATAGCTTTCCCAATTGATTTTTCCCTAAGAAGGACTAACAGTGTAGACTGAGCACTCTCTGGACATACACATTCCAGGTATTTGGAGAACAGCCTCAGGGAAAGGCTTTCTCTGGAATCAGATTTATCTCCCTTGGCCACTTTCAAGGACTACAGGAAACACCACCCAGGTGGGCGCCCATTGTTAGTCTCAGGTGGACTAACAATGATAACAGCCCACATGCAAGTCTCCTGATTTACGGTAAATTCCACAAGGAGACACTGCCTAGGAGAGGTGGACGTTAAGTAATAGCTTTACACAATTTAGCTCGGACCCTCCCTATATATACCGAGACTTCCAGGAGGCAGAGAGAAGAGAAAAGAGAATGGAAGATCTAGATGGGTAAGAACTTGAGAGGAACGAACTGAGATGAGGAAGAACTAGATTGAAGGGCTAAAAGAGAGGACTAGAGGAACAAGATGGAAGCTGAGGAAAAGCCAGATGGGGAAGAACAAGATGAGGAAGAGCCAGATGAGAGAGAAGGAGATGAAAGAGGAGCTGATAGGGGAAAGAACTAGATAAAGGAGAACCTAGAAGGGACAGAACTAGATGAAGGAATTAAGATAGAACCTAGAGGGGACAGTAGATAAATATAGAGAGAAATCAGGCAAGAAAGGAGCTAGACATGAGAACAGAACTGAAGCTGTGTATAAAGGATGTTATGCCAGAGGAATTAAAGCAAGTGGACTATAGAACTCGGTGTGCTGAGATTATATTTCCTGATAATAGTCCTCGCCGTTAGTAGTTCTCTCTCCTGAGCCCCTGGGATGTATAATATTAAGGCTGGTCACTCTAATATTATACAAGAGTTCACCATCTTCAAGGCAGACACAGAAGAGGCAGCTATGTGTTACCAATTATTTAGTGTGTTACAAAAGGTAAGTCCAGTATACTACAATGGCAGAAAATCATCATGGTATAATATTTTTAAACAAACAAATGTAAATGTTTATTGAATGCATTCATGAAATGGTATACAGAATAATTAATTCATTAAATATTTTGATTGATCATCAATAATTTTATTGATCAACTACTATGCTCTATTCACTCTATATATGTAGAAGATATAGGAAAGCCATGCAATATAACTGGGGAAACAAACGAATGCAGTAAAGCTTTAGGAGCCCTTATAAGAGTGGGATGTCTTATGAAAATTAAAATTATGCCATTCATTTCCTGATTCAAACATGTTTATCATAGATCTATAGTTTTACCAATACTGTTGCTTAGTGTTGGGAATGTTATGTCATCAGAATACCACACTGCTCTATAGACAACTCTCAGTTCCATGCTGCAGTTTCATCTCATGGGAAATTTGGTGATGTCTAGTCAGTCATACTTTTCTTTGTCACAGTTTGTGGATTGTGTCTTGATTCTAGTAGATAGAGGCTAGATCTGTTGTTAGATATGATATATAACAAAGGGCAATATCCCCACAATAAGTAATTCCAACCCCTAAATGGCAATGCTGCCAATCTTTGGATAAATTCTAGTAGAGAACAGAGAAGTAAATAATAAGGTGGAATATAGAATTACTAGTGTTAAAATATGGCTCTCTTTAAAAGACAGTTAAGAAAGTGAGATGAGTTCATGATTTAAAAGAGGCTGATATGCCAGTATTGCCAACTAAGGTAAGCTGCAAAGGCAAAATAAGCATCTTGTCTGCATCTCCAATTCTTTCAAAAGAGCACTGGGATTATGGACGTGGGCTACTGCACCCAGATTTGCAAATGTTCTTGAGATCTTGATTCAGGGCCTCATGTTCCTCTAGAAAATGCTATACCTATTGATCCATATCTCTAGCCCCTTTTTACAGAAGTTTTAAGTCATTTGCCCCACCAATCTGCTCAAATGGGTATCAGGGGCAATAGGCTTACTCCTCTGGGACAAGAGGGGGAAAGGACATTGAGTGGATGGAAGGCAAGATAATGTTTAGCTATATCTGTAAGAATCACAAAGAAACCAACACAAAGTTAGTAATTAAGTCTCCAAAGAAAAGTGCATTTTGTAGAATATATGGTATTATAAATGAATTAGCTAATATATCTTACTATTATAAACCATGGTTTTTGTCACTGAGTAAGTAATTTACTTTCCTTTTGAAATACCAAGAAAAATGTAACCCCCTGTCTTTTACAGTTTGAATATGGAATCTCTGTCCTCAATTTCCTATGGTGTAGGCTTGATCTTCTGTGAGTAGTTCTATTTTGAAAGTGCTAGAAACATCTGGAGATAGAGCCTAGCTAGAGGAGGTGAGATATGTCTCAGAAGGGCACATTCTTCCCTGAGAGCTTTCTGTCATAGGCTCTACTTCTGTCTATTTTGACATTAAGAATTTCCTCCCATACAATTATCCCCCTGCCATGATGCTGTGCCAAAGAATGGGGTTTTAACACTTTATTCTTTGTAATTTATGTTAGATAATTTGTTTTCAGTGACAAGAGTAGTAACTGTTCGCTACCTCAGTATTGTGTGGAGTAAATGAGATTTAATTCACACTGGGCACTGAAGACAGAACCTGGTATAACAGAGTACTTAACACTGCATTTGCTGTAAGCATCTACATCAAAATCAGTCTTGACAAAAGAATGCAGTACCGTGCACTCAGAAAGTGGCTTACTCCAGCAACAAGACATTGTTTTGAAAAGCTAACTGAGTATTCCTACCCAAGGGCAGGGTATTCTTTTAAATCAAATATTATCATAGAATGTATGAATCCCACAAGGTTACTTTATGACCATGAAGAAATAACACAAAAATAAAAACAATAACAAGATAATTCATAATATATGTATACACACAAAAAATAACTACACAAATCACAAAATACTGCATACAGCTTTCTCCCTGATGATAGGAGAAACTATTTTCCTTACTTTGTAGAATATCAGTTTCACTTTATCGTTTTTCCTTCTGGACAAGATTTAAAATGCTGAATGGCAGGTCTGTAACAGGTCTCTCATAGTTTCCAAACCAGTTAGGCCCCATATACTTGGCTCACCCACAAAGCACAAAAACTGTACCTCAACTCTGATCCACAAAGCCTTCCTCTATGCATATACCCCCTGACTTCAAAAAGCAGTAACTCCAATCAGTTTTCCACACCAGATGACCTATGATTTTGCTGAAGGGCAATGCCAATATTTAATCATTCTCCTCCTCCTCACCATCATCTTCATCATCATCATCATCACAACCATCATCATCATCATCACCATTATATTCTTCAAAAGAAGACTAAGTCATCGATTTTCAACCTGTGGGTTGCAACCCCTTTGGGAGTCACATATCAGATATTCTGCAGATCAGTTATTTATGCTACAATTGATAACAGTAACAAAATTACAATTATAATATAGCAACAAAATAATTTTGTGTTTGGGTTCCATTACAATATGAGGAACTATTAAAGTGATGCAGCACTATAGGTTGAGAACCACTGTTTAAAAATTATCATTATGATATTTCAAATATTATATAAAGAAAGATATATATATATATATATATATATATATATATATATAGAGAGAGAGAGAGAGAGAGAGAGAGAGAGAGAGAAAATGTCAAATGGCGACAGTAAAAGAAGTAAAGTGTTAATGGTAGAACGAGAGAAGGGGCCCCAGCACTGGGCAAAGGAAGAAGGGACTTTTGATTAAACAAAGCCTTCTAACGTGTGGGAAAAGAGACAATGGCTATATGTAGAAAAGTAACTCTGAAAGGGTAAAAACATGTCAGTTCCTGAAACCACAGTAATGAAAGACAGATAAATATAACACACATTAAAGCCAAAGGTTCTGTACAGGATGATGAAGAGAGGCAACTGAAGAAACCGACAATTGAGGGCATTTGGTTTTCAATCAGGACATAGTCTGGGATGTGCTGAAAAGTAGAGCTGGGTGTGTGGTAAGCCTGGAGGAGCAACAAAGAAAAGAAAACCACAGACAGTATGAAATAAAGACTGTCAGGTATTAATAATATGGAATTAAGACAAAAGTTTCTAGTCTCATATTACAAAAGGACTCCATCAGCAGGGCTATCCAGTGGTTCTTATCAGGTCATGGCCAAACGAAAACCAAGGATCATCCCTGTTGAGAGTCAGTCATGGCCTTTCTGGGATGGACTGCTAAAGAAACAATGAAAGGAAAATTCTGGTGACTGTGATGCCAAGGTAATAGAAAACCAAAAATAGTAGAACAGTTGCAGGGAGAATTGAGTTCTTCCAGTGCCAGAGGATGAGTGAGCAGAAAAGGGTGATGTGCAGTAACAAGACATAGAGCTAAAAAAACATGAATTTTATGGAAATCAGGATCCTTACTATTGGGAGGAGGAGATGGAGGAGGAGAAAGAGGGAAAGAGGAGGCAGAGAGGAAAACCCTCTTAATGTTTTATATTTAAATCCAGAAAATTCAGAGTATTATATGTTAACAATATTCTAAATTGGAGTGAGGGTCATTTTTATGTTCATAAATATATTTCTCCTAGATACTACTTTATATTAAAAAAGTACCCTCCCAAACTGATTTTTGTTCAAAGAGTAAGAAGTATAAGAAAAATATTTAGAGATATGCTCTAGGTTCTAGAAAGAGTAGAACAAATTGCTCATATTTCCTCCTAAAACTTTAAAACAGATTTGGCAATATTAGGAAAATTTTAATTGTGAAGGACATTATGATGGTTTTGACTTTTTACTCTCTTGATAATTTTGGTAGTTAAGTGTTATTGAATAGACTTTGAGTCTTTGATAAATAATTTTAATTTCTACAAGTCTTTTTTTTTTAACCCTGTAGATAAATATAAAAAAACTCATTCTTGGTTAGTTTTTAATTTATTTTATTTTTATCACAATAAGATTTTAATAAAAGAAACTTAAGGATGAATTTAAGGGCATTTACTGCTGTCCTAATTTGAAGCTACTCTCCAAAAACAATCTGTGAAAAACATATAGCAAAATTAAATAATTAAAATATAACCATTGTCTAGCTAGCTAAACATTTAAAATAGCCAATGGTTAGGACTCAGCACATTTTAGCAGATGCATTTTGATCTGTCTGTGGACGATATACCATTTACCTTGGGAGAGTCAAGAGTTTATCAGTTTGAGTATAGATGACAAGGAAAACAAGGTTTATTTGAGACTGCAGAGGCATGTGAACTCTGAAAAAAATATATTACTAATAAACTGTATAGTAACAGATTGAAGCCATGTCTCAAAATGCAAGGGAGTCACAAAGGGACCCAGACTTCAAGAATACTGCAAGAGATGTGTGAGAGAGAGCAATACAGTTGAAGCTGTAACTTCAGCTAAAGGAGCTATGTTTGCTGCTTGAGGAAGGATTGCTTTGATAGGTGTCCAGTCTGGGCCTGTATATTGCTGGCTTCACACCCACTTCTGAGGATGTCTTTGCTATAATCCAGGTGGTGTATATAGTCTGTCCACAGCAGACTATTCTCTGAAGATATAAGCTGCTGGGTTCACCTGAAGCCTCATTCCAGTCAGACCTGGCTTCTGGAGATTCGCCAAGGAATGAATATATGTACATTTTCCCAACCTGTGTTTTACCATCCCTAGGAACAGAAGATAATATGCTATTTCCTGAATGTGTTCAAAGGAATAAAATCATGACAAAATTAAATATTTCAGGAGAAAGAATCTGTAAAGACTACACTTTGATATTCCTAAATATGGCGCCTTAGACCACATTCTGTTCCCTGGGAAGGGGGAAGTAAAACAGATTTCACAGGTGGACTAGGGGCAGGTAGGGATGGGAACAGGAGGGTCCAGGTTGGAGGAGGGATGGGGAGAGAGTACTGGGAGAGACTTTGGAATTTGGGGGGCATTTCTGGGTGATGATGGAAATCTAATGCAATCGAAACTCTCTGGAATCTATGAGGATGTCTCTAGTGAAGAATTCTAGTAAAGGGAGTATGGAGCCTGAACTGCCCATCTTCTGTAACAAGGTAAGGCTTTCATTGGTGGGACTGGTACATCAACGGAGCCACAGAACCTTCTACCTCTAATTTGTCCTGCCTGCAAGATATGCTGAGGTAGCGATGGTGCAGAACTTGTGGGATTGATCAACCAATGACTATTACAAACTGAGGCCTATGCCACAAGAAGGAGCCCATGCAAGAAACTGTCTGGATAGACAAGAACAAGAGGCTAGATAGCCCAAACGCCTAGGATGGAACCAAACACGACTGGAAAAAAAATTGAATGAAATTATTCCTAATGATATTCTGCTATACTCATAGACTAGAGCGTAGCCCAATCATCATCAGAGAGGCTTCATCCAGAAACTGATAGGAGCAGATGCAGAGACCCACAGCCAACCATTAGGTGGAGCTGAAGGAGCTCCACAGAAGAGGGGAAGAAAAGATGGTAGGAGCCAGATGGGTCAGAGACACCACAAGAACACATTCACAGGATCAGTTAAACAGGGCTCATGAGGGGCTCACAGAGACTGATGTGACAATAAGGGAGTCTGTATGGGTTTGATCTAGGTCCTTTGCATACATGCTATTGTTATGTAACTTGGTATTCTCATAAACCTAAAAGTGGGAGCAGGGGCTGTTTGATTCTTTTACCTGCTCTTGGGATCCCCTTCTTCCTACTGGCCTTGATTCAAGGGTTTATGCCTAGTGTTGTTATAACTTGTTATGCTATGTTCAGTTGATATCCCTGGAAAGCCTAGTTTTATCTGAAGGGAAAAAATAGAGTAGATCTAGGAGAGAGGGGAGATCAAGGGGAGGGACTAAGAGGGATGGAGGGAGGGGAGACAGTGAGAGGGATGTAATATATGAGAAAAGAATAAGTAAATACAAATCAGGACATCAATCTTGGTGAGATTTAAAAATAAATTATTATGAAAATAGCTATACTAGCTGTCTTACTTAATGTTCTATTGCTTTAAAGAGACACCATGACCAATGCAACTCTTATAATATAGGCTTGTTTACAGTTTCACAGGTTTTGTCTCTATTTTCATCTTTACAGGGAGCATTGCAGCATGCAGGATGTAGCTAAGAGATGCATTGTGAACTATAGGCCTGTAAAGAGAAAGAGACAGGGTCTGGTGTGGGCTTTTGAAACTTCAAAGCCTATCTCCAGTGATGCACTTCCTCCAACAAGACCATGCTTTCTAATCCTTGTAATTCTTTCAAATAATTTTACTTCCTGGTAACTAAACATTCAAATAGATGAGCCAATGGGAGCCCTTCTTATTCAAACAATCACATTCCACTTCCTGTTCCTAGTAGGCTTGTAGCCATATCATAATGCAAAATGCATGTAGTACAACTTCAAAAGACAGCTAATATAACTATTTTCATAATACTAGTTCTTCTCATCCATAAGAAGGGAGGTCTTTCCATTCTCTGGTGTCTTCTTCAACTTCTTCAGAGCTTTCAAGTTTTCAGTTCAGAGACTTTCGCGTTCTTGTTGAGATTTATTCCAAGGAGTTTGATTTATTTTTTTAAGCAATCTTGAATGAGAATCTTTCCCCTATCTAGAATTTAGTTTGTGGTCTCTTTGTCTTTATTCTAAAGGAATTGCCATCTAGAGTTCATACTCACTAAGCTGGCCATCACAGCTTGATGTAGCTAGAGATAAAAGTAAATATTGAGTTTTCAAATGAAATCTGCCTAATGACACTAAACCTTCACGTGTCTATCAGATTTGGAATTTTATGCTATTTTCAAGCAAACAAGTTAATTGGTTAGCATATTGCAGTCTTAGATATATAATAATTAGTTTCATCACAGCAAAATCTCAGCAATTCTGTTTTGTTAACAATACCACCCTTTGCAGTCAGAGTCCAGGGACCATTCATCTATGGATACAGGTAGATGATGGATACAGGGTATCTGTTCATAGCTGAGCAATTCTGATTTTAGGAAACCACCAACCTTCTAGGGCTATAGTTAGCAACTTGCCAAGTTTGGACTTGAGAAAAATCATATTATACTGTTCAGGTGATAAATCTGCTTTATGTCCCAGTGGTAGATATCATTCTATAGTATCCCAAGCTGTTTACTATACAAGCATCTTTGAAAATATAGTACAAAAGATAACCTGCCTTTGGTTATAAATGTAGACAGGGCCAACAAAGTGTTTCATCGGGTAAAGGCACTTGTCATACAACTCAGTAACCTGAGTTCAATGCCCAGTGCCATTGTTGAAGGAGGGAATCAACTCAATATTCACACAGAATGTTCTATAGATGTTTGTTGCATCCATTTAATATATAATGTCATTTAGGTCATCATATTTAGTCTTTTGTCAGGATGACATTTCTATTGGTGAGACTTGGATATTAACATCCTCCACTATTGTTTTAATGGGGTTAATATCTATCTTCATATATGGTAGTATTCAGTTTATGAAATTACTGCAGTTGGATTGAAGAGATGGCTCAACAGTTAAAAGCATTTGTTGCTCTTGCAGAGGATTTTCTTTGATACGTAGCATCCATGTGGTTCACAAAAAATTCATTGTCTATAGTTCTAGGAAATTCAATACCACTTCTAACTTCTGTGAGCACCAGGCACACATATTTTACATCAGGCATACATGTAGAAAAATCATGCATACAAATAAAATAAACAAATCTTTAAAAAACTAAAAAGAAATAAATTATTATATGGATATTTCTTCTTGAATATTTTAGGTGTAGTGGATAAGACTAGGCCTCCAAATAAAAGGCTGCAAATTTAATTGATACAAATAAGACCAGACTCAATGCTTGCCTTATGAAATAGTAAATGATATTTCAAAATAGTAAAGTGTCCTTACTTTTTTTTGAGAAAAGAGTGCATGTTAATGCTTAGTATATTGACTTTTTTTTTGAGAAAAGAGTACGTGTTAATGCTTAGTATATCGACTTTATTATGTTTTGCAATCTCTTCATTCTATAGTTACAGAACTGAATCATGAATGAACATTTCAGAAAAAGTCAGAAACATTGACACAAATTGTTTTCAAAAGATATGATGGAAAGTTTAAATATCATCTTACCATAAACATATTATTATTTAAAGGTATGTCAGAAGCCATCAATTGTGGAGAGCTACTCTTCTCTTCAGCCTCTCTGACACACTTTTTTTAAGAGTTCTTTTTGGTGGCTTCTGTCTAGGCTGGTACTTTAGGGGGTGGTCTGGGAGTAAGGAGTAGAGGTTGTCACAAAAACCTTCCATGTCTCTTGCGTCTCAAATATGTGTCTGGTGTCATCAATATTACAGTAAAAGTAGCCTCCTTGCACTTCACAGTCAGTGGGAGCAGGAATCATGGGCCTCCATTTGGTTTTAGTTGACAGCATAGACTACAAACACAGCTCCCTAATAAGGACCAGGGATCCAGAAAAGATCTCAGAGAAGGCCTAGACCATGGACATCAACATGGCTTCAGGTGGCAGTGCAAGTCACCCACATCAATATGGCCCCTGTAGGCAGCAAGTCTTTGTGGACATCAACGTAGCTTCAGGCAGAAGATCTTCATAGATTTTAGTGGTAACTTTCACCACGGACATCAATAAAGACCCTGGCTACAGTAGGGTCTGGGGCCCAGATAACTATTTCAAAAAACTGGGGGTGGGGGTGTGGAATTAAGTAAAAGTATACTTATGAACTCCTCCTAAGTGTTTATTCATTAACTAATGACGAATTTTTTTCTTTTTTTTTTTAAAGTGGTTTCATTATTGTCTTTTCTTTTTCATTTTTCTGTTTTCTTCTTTAGATTATAGTATAATTATACCACTTTCCCCTTCCCTTTACCTCCTCAAAAAGCTCCCACTTCTAACTAGCTTCCATCACTCCTGTCCTGTGTGTTGCCCTTTCTACTTCTATGGGTATTCTATTCTATCTTGCTATTGAATAGTAAAATTCTCATTGAAATTTGGTTGTCACCTGTGAGACTGACATTTTTGCTCATATGTTTATATTCTCCTTTCTCCTTGAAGAATTCCTCTCTTTGTGTCGACTGCTCTTGGCTAGTAAACCTCTCTCCTATTATTGGAAAATACAGATTCTAAACCTATGATCCTGACTTTTCCTTTTAAATTTGTACATATCTACTATGGTAATTATCATTTGGGGATGTGGCATATTACCTTTCTTTAACTCTGCATTTAATCTGGTAGCCTCTGGTGACACATAGCTATTGAGTCCTTGACATATGTCCCGTTAGTCTGAATTTAAGTAGAAAATATAAGACACATGTTGATATCTAAATCTGTCAAATATTTTTCATAATTTCTATAATATATTTTAATAAATATTTTATATTTGCTAAAATAAGAAAATTTTAAAATCAGTGTCCTGATTTTTTGTTATAGCTATTAAAATTTTAATTTTTAGATGTAACTCACATTTTTTGCCTTTAATTTTAATAGGCAGTAGTGCTTTATGAATTTGAAATGTCTCCTCTAAGAAAATGTGTTCACAAAGTGGCAGACATAAAGAATATTATAAAATTAAAGTTTTATAACTACAGAAATATATATATATATATATATATATTATATATATATATATATATTTATAACAGGTGGTTAGTGACATTGTTATAATATTATAAAATCTAGAACAGATCAAAGATTACTATCAATTCATTCTGGATTCTTTGCAAATGGGAAACTATTAACTTCAGGGAAGGGTATTGAACCCCTTTTCTGTCCCATCATTCCCAAGGTTCTTTTCTTGCTTGCTTTCATTTTAATAGAATCTGCTTTAAGAAATTCAGTGGCAAGACCTAACATGTAAAGTACTTTGGAGTGGAAAGACTTGGTTCATTTTGTTTCCAATATGATGTGCTTTGCTGCCAGAGTAGTATGTGCAACTCATTGCTGTCTGTGAGTGGCGACCTGTGTGCCTCAAATCTCTAGCATCCTTTAGGCAGTAAGATAGTTATGAAAACACAGAGAAAATGAAAAAGCTGTGCAGCTCCAAATTTACATTTCCAGTTACAAATTTGCAATGATCCCTTATGCAGCACAGTGGAAGTGCCCCCCTGCTGAGCACAGCAAATGATTCAGCACTCCTCTGGTCATGAATAATTTATAGGAGAAGTGTCATATACTATATTTGTTGAGCAATGTGATTCCCACAAAGCCTTTTAAAATACGATGTACACACTTATGCCTACTGCTCTACTTCTACTGTATCTTTGCAGGAGAACAATTACTATGACAGACATAAAATCTAAAACTGGATAAAGGATACTACAAAAGGCTCCATAAAGTTTAAGTGCGGCATGGAATGATTTTTCCATTTATCTAACTGTGACCAACCTTGAGACATAGAACATCAAGCTTCTGTTTTAAACATTAATATTAACTTGGTAACCACAAATAACTCATTAGGATTTTTAAAGTTCCTGATTTTTTTTTTAATTCTGTCATAGTTCCATCTAAATGTAACTTTAATTTTCTTTTAATCATGATTATAATCTTTAATAGTGTTCTAAAATAAGAACCTATAGTCACTGTATTTAATTATCAAAGTGGGAACATTTGTTCTTATAATGGATTAATGATATAAAATCCAGCAAGAGATATTACATCTATATTCTAGTCAGCCAGATTCAATCTACCATGCATATCCATGATGTCACATCCCAAGAGATGATATTTTGCACTGTTAGCACTATATTGGTGCTAACAAAAATATGAGTCCATATTTATATAAAATTAACTTACTTTGGAGCCATGAAAACATAAATATAATACACTTTCCTGTGACTTGAAATGCTTTCTCTGCCTGTTTTGCATTAATCAACATATGGAGTAGATAAATGCATATACACACATTAATATTTTTAACTAAAATATTTCTTGCTCTTCTTTACTCTCTACTCTCTCATATTTATTTTATTTCATATCAAATACTTTACCTTAAGATTACCTCAAATTCCTCACAGTAAATAATAATTTTGATCATCTTTATGCCCAAAACTAGCGAGCAATTGTCCTAGAATGGTGTCATTTTCGATGGCTTCTTCTTCTTCTTCTTCTTCTTCTTCTTCTTCTTCTTCTTCTTCTTCTTCTTCTTCTTCTTCTTCTTCTTCTTCTTCATGATCTACCAGCCAGTATGAATTAGAACCTCATTTCCACATCATTTCATAAAGGCACTAATTCCTCTTCAGCAACACTTTCAGCTCTCAAAAATAATTGCTATTATTTCTCACACTAATGGAGCCAAAGGCTTTCTAGTTCACTTCCCTGAACCCATCCAATGTAATGCAATTTTCTGATCCTTGAATGTTATTATTACCAACTATTAGGATATAAAGAAATGAAAGTTAGTAGTTAGACATTATAATAGAACTTGTAGTAATATTAGTATGTTTTCAAAATTGAGCAGATATATTTTAGATAGACAGATCATCTTCAAACCCTTCAGAGATCTACAGAATATGGCATTTAAAATGTTTTAATAACTTAGAAAATTTTTCTTTTTTATTATGACTATGAGACATGTCTGCTCCTGGCAGTACCAATCTACTTCAGAGAGAATATGGACATTGAAGAAACTGCATATGGAGTTAACTTTCATTGTGGCAAAAGTTAGCCATTGGACAACAAAGTATCCTCCAATCAACTGCTGACAAACAGGACAGACAGGACACGAACAAAGGACTATCTACTGATTCTTGCCAAAACAAGTGTGGTTATGGTTTTATCAAAAGGTATCTTCTGAGGCCAGGGCAATATGACACCATCCCTGAAGTGGCCTTCGCAATCCTGAAAAGGTACAGTGCCCTTTTCTTCGAAGGCAGCTGAACAGGCAGTGGGCCGATGACTTCTAATGTGCAGTGGAATGACAGCTGAAACAGTTATTCTTGAAGAGTAACTAAACTCACACCTCTCAATAATAGACTGGCATTTAATAGAGGGATATGGAGAAGAATGGGATGCTTAGATGAATCCACACACACACATAGCCAAGAAGAATGGACAGTTGAATTAAAAAAAAAAAATCAACAATTTCCAGAACTTAAAATCCTGATTCATGACAGGACACTAGTGGAATTCAGGTGTTTCTGGTACATGGACTGCTCTCACCCAATGTGAAGTCCAACTATTGACCATGTGTACATCCTACTTCACAAATGAGTCTGTCAGACATGCTAAGCCTATAGGCTGAAGATGATGCCCCCATACTGCAGAGAAACCTTGGTGACTGTCCAGGCAGCTGGCTGTTTCAGTCAACTCACATTTTTTTTTTTTTTGGAAGCTGCTTGCATGAACTTCCTGTTTTTATTTTTTATTAGGTAATATTATTTCCTTCTTGGGTCTCTGAGGGAGTTGAAGATTAGTTAGTTATAGTTGAAGATTAGTTAGGATAGAAAGTGAATTAGGTACATTTTGGACTTACCAAAATAGGATAGATAATGGAATTATTTTCTCTGAATTTGTCAAATACAAATGGACTAGACATTGCTTAGTTATTTATTACTTGTATATATGGTATATAGTTATTGTACTTTTGTATATAGTTTTTCTTATGTTAGTTATAACCTTTTTCCTTTTTTCTTTTCATTAAAATAGAAAAGGGGAAATATGGTGATATTTTATTTGTACTGAAATGTGATTTTATTTGTATGTTAATAAATAAAGTTGCCTGGGGGTCAGAGCTAATAGCAAGCCATCACAGAAGCTGGGCGGCGGTGGTGCATGCCTTTAATCCCAGCTCTTGGGAAGCAGAGCTAGGCCGATCTCTGTGTGTTCAAGGATACAGCCAGCATGGAGACCTACACCTTTAATCTCAATACCAACCATAGAAGACATGGAGGTCTGTACAGATAGGCAGTGACTAGGAGGTCATGTGGTTAGGTTTGCAACCAGTGAGAAGGCAGAACAGAAACTCTACAGAAAAGAAAGACACAGGAAGTAGGTCTCTTTCGGAGAGGTAGGACCACAGCGACAGTGAAGGGTAAGGTTTTTTAGCTCTTAGCTATTCTTCTGACCTCTTGGCTTTCATCTCTGTATTGGCTCTGTGTTTCTTATTTAATAAGATGGTTGGTTACATCTACATTTGGTGCCCAACAAATCTGGTTTCAGATGGGTACTACTACCTCTAGGGTAAAATACATGATAATCAGTTAATTGCTTCAATCATCTGTTAAAATCAGTTAAAATGGGCTCACTTTCTAAGACAAAAAACATCTTAGCCACCCCATCAGAATCTGATAAGGAAAGTGGCAAATAGCTCCTGGAGACAATATTTCAAATACAAGCTTTTCCAACCTGTGGGGGGATTAAAAGCTATATATAGGGGGAAAATTAACTGGCATTTGCTACATTAAGTTTTGCAACATGGAGCGAATGTGGTTATTATGAAATGTTCTGACACAGGACTCTTTATACCTCATATTTTGAAATTTGGTGCACATTTATGTAAAATACTGGTCTACTGCAAGTCATTTGAGTAGTCAACCAAGTCACCCTGGAACTGTCTGTGTTGAGGTTTCATACAGTTCTCAGGTCTTGAGGTAAACTGTGAATCAGGTCTTCAGTTACAAAAGCATTGATTCCTGTTAAGCATCTGAGAAGTTCTGTTTTTACAACACTAGTGAAACAGATTTCTTCTTTCTTTTGTATGTGATAGGCTTAAGAAAAGCATTTGTAATCCACTGAGATTTGCCCATCTCTTTATCGTCAATTTATTGTCAAAGCACCAAACCTTGATGTGACTTACTCTGGGCTGGAGACTTTAGGGAAGACATTTCAGGTAAATGAAGCCTTGGGAACAGGTCTCTAGTCTGATAAGACAGGTTGAGAGGGACACCAACAAGTCCCTTTCCTTACCTTGTTCATGAAAAGGCCATCTGAGGACACAGTTAGATAGTAGCCATCTGAAAGCTGGACAAAAAAACTGACAAAAATAAAACAGTTCCACCAGAATTTTAACCACAGCTTTCTATCCTCCAGAGCTGAAAGCAAATGAGTTTCTATTAATTAAGCCATCCAGTTAGTGTTTATTGTAAGTATTTTATTGTGGATTTTTTGAATCTGTGTTCATCTGAAATAGTGCCCAGTAGTCTCTTTGTTGTCTCTTACTTGATTTTGGTCTTATAGCAATACTGGCTTCATAGAGTGAGCTTGGGTAATGATCTTCTGTTTCTATTTTTCTATATCTTAAAAACTAGCCTTCCATTTTCAATAGACTCAAAGAAAATAAAGTATCTATTAATAAACTGAAACAAAGATGCGAATGACCTCTACCATGACAATTTTAGATGTCTGATGAAAGAGATCGATAAAGACATTAGACAATAGAAAGACACCCCATGCTCATGGATTGGTAGAATTAATATGGTGAAATGAATATTCTACCAAAAGGTGTTTAGTGGTTCAATGTAATAACAATCATTCTTCAATGTCATTCTTCACACAAATAGAAAAAGTATCCTAAAATTCATTTGTAACCACAAATAACCCTGCATACCAAAATGAAACCTGAACAAAAATATAAAGCTAGAGAGATTTCCAATTCCAGATTTTAAGACCCATTATAAACTCATAGTAATAAAAATAGTATGGTTTGGTGTTATATTGTGTACCTCAATAAAGCTTGCCAGAGGATCAGAGAACAGGGCCAGCTACTAGATTATACATAGAGGCCAGACAGTGGAGGCACACACCCTTAATCCTATCACTCGGGGAGGCAGAGATCTCTCTGGATCTCTGTGAGTTCAAGGCTACACTGGGAACAGCCAGGCAGTGGTGGTACACCCCTTTAATCCCAGTACTGGGGGACACACACATGTATACTGTTCTCGGTCCTGCTGTCACTTTCTGGGATTAAAGACGGGGAGTGACGGCAGGGCTGAGAAAGGCATACAAGGCATGAGGAAACAGGAACTAAGGCAGTTCAGCTGAGATCATTTCATGGGAGGATTCAGAGGCTTTCAGACTGAGACAACAGGATCCGCTGAGGAGTTGGCAAGTGAGGTTGCCTGTGGCTTGCTCTCCTTCTCTGTTCTTTCAGCTTTCACCCTGATATCTAGCTCTGTTTTTTTTTTTTTTAATTAAAAGATCATCTAAGATTTGAACAACAGAATGGTAATGGTACAAAATTGATATTTAGACAAATGGGAAAAAATAGAAACCCGAAAGAAATACACTTACATACAGCCATTTGATATTTGACATCAAAAAAAAAAAAAAAAAAGGTCAAAACATACACTTGAGGAAAGATGTCATCTTCAACAAATGATGCTGGAAAAACTGTATACTCACATGTAGAAAAATAAAATCACATGCATATCTATCAGCTTATACAAAAAACTGTCATCAAATGAATCAAATACCTCAATGCAAAACCTGAAACTTTGAAACTTATTGAAGAAAACATAAGCCGTTCTCTGGAGGACACAGGTGAAGGAATGGAATCCCCGACTGCTTTCACTCACCCAGGAAACACCTGACAAGTGGGATCTCATACAACTAAAAAAAAAAAAACTGCTGCATGGCTAGAGAAAAAAACCAACTGTCCAAAGAGGAAGCACGCAGAGTGGAAGGCAATCTTTGCTAGCTACATCTGACAGAGGATTAATAACCAGAATCGGAAATATTTGGGGCACTCCCAAACTGACTCGACGGAGCCAGTATTACTCTAACACCGAAAGCAAATGAAGAGACAATGCGACTACAGGGCAATACTCTACAGCTCAACAAAGAAGGAAAAGGCAAAAGAACAAAAACCCATTAAACAAATGGGGCACAGACCTGAAGGGAATTCAGAAATGAAAAGGGCTGAGAAAGATCTCAAAAACGTCTCTCATTTCTAGTCATTAGGGAAATGTACATCAAAACAACTTTGAGATTTCTTATTACTAAGAATTGCTGAGATCATCAAAACAACTGACTACACATGCTAGAAAGTATGTAGGGGAAAGGTAATACTCATTCACTGATGGTGGGAATGCAAACTAGTCCAGCCACTGTGAAAATCAGTGTGGATCCCTGAAAAAAAAAAGCTGAAAATTAATTTACCATATTACCTAGTTATACAACCCCCAAACATGTGCTAAATGCAGGACTAAACATCCTACCTGCTTCACAGATACTTGTTTAGCAATGTTCACAGTAACTAGGAAATGGAAACAACCTAAATGTCCTTCAACTGATGAGTCAATAATGAAAAACAGTACATGTACACTCTTATAATACTATTTCAACTATAAAGGAAAATTCAATCAAAAGTTTTTGTGTAAGTAGATAGAAATAAAAAAGACCGTATGGACTGATTTAACCCTATAATATAATATGTTCTCTCTCATCTGTGGTTCATATCTTCAGATAGCAGCATATTACCTGCAGGAATTATAAAAATCAGGAAAATAAAATGGTACCATGGCAGGGGCACTAGAGAGGGGAATATCAGGATACAAATTACATGAAGGAGGAAAGAGTAAAAATGGGGGGAGGGATCTTAAACTGGGGAGGAAGGGAGGAAGTCTATATAGAAGGGGAAAAAGGTTCTTATTAAAAAGTACCTTAAGGGTGTATGAAAAGGCCATAAGAAATCCTACTATTTGTATTCACTTAAAATTACATGTAATAAGTGGATGTGTATGTAAATACACATATAGTTTAGAATAAGTCATGCCACTTGGAGTGACAATGCTGTCCTCAGGAGCCATACACTAACAAAACTCACAATACCAAGCATGAGAACCCCCTTTCTCATGGTCGGGACAGTCTACGAGACTTCCATAACAATGTATGCTATTGTTGTGGGCCTTGGTTTCACTCCCAGAGATTGAAGGGAGGTTCCTATTGGTGAGACCATCATGCACTTCAGTTATAGGATTCAGAAGCCCTAGTTGGATTTCATTTCAAAGCCTCCTACCTGAGGACTTGGTTTTATAGTATTGGAAGGTGCTATAGAAGCTGCCAAGGAATGGAAGGAACCAACCACAGTTCTATTCAGATGTGATGGCTATGAACCTCAACAACCAGCCTGGCAATATACCCCTAAGTGTACAGCTGTGACAGTCATATCTTGGTGGTAATCAACAGCTGCCTAATTGGATTTAAGATCCACTAAACCCGAGAAAAATCATGCCTGGTGCTGGGAACTCAGGGCACTACTACCTTGGGACTTCGAGGAGACCTTACTATAGACACTTTAAACCAGTGTATTTCAAACCGCATTATTAAATATTTATCCATATGCCCCCAAATAAATGTAGCCTTCACCCCTCATCAAAGAAGCTTCTCTTTGGAACAGATGAGGCCATTACAGAGAACTGCAACTGGTTAAAATGCAGAGAGCAAGTGATCATTGATGCCCAGCTCAAACTGATACATCTACAGCACAATTTCTTTGCCTAAAACTCAGGGAACATTATGGAATAGAGAAGGAGATTATAAAGGCCAGAGGAAGCCGGGTGGTGGTGGTGCACGCCTTTAATCCCAGCACTCGGCAGACAGAGTCAGGCAGATCTCTGTGAGTTCAAGGCCAGCCTGGTCTACAGAGTGAGATCCAGAATAAGCACCAAAACTACACAGAGAAACCCTTTCTCAAAAAAACCAAAGATAAATAACTAAATAACTAAATAAATAAATAAGTGCCAGAGGAGCAGAAAGTTGGTTATGGAACTGTGTCTCCTAGAAATGATAGGGAAGTTTAACCATATACGGCTGCCTAGACAAGAATTATATCAATAAACATGCTAGCACAGAAGAAGAAATCACCTGGGGTTTCACACCCAAACACAGAATTATAGGCAATTTAGGAATGCTGAGAATGGGAGAATTAGTCTTCCTCAAGTGTGAACCTCTTAATTGGTTATGCAATACCAAAGAGTCAGTCCTGAAATCATATATGTACATTCAAGCCACACTAGATAGCTTCATCAGGTTGCATTTACCCACTTACAAATATGTGTAGTGGCATTCCTGCTGAGCTCCTGGCTTGGCTCCAGAGAGCAGCACCTAGACCTAATCCTTCCTTTGTTTAGCCACATCTTTTGTTTCTCTTACCTTTTGTTTCTCTTATCGCCCTATGTGAATCTTATTTGAGAGTCAGGGATCAGAGAGTCCCCCAAGGATGAAAGGCCTATGCAAAACTTGGTCCAGGAAACCCAGAAAACCATGGTACCTGATAAATCAAGTAATTTGCACCTGGCATTTGCTCTCTGAGAGCTCCGTTTGGGTTGCTCTGAAGGTAGGGAAATTAACTATCTAAACTCTAAAAAAGAGTAAATAAATATGCCCTAGGTGAAGGAAAGAGTGCTTCAGTCCTTCCAGACTAGACCCCCCTGCAGCCATGAAAGGCTAGATTCATTCTTAAGATGCCTCTGTGTCTTCATTCCACAGACCCACATGAACCCACACACTCATGTAGCTACCACACAGCTACAAATATGTATATGTAAATGTGTATGTATGTGTATATACATACATAATATACACATACATACATGAAATAATATTCCAAAACAACACCAAAAATATAGATTACGAATGTGTTTTAATTGTAATAAATTGAGAGGTGGAAAAATTCTCATAATAAAAACATCATTTCTGTTTGCTATAGTATTTTCTATATTGATTCTGTTATAAAATTTTCCATATTTTTAATTCCTTGGCTTACTATTATTCTTATACACTGATATTGCTGAACAACACTGATGTGATCTTATTTTTTTAATAATTGAACTTTCAACTTTTAAGTCTATTTTCAGAGGGAAGAGAAAAATTGGAAATCAAAATTATGTTATATATTTGTTCTGAAGAGCCCAGAAACTTTTATTCATGACTTATTTTTTCATTTAAAATATACATGAAAGACCTTTATCATATGTCAGAAGGAATGAACAAACAGAACATTTCCAATATGCACTTGAACTGGGCAACTTTGATTTCTGTTTCTAGGCTTCACCATAAAGGACAAATTCATTTGCTTACCATGTCTTCAGGGAGGGTATAGAGTGCCTGAAATTTTCTAACCTTCTTGCCTTTAAAGCTATATTCTCAAAAGTAAATGAGTAGATTCATAACAAATAATTCTTTTGAGGGTAATCAGTATTCAGGGATATCTCAGTCCAAAATCATACCAACATGAAATTATTTGACTTAAAAGGAAAGAGTATTACACACACACACATACACACAAACAAAATTCATATATACAGACAGACTAAAAAGGTCTTTGTAAACTCTAACTTAAATAGTACTAATAGGACTAGTTATCATTAATGAAATTTTGATTTTAAAAATTCAAATTATATAACCCTCAATAAATAATAACTCAAGCTCTCAACATAATATTCCATTCATGCATTTTGTCATCTACAATAGATTGTACAAAAATGAAAAATACAAAAATAGTTAAATTCATTGTTATCACTATATATTTCCAGTTCATCCAATAATTGAATAAAGCAGATACACTCCAATTATTTCTTCCCAGTTGATTATCCAAGCTCCATGTCTATTTTTAATTTTAGCTTTACCCGGTGTCAATGTTGCTCTGTTACACTTGTTGTGAAATCTTCTGCCACTTTTCTATTGCTTGCTGATGGTGTCAGATTCTATATTTTCCCTTCAGTGTTTCACTCAGGCTTAATGAAAATTAACCTCACAGTCAAAATAAAATGAAGTTAATGGAAGGAAATGCAGAAGGTAATAACTTTATAAGAAACTGATCCCATCCCTAAGAAAATCAGTGTCAAGTCTTGGATCATGCTATCACTTGATGATACAGCATCATTAACAGGGCTGAAGTAAAGAGATCAGAGCCTAAGTAATTGTGTCAGAGAGAAACACAGGTGTGGAGTGTCTATACCACACACCGGATTCCACTCAGAGTCTCTGAACTTCACGTGTTGTCATCACATTTTAGGATCCGAAACAAAAATAGCAACATCTAAGAGGATAAAAGATAAAGCTGAAGCATGCATGGAAAACCAAGATATGCAGAAATCTTGCCCAGGGAGGCATTTTCATTCTAGTAGAGAAACACTGCTGGAGATCCATAAATATGTGAATGCCTCATCTTTGGTAAGGAAAACTATTTTCTTCTACATTTCAAACTGCTTTCCCTTCTTTTTCTTCCTTTTTCACCCTCTCTGCTTTGCACTTAGACCTTAGTCCATAGCAAATAGTTTGAGATTTGTCATGATCCAATACATGTGCATCAATGATACAGATTGAGTGATTGAGCATCATAATAGACTCTGTAGGAAATAACACCCAGGTTGCAACATCCACAGTTCAGCTTATTGTCTCAAGGTGGTGGCCTTTAAGTCTATTAGCTGCCTATTTTTCTAAGCTTGTAAATAAAAGAAAATCCACGCCTGAAATTTAGAACATAATAATAGTAATTACAAAATCAGAGACTAAAATACAACTTTCCTTTAACCATGAAAATAGATAAGATAAACTCACATAAAATATAATTAAAAAGAAACTTTTTTTCTTCTAACCATGCACTCAGAAAAAAAATGCATTTGGGGAATAAATTAATTTTCAATTATTCAGCATGATTACATACAATGTCTTTCAAAAAATTCTTGTATCTATTAATTGAATGTTATTTTTTTTTTCTTAACAGAGAGTAGCTTCACTGGCAAATATATTTGTTGCCATATCAGACAAAGGTATGAATGCTTATTTAGTGTCTCTTTACTTATTTAGTCAAGGGGATCATGTATTTTCACCATCAGTATCAAACTATTCCACATTAATTTAAATTCATTTAAAATTCTCAAGCTATTGTAGTTTGATTATGCAGCAGAAAACAGACGGTTTTAGTCATGAATTCTCATTTTGGGAAATGCTCTCTGCTCTGTTCTATACATGTGGTTCCTCCATAATAGGTTTCGTTGTTAGGTCTGCAGATGGTTTGTGACTCAATCATGGCCAATAAAACCTCACCTAACTCTGGTTCCAAAGATGGGTGCAGAATGTACACATGACATCATCAGATAGACCCAGAGAGGTGTTCTGTGACTTGTGTTGAGGTGTGTCATGGGGGGGGGGATGTGCTTCCTTGTCTATATTGTGTGAATTCCTAGTAGCCATGGTACAAACACAAAAATAAAGTCTGAGAATAGAGCTAATAATGAAAAATAGGCAAGTTTGGAAAATAAAATTAGATAAGGAAATATTATCTGACCAGCAAAATTAAGCAGCTTATAAATTCATTCACATTAGGAGACACAGAGGACACCATCTGTCCTGCTAATTCAAGTATCAAGTAACTAGCTTTTAAGTTCACCTCTGTGGTTGGAAGGCTTAGCATGAATAAATAGATAGACAGATAGATAGTTAGATAGATAGATAGATAGATAGATAGATAGATAGATAGAGAGAGATAGATGATAGATAGAGTCCTAAACCATTTATTCCTTGCTTAAACTAATATGGTTTAAGTTTCTTTTATCTTCAAGTCAAAATAAACACCCGGAGATAACCAGTCTTATTTCAGATTACCTATAAATTCTAAAGAAAACTAATAATATATGAAATTTTATTTATAGAAATACAATTATTATAAAATAATTTGTAGTAATTTATAAAAACTAAAATTCTAAGAAGAACTTTCAATACTAGATAGGTCTCTCTACAGATGTCCACCTATTTCTCTTATTTTCTATTTCTATCCTTATCCCTTCCTCTTTCTCATAGAACCTGGGATCATTTTGGTATAGTGCACATCCCCTGGGCTATATTCCAGACATTCTTTAAACACTCATTTAAAATTAGCTCAATAAATTGCCTTGAATTGCAACTCAATGTCTTGAAGTCTAGTATTCTATAATCATATTCTATGTGTATTTCCTCTTTGATGAATTTTTTCAACAATGTACTTTGATCATGGTTTCCCCTCCCACAGCTCCTCTCAGTTCCTCCCCACCTCCCTATCCACTCAACTTTATTATTCTCTTTCTCTCATAATAAAAAAAAACAAACAAACCATGAAACAAGAAACAAACTACAACCCCACAAAAACACAAATCAAGATATACAAGCAAAAGACTAGTGAGACTAAAAATTGCCAAACACAAGCAAAACAAAACCTTAAGTTCACAAAAAAAAAAAAAAAAAAAAAAAAAAGAACTACTGAGCTCCTTTTGTATTGACCAGCCTAGATATGGGGCCAGCCTTGTGCTGAAGTGTGGTCAATATAGGCAGTGACATTCCATTGGATAAAACTGATTTTCCCTGTGCCAGTGGGTATCTATTGCAGATAATCTGATTCTAGGGTAGGGATAGGAACCTCTCTGTCTCTCTTTCTCTCTCCCTCGCCCCCTCTCTCTGCTGGGAACCCATGTGGCTTGAACCTATGCAGATCTTGTGCATGCTGCCACAGGCTCTGTGAATTCATCTGTGCATTAGTCCTGTCTTGTCTGGAAAACAGCTTCCTTGGAGTTACCCATCACCCCAGGCTCCTAACACCTTGGCACTTCCTCTTCTAGGTGTATCCTTGTGCCTTGAGCGGAGAGTTTTGATGGAGTCATCACACTTAGGACTGGGTACTCCAATGTCTGTCACTTTCTGCATTGAACCCAGTAGTGGCGCTCTCTCTGTTAAATTTCATCTACTGAAAAATATTTCTTTGATATGGGTTGAGAAAGACACTGATCTATCGGTATAGAACTATGTCATTAGGAGCCATTTTAATTATGTTCTTTTAGCAAAATAACATAATTATCTTCTCCCTTGGGCACATGACATGTCCAAGTAAAGGTTTGTGAACACTTTAGCAGGTTCAGGCATAGATTCCATCTCATGGAGTGGGTCTTAAATCCAATAAAAAAACAATAGTTGGTTATTCCTATCACATGTGTACCACTATTGCACCAGTATACCTTGGAGTCAGGTCATGGTTTTAGGTCACAGGGTTTGTAGGTAGGTGATATTGAAAATGACCTTTTGTCTCTAGTAGTATGCAAGTACCTTCAAATACTATGAATCCTACTCAGCAGTGGAAGAGCTTATAGTTAGGCACCAGCTCAGCTTTTCTGTGTTTCATGACATAAGTGTTGTCTACAAAGATTGGGCCTTACCATGATGTTGTAAAAAGCAACTAAAGGCCTTGGCAATAGCCTGTGATGTGGTGTTTAGGGAGTTTGACTGGAATCCTTTGGCTAACAGTTCAACAAGATGTAACCCATTTCTGGCAAAGGAGGTTTTACTTGGTAACATAAGGTATCTAGTTGGGGCATTGTCTCTCCTATTATTTAGTGGCTCAGTTAGATTCCTTTAATATATGGATATATTTTAGGAAACTTCTATGGTAGTAGATCATTTAAAAATATTTCTCCTGCTTAAAAATACTTAATTTTTCATGAAGAAAACTGTGTGTTCTAAGTAACTCCATTCTGTGGTGATATTTTCGGCTACACCATTCTCTTGTCATATTCCTCAAAAGATCACAGATAACTATACTGGATAAGAACAAAGATGTTGCCTTACTAAAACAAAACTCTGTTAAAGATATTTATCACCTCCTTTTCTGACATGAGCTGTAACAGTAGCAGAAGAGGAGACACTTCAAGATGTTCAGACATCTCTTTTGTTTAATTATTGGATGAATTATTTAGAAATTAATTTTACTTCATTTTCCCTTATTGGGTAAAAGATTTCTCATAAGAGTTATTTTATAAGTAAGCACTGTTACCCTAGAATGACAGAACTAACTGGCATGTTGTTTATCATGTAATTAACTTAAATATAATTATTAATAAAATCATGATAAATATTAAGGTTCTGAAGTAACTTTTCAGGACCTTAAGCATTAGAAATACTTATGCAAGTCTTTCTAAGGATTGTGTGGGGACAATAATTGCTCTTTCAATCATTCATATCAAGCTGTACTATGATCTCTGGGTATTATAATTATCTATGTCAGTCTATGCTGAGGTCTATCTTACAGGATTAAAATCTATGCTGTTAATTTCATACATACCACTATATACTTAAAACACTGAATAGCATTTTAAGTATAGTGTTTATCAAATATTTTAAGATATTTTAAATGATTCCTATCTGTTAATTGTCATCATATGCAATTACTTTTTCCCCTATTTGTGGTATGGCTAAGTTGCTATAAGCTACTCTCTCTGTCTCTCTGTCTCTCTTTCTCTCTCTGTCTTTCTCCCTCTGTCTCTCTTTCTCTGTCTTTCCTAATTGCAAACATATTCTTCTACTTTCAGTGGTGTGACTTTACGCTAATTAGTAAAGCTCTTTCCTCCTCCATAAGTGCAGATCTCATTTTAATTTTAAAAAATGTATTTCACATTATATTTATTAATTATACAGTGCCATTTATCCTGGGTGAAATTTAGGAGTGCTTTATTTTTATCTAAATGGCATAAGATCTTTTTCACACAGAATCTTTCCTTTCAATGAGGTCAGTGATTATATGTTGTCTAAGATAAAGAGAAGAGACACACTCATATTCTCTTCTTGGTTATGTATGAAAATTGGGGTATTCAACACAGTTCTATTATGGGAAGTGGGCTGTTTAAATCTGTTAGCTAAAATAAGAGTTTCAAGGTTGATGATCAGTAATTCAGTAAATTATTAAATTCAATTGAATACATGTGTCAACACCTAATTAAGAAGGTCATCAATTCAACAAGAATCATGTTAGCATCTTCATTGTGTTATTAACAACCTCTCAGAGAACTACTCTTGAGTCTGCAGGTTCTGCGTGGAATACAGGATTAGAGTAGAGTATCTAATCCCAGATTAATTTATTCAGACTTTGCCTTTGTGTAAAACCTATTGACTTCAAAGAGGCTTTAGGTATTATTAGAACTAGGGATATCTGAAATATCAAAGCAGAACAGAACTGAATTTTAAAACAAGAGTGTTGTTAAAAAGTGCAGGTTTAGGCATACTCCACAACACCTGTTATTGATCAGGGAGGCCCCAGAGTTCTGGAAAACAACACAGACTTTTACATTGTTCTTGGTTGCCCACAAACCCAGAAGAGCCTATTATAGAAAACCACATACACTTCGTTTGAAGGACATAAAGAAATCAATCTTGGATTGACCAGCACTCTCCCTTCCTGTTACCTAGCTTTCATGGTGCCAGAAGTGTTGCTGCAGGTCACTGGAAGAGAAAACACATCCATGGCCCATACCAGTTCTGGATCTTGTTTGCTAACAATACTAACCTGATAGACAAGGTATAGTGGAATAGTGGCACGACTGTTATAATGTCACCAATTTATTGCTAATTGGATCTGAGACCTGCTCCACAGCAGGAATTCATAAGTGGTACCATCAACTTGGTCAAAAGCCCATGGTTACTTCTACTTCTGTTTTGCTGAAGAGCCATACGGTCAAATTACCTGGTCATTTGAATTACATTCAACCATGGTCAGAGTAGCTTCTTACTGAAGTTGGCAGCAGTTAATGCACAGAATAACAAGTGGTCAAAATACCAAGAATAAATTACTAAGAGTTCTTTATAGTATATTTATATCAACCTCAACCCTCCCCCCGAGGCTCAGGCAACAGCAGCAAAGGAGGTGAAAAGAATGTAAAAGTTGAAGTATAGTATGCTCTAAAATTCTGTCTTTGGGATACATACGCCTAAAAGAAACTTCAGTTGTATTATTTCTGTGAGTTCTGGGCTGGAAATCAGTGCCTCATGCATTTTAGGAAAGTTTTTTATCATTGAGCTATGCACTCAGGCCTCATTGAAATTTCAAAATAATATTTGCCTGGGTGAGTGTTTTATTGTTGTGTCAAGACAAGTTTTGTTATGATCCTAAGTGTTCTATATCTTAAAACCAGATTTCACTTTACCTGGAGAGGCTGTTATTATAACCTGGCATCCTTGTCATGCATTTAATATTTTACTTTCCAGAATTTCTATCTTTCAAATATACTAAGGACTGGGAATGTAGCTCAGTGGCAAAGTACATGCATAGTCCGTACACAGCCTTGGTTTCAATTTCCAGCTCCAAAAGTAAAGAAAAGAAAGGAAAAGAAAAGAAAAAAATCTAACACCTATAGTTATAGTAGAGAGATTTCTAAAACAAACAAACAAACAAAATTAGAAAATAGGAGATGATTTCCTGCCTATCTCAGCTTCTCCACGGACAAAATGTTTCTCTGATAATATAGATGGCTAGTTAAATTGACTAGATAAAGCTCTTTGTGCCAAGGTTTTGGGATCACAATTAAAATACCACTGCAATTTCTGGATATATTAAGTTTGTTCACGAAAGAAAAAAAAAACTTTTTTGCTGAAAAGTATTCTCTGAAAATACAATTAAGTTGTAGGGAAGTTTAAACATGGTAGGGAAGAATAAAAAATTACTCACTCAACTGATTTACAATAGTGAGTGACACTAGATGATATTCCATGTCTCCCCACAAATCAAAATGCTCTTTTCCTTGACAGGGTACAAAATTTGCCAGATTTCAAAGATTATTTTGTGTTAGCATGTCATTCTTCAACATGAATAGATGATAGTTAAAATGTAACTTCACTGTTATTTTGATTAAATTGTATTTGGATTTTGTCATCTCCATTTCAAACACACCATCTTTCATAAGTATTTAATTCCTACTGAGTTGGAAATTCTAGGCAGTGTGTTAGAAAGAACATTGGCAACTCCAGAGATGCATGCTGATCATCAAAAGTACAAGCAGAGCTTCAGATAAGGACATATGCAAATGTAAATTTTCCAATGGATACACTATCAAGAGAAATTAGTGGAATTAATTTTAAAATGCATTGAGCTTAACCAAATGCATGTCAAATGTTATTATTTTAATATATAGTTCATACAAAAAGAGTATTGGAGGGCAAATGAGGTGGCTCAGTAGACAAGAACGCTCGCAGCTCAAGCATGAGGACCTGAGTTAAGGACTCAAGAATCCATGTAAAACACTGGGCATGGCTATGAGCATACCTGTAGCCCCCAGTTCTGAGGGGAACAGAAATCATTGGCTGCCAATGGACTTGCTGGCTGCCATTATAACTCCAAATACAGTTAGAAATCCTGCCTCAAAGAAATAATTCAGAGAACAATAAAGTGATACCACTCAGCATCCTACTCTGACTTCAGCATGTCTGCACAGCCACAAATAAGTTCATTCACACACACACACACACACACACACACACACACACACACACTCTATATTCACACACAATAAATGCGTATATGACTTTATTAGTTTACTAAGCCTTTGAAACATGTAGGTTATTTCTCTTATATGTATAGCATCTTTTGCTTGGAGCTAGTGTTTTTTTCAAGCACCCAAATGCCATGTGATATGAGGGTCCCTGTGTTGAAGGTAGATAATACAGCTTTACATGTAGCACACAACTTTATTTATTTTATTTAATTACTTCAATTATTTTGATTAATAAACATAGTGGGTGTTTTATGAAAATGAAGGAAATATTTATTATTTGAAATAAACTTGTATTTCTTACCATCATCTTTAATTCCAAATGTCTATCAGCTATTTAAAATTAGTATGCAGATTTATTAAAATTTTAGAAAACAAGAACTAAGTTAAAACATTACTTGAGCATCCATCATTTAAAGTGACCTCTGACAATTTCTTCCATAATCTCTATGCTTCATCTCTCCTGTCAGTCTACCATATAACTTGGTTTAATTTCAGACATGCTTCATGTAGATATGTGAAAATGCATTTTTATTTAAGTTCATGTGTATTTTGATTGTTTATGTATGCTACTATAACATAGGCTTCTTGAGTACAGGCATACTTTACCCACCAAACACCATCAATGTTTACTGAATGGAAGCATACACAGCATGTTGGATGGGCTCAAAAAATTCTAGTTCATTGAAGTAAGAAATGTCTTCCTTGAACTTTAAACACACAGGTATTTCTCTGTGTAATTTGCATTAAGGGAAATATTATTTCAAATGTTTTCACTCAGGGGCAGGGAGGTAGTTCAATATGTAGGGCTTGCAAAAAAAAAAAAACACTGAGCCGGGCGTGGTGGCGCACGCCTATAATCCCAGCACTCGGGAGGCAGAGGCAGGCGGATCTCTGTGAGTTCGAGGCCAGCCTGGGCTACCAAGTGAGCTCCAGGAAAGGCGCAAAGCTACACAGAGAAACCCTGTCTCAAAAAAACCAAAAAAAAAAAAAAAAAAAAAAAAAAAAAAAAAAAAAACACTGACAAGGTGACATAGATCCACAAAACCCATATTTAAAGAAAAAAAAAAGTTCGATATAGTGTATTGTGCTTGTAATTCCAGGGCTTCTACAGAAAGATAAAAGATGGGTGCAGGAGAATCAGCTTGAAGCTCACTTAAGCAGCAGAAAGTAGTAATGTAATTAACACAGTGACAGGAAGAGAGAGGGAGAGAGAGACCCTGGCTCAAAAACAAGGTAAAAGGATAGTACCAACTCTCAAAAAGTTCAATCTATACTCCACATGTAAACTCTGGCACAAATGTGTTTGAAAACACACACACACACACACACACACACACACACACACACCAAAATAAAAATACATTAATGCATTAAAAAAAATGTTTCACATAAGAATCATTGTCTTTACAGAACTTGTCATTGGAGTGCCTCAACTCAAATGGTGGTTTCTGTAGACTATTCACCTCTTAAACATGCAGCAACCCTGAGACAGGGAATTTCACATTTGTGAAACTAGGATAAGAGAAAAGCTTATTCTTTCCCCCAAATAGCATCTATAGTGGGGCTAATACACTGCTATTAATCCAGTATACAAACTTGTTTCTTTCTTGTTATTGAAAATGCCTCTCAAATTTAATTAAAGTCAATAAAGAAATTAAAAGCTTAATGAGAGCAAGAATCCTCTGAGTGAGCTCACGCTGTTATCAGCCTGTGATGTTGTAAAAGATAGGATTATGATTTTATTGTCTGGATAAGCAGGAGAAAGGATAAAAAGAAGAGCTGTGAAATACCTCCTGGTGAGAGGAATCTCAGAGTGGAAAACTGTTGCTTTAATCAAGTCAACAGAGAAATTAAGTACAAAAGAAGGGCTTGCAGCACAGCCACCCATTGTTTGTTTAAAACAAAGAGGAAAAACAATGTAAAAGACACTTAAATAAGACTGCCATTTAGTGGGACACTGGGTTGAAATCCTGGGATAAAATCTGCTCTCTCCTTTCAGAGTCTATGAGTCATTAGAACTCAGGCGGGACTGATCATAGGTAGCATTTGATTTGATTTCAATTCAAAATATTCAACATTGTCTCATCTATATATAGTTCATTGCAAACTTCAAAACATGATATTCCTCAAGTGGGTGCTGAAAATTTAAGCATCAGCGAGTAAGAGAGTGATCTTGTGGGTGCAAAAGTAATCTATGTCAGTCTTTTACACCTTCCACAGAGATGTAGAGCCCATGAACACCCACAGTCCATGTCCTCCTAACTTCCTCCACATCACTGTGCCAACACCTGATGTTCTTATTCCAGATCACTAAAACAAGTTGTTGGCCTCATTTGTCATCTTCCACATTTGCACGACATTGCATTAGAAGAATGTCATTAATTTAGCCCCATCTTCTACCCATCTGTTGTTGAAATGTTCCCTCTGTGGAAGGAAGCATGGTGGTCTCAATCTGTACACTAATTTTCTCTTTGTCATATTGTAAAGAAAGCCTTGTTTGAAGAAACTGTCTTGTTTCAACATAGCATCTTGATTCTCTTTCTCTCATCTCCAGCCCCAGTGGTGAAACTGGTGTCCTCTTTATGCCTCATCAGTTCCAAATACTCCTCTCTTCTTGATGTATTCTAATGTTAACAGAACCACAATCCAGTTCTCCTTGCCTTTAGTACGCAATGTCAAAATATCCCATACCATTTCTAAAATTTATCCTTACCTTACTGCCTCTTTCTTCTGGACTAAGGCAATCTTAAATGTTATAGAATATTATTTTAAGGTGTGTTGCTTTTGTTTGTGTTGCATTTGTTTAACTCTGTGAGACTTTGTTACTGTGTCTGTCTAAAACCCCTGATGGTCTAATAAAGAACTGAACGGCCAATGGCAAGGCAGGAAAAAGGATAGATGGGCAGGCTAGCAGAGAGGATAAATAGAAGGAGAAATTTGGGAGAAGGGAGGAGAGAAGTAGCCAGAGAAGGAAGTGGACCCTAGGAGCCAGCTACACAGCAAACCACAGAGTAAGAGTAAGATTTACAGAAGTAAGAGAATGGGAAATGCCCAGAAGCAAAAGGTAGAGGGGATAATTTAAAGTTAAGAAGAGCTGGTTAGAAACTAAGCCAAGCTAAGGCCGGGCACTCTTAATTGAGAGTAAGCCTCCGTGTGAGTGTGATTTATTTGGGAGCTAGGTGGCAGGCCCACTAAAAAGACCAAAGACCAACCAACAACATTGAAATCTTGGTGTCATCAAATTATATGGAGATAACTCTAAAATGTAGCCTTCCCAGTACTTTGAAGTTCTCTCCTCTAACAGACATGTTAGCCATCCTATCTCAGCCACAGTCTTCTTGGTCATACACATAAAGAAACTCTTCCACATGGCAACCATTCTGCTTTCTTTTTACTTGCTCTCTTTCTATGTCAACATCTTAGTTCCTCAACTGTTTGCAATTCTTTCTAAATTCAGTCCCCTTGCCTCTTCCCTTAAACATTTTTCTCACCTTAAGTGTACAGTGGTCCAGTTATTTTTTTTCTGTGTTTTATTTTGTTTTGCTTTGTTTTGAAACAAAGCCTTGCTGCGTAACCCTGTCATGGCATCTTTTTTCATTGTCTATTTAGTACATGATATTAAAGTGGCAACAGGCACCTGATGAGTTCTTGTTTATCACCTTTTTTGCAGCAAAAATAAAAAAGTCCACAATTCATTTCCAAGTTGAAGTTAAATCTGTATTCTTTTCAAACACTCAATTCATTGGCCATGTCCATTGTATGGCCTTTACACTTATTATTCCACTTGCCTAGAATGGTAGACTTCTGTTTTTTGTATAACTGACAATAGGTTAACATTCATCTCTCATGCACTTCCTCCCCAAGAAGGAATCTGTGACTACTGTGGCCCACAAAAGTATCATTGCTCTCTCACGAACTACTCTATCTGAACATCCTGTTTTTGTTTTTTTACAACGAAGTGTCTATAGATTTCTCATTCATTTACTTACACTTACATTGATTATCTCCCCACAAACTATATTCATTTTGACTTCCTACCATTTAACGCAGAGACTTCACAAAGAATGTGATTGATAAATATTTCTAAATGTAAGAATGAACATTTTTGTTTATCTTGATTCTAAAGGGAAGAAAGGAATTAATAAAATTAGAAATTTCTGAATTTTGTCAAAATGTTTATATTCAATAAAGAAAGAAATATATAACTTTCATCTACTACAGTGTTATACACACACACACACACACACACACAAATGTATATATGTGTGTGTGTGTTCAAAACTTATTTTTGAAAAGCATAATTAACTTGTGCAATTTTAGCAATCTTATAAGTAACAAAAGTCTTTTATTTATACACATACAAGCTAGAATTAGAAAATAATTTACTCTGGCTCATATGCAGAGATATCTGAGAAGCATGGATTTCAAATCCTGATATGTTGTGTTCACAGGCATTTTGTGATTAATTTCTTGTGCATTTTATTTTCATTTCATTGTAATAGGTTGATTTCAGAACATAAATTCCAAGAAAGAACTTCGTATTTGAAATTGTTCAGTGACAGCTCAAGTACCAGCCCCTCAATAATGACATAATCCACAAGTGAGTCTATTGGCCTCAGCTTTTGGTTTGTTTGTTTGTTTGTTGTTTATAAAATTCAGCTGATTTACAACTCCTAGGTTTACCATGAGCATGCATAAAATCCTGCCAGGACAACAATCTACATCAATTGCAAGGTAATCTTTCTTAATTGTTACTAAATGCATTCTACATGCCTATGAAACAACTAAGTTGTCAATATTGAGTTCAGTAGATCCCTGGAAGTTATATTCTACTGAGAAAGACAAATGATAGAGATATGTAAATAAGTGATTGTCAGATATTGGTAACATTTTATGAAATCTAAAAGTTGTTATCTTGAGATAGATGGTGCCTACAGAAGCTGTGCATTTTTGTTTTGTTTTGTTTTGTTTGTTTTGTTTTTTGAGACAGGGTTTCTCTGTATAGCTTTGTGCCTTTCCTGGATCTTGCTCTGTAGACCAGACTGGCCTCAAACTCATAAAGATCTGCCTGCCTCTGCCTCCTGAGTGCTAGGATTAAAGGCATGTGCCACCAATGCCCGGCAGAAGCTGTGCATTCTTAATTGATAGGAAACTCAGGGAACTTTTGGGGGTTCAGTATTCCGTTCTTTTCTTTTCCTTCCTTTCCCTTCATTTTTCCATCAATTAAGAAGCTTTGTTATCATTCATTGTTCACGAAGAAGCAGTTCAATCTATTGCTGTGAATCTACAGTTCAGTGACAATAAACAGCAAAAGAAGACTCCGGCATAATATCAAATTTGTTGCATATTTATAAGGCAATATATATCTCCTTTAGCTCTTTGTATCTTGCAATTCATGTTGATTACCCAATGTCATACAAAATCATGTATCTTCGAGTTTCTTTTGCTGTGATGAAGCACCATGACCAAAAAGCAAGTTGGGTGAGGCTTTTCTCGTTTTATTCACCTAACACTTCCATAGCACTGTTGATCATTGAAAGAAGTCATGACAAGAACTCAAATACAGCAGGAACCTGGAGATAGCATCTGATTCAAAGGCAATGGAGAAATGCTACTTACTGGCTTGCTTCCCATGGCTTCCTCAGCCTGCTTTCATATAAAACCCAAGACCACCGCCCAGGGATGGCACCACCCGCAAAGAGCTGGGTCCTCTCTAATCAACCACTAGTTAAGAAAATGCCTTACAGCTAGATCTTATAGAGTCATTTTCTCAGTTAAGGTCCCTTCTTTCAGATAACTTTAATTTGTGTGTCAAGGTGACAAAAGCTGGCCAATACATCATGTTTTAATCATTTATACCAAAGTTTCATTTGGGATGAATGGAAGAATTGTACCTTCAAAAAGAGTAGTGTCAAGAGAAAAAAAAATTCCTTAAAGATCAGGTGCCCAGTTCAAATTAAACTGTGAAAAATATTTTGCATTAAGTTGAACATTGAAGAAGAAAGCTATGTGATTATTGGAAGAAGTAGGGGTAAAGTTAGGGGACTGAAATCCTTATGATTGAAGCAGTGGAGTGAAGAGACCTGCTTTGCTCACCTTTGAGGGTTGTCATTCAGAAATAACAGACAGAATGAAAGGAAGGTGCTGTGGGATGATTTGTATGTCCTGTGGGAGCCTTCTTGGGTTTTTGTGGGTTACCAGCAGGTCGTATAGAGGATGATTAGGACATGGGCTGAGTGCAGGTGTTTGAGATGGTTGCATTGGCTGTGCTGGGGATGGTCTGTATGTCAGTTGTTCTGATTGGTTAATAAATAAACCTGATCGCGTGCTAGGCAGGAAAGATAGGCGGACTAACAGAGAGAGAAATAAAAGACAGAAAGCAGAAGAGACGCTGCAGCGCCAGACCAGAGACACAGCAGCGCCGTGACCAGCAGCATGTGAAATGCGTATCAAGCACGTGCAAGTATAGATTATGAAAATGGATTAATTTAAGCTATAAGCACAGTTAGAAGAGCTGCACGCATACAGTTTGTAAGCTATATAAGTCTCTGTGTTTGCTTGGTTGGTCTGAGCGCTGTGGACTGCAGGTCAAGGATTTGTCCTGACTGTGGGCAAGGCAGAAAAACTCAAGCAACAGGAAGGCACATCCAAGCAAGAGCTGGTCAGCACTTTCTTTAGCTAAAGATGTCAAAGTGATTCTGGAAACTGAGGTAGTGGTTGTGGAGGAGGGTTTGATGGGAAAGAGAATTTGTCATAGGGGGATTGGTGACATGTGCTGGTGGTGGATCTGGCATTTGCGGGGATGGCTATACTGAATTTGGTAATTATGGAAGCAACTTTGGAAGTGCTAGAAGTTATATAAATTTTGATGATGACAACAATTTTTAATTTGGGACCCCAAAGTGAAGGTAGAAACTTCAGCCCCTATAGAGACCAGTATTTTGTCCAAGATGGCTATGGCAGTTCGAGCAGCCACATAGACTATGATGACCATGAAAAGAGGTTTGAGCTACCAGAAGGAAACACAGCTGGGCAGTGACAAGCAGACTGTGGTGACAACAGAGTCGTAAACTCAGTTAAGTCCAGTACAGGCTAGGCTTTAATGCTATAAAGAGCATGTTTTAGACAGTACACACAGATATGGAAAAATTTAAAAAAAATGCAAGGACTGCATTTGAAAATTGTTGGATAAGAATTTTTTTATTCTGTAGAAATAATAGTTTCCCAACAAATTGTTTAATATATAGCCTGTTTTATGTAACTTGTGCTGTTGAAAGATAAATTCCTCACCAATAAACAGAATGAATGAAACTTTCTTTAATCAAAAAAGTTTGAATTAATCAATATGCTTACCACAAGAATGTCTTCATTGGATAATATCTCCCAAAGCTGAGCTCCCTAGAGAATTAGAAGAAGAAAAAAAGAGAGGCAATGAATATTCTATCACTTACTGATTTTCAATATGCAATTCTTTTTCCCTCTGAATAAACATATTTTTGTTAATAAAAGTATTACCACTAGTCTCTAAATAGTCAAAATGCATGTATAATGTACACAATACTACAATACAACACACATAATGTAACACAAATGACCTGTTTTAAAAATTTAAAAGAGGTGGGAGAGTATCACTTAGGCAGAGGGGAAATTTTCTGGGGATTCTCAACTTTCAACCCTAATGAAAATTCTTCAGTTTTATTAGTCTCAGTTTCTTCATTTATAAAAATCAGAGAAATTGATTCAGTGGCACTAAATTTTTTTCTCTGTTTAAGGCAAAGAAAATGTGATTTTTGCCACTTTAAAAATAAATTATGCTATTTCCCCCCATGTCAACTAAACACATAATCACAAAGTGTCAAGTTCTGTCTGGTGTAGTTTCTCTGTACATTAGAATTTGATGCTATTAAGCAATTTGCAAGTGTTTAATTTCAATCTGGAAAAGAATACGTTTTCCTTACATTTCAGCATTCTTAGCACAAACAACTGAGGATAGAACAGAAAAAGGAAGACTAATTTGTCCCACTGAGATTTCAATGTCTCCAAAAGAACCATGTGCTTGTAGAAAATATTTCTCCACAATTAGTTTTTTCATCATTACTGCTTTTCCAGTTCCCCACTTTAAGTTTAGACTATAAAATTACAATTGAAAAAGTAAAAGATTTCCCAAATCAGAGGGCTGCTGTGAGTCATTTTTGAAAAAGAAAAGAAAACCAAATGAATGACAGCCAGCGTGAGGCTCCAGAATGGAAATCACAAGCACTCTGATGAGTATTTATAGTATGTGGTCCAAGGAGCCTGCTGCACGAGTCCATTAACACTGCACATCCCACTGAAATTATGAGAATGTTACTAATATCAAAGAGTTTTACAGAAAGATGCCCAAACCAAATCCTCCAAATATTCCCTTGATAAATAAAAGGTTCTATAAGACTCAATATTTATACTGTAGTCTTACGAAAACTTTAAGACATGCAGATATATTTCATGTTCGAAGTAGTGAAATGTCTGGCATGAAAATGAATGAGCAGAGCAACTGAAAACTCCATTAAATAGATCTGATTTTAAATTCCATCACCAATAGAAAATTACTCCAGTTCTCCCGAAGTAATAAAGTCCAGAGCTCAATGCAGACTGGGGCAGCTGAAAGTTATAGGAAGCTTGATTTCATTTCAATATAAGAGTCAAGCATGATAAAATACTTTACAGGGACTAAAGTCATTCAAACAGAGGCTAGCTGGTCCCTATTAGACACTATTAGGCCTGTGTGTCTCCACCACCCCTTTTTATGGTGTGCTGGAGAATTGAACCTGTATCCTCTGGTATCCTAGAGCCATAGTCTCCCCCACTGAGATACAACCCCTAGTTACAACATTTTAGAAAATGCTGCTGGTTTAAAGGGTCACTACAATTGCTTTCTAGACCTAAAATTCATGTTTCCATGACCTTTGTCTGAAACACAAAATAAGTTTGTGTTAAATATCCAGCATCAAGCCTCTTTTCCTTCCCACTTTCTCCATTACTCCTGAGGATCTCTTAGGCTGGGAGTCATTCTGATCAAAACGGGATTAGTGGATGTTTCCACAGCACCTGCATACAAGGTTTCATGCACTGATATTTGCAATGAATTATTAATTGTTAGGTACTATTATAATTAAAGTATATTACAAAATTAGTTCCATGTAAGCATAAGTTCTAGCATATTCATATAATACTTTAAAAGGACTTTGGAGATAAACATGCAAAATGCTCCATAATTTAGTATTGAAGCTAAATTACTTGCATAATGACATCATTGAAACTTCAGAGTATTGAACACTCTGTGGGTTATTGCAATTACTAAGGAGATAAGTGGTTATAACATTCCTCAACATTATTTTAACCTCAGACACTGTTTCACATGGAATATTTTAGAAAACTAAAGATTTTCCCAAATTACTCCCCCCAATATACTACCTTATTGAAGATCAATGGCTGCTAGAAGAGGAAAAGTCAGGATTTATTGAGAGGTGCCATCCCTAGGAAGTTGACTATGCTCCAGATGTTTTTTTTTCCTTGACTTTATTTACATAAAAGTATATATTCTTGAAATTTCTTAACAGTTAATACTAATTAATTTATGAGTGAGTCAGTCTGAACTATAGGCTTAGTTTAGGTTTACTTGGAAACCTATACCAACTGTACTGAGATTGTCAGTGTTCATCTTACCAATTTAATAAGCAAATTTATTACATTTAAATTTTTTTTCATTATCTCTCAAATGTTCTTCTGTATCAGTATTCAGAGTAGCTTTGCTCCTTCTAGAATGTTCCTTTTCCAATTCACTATTATTTTTCTCCTCAGGTACCATCCATCCATCCTTGAGCTAACCATTGTTTTGTTTTGAGAGTGATCTTGTGTCTTCTAAGATGTTGAGAAGCATCCTTAAGGTCTACTGACTAGATGACAATAGTCTCATGATTTATACCCAATGCTCCCCCAAAGTACTGTGAATCACATGCTTTTTCCATGGGGGATGGGGTACTATCAAGAAGTTTTGAAACCTTGGAGAAGTGAAACATTGTAGGATGTCCTTAAATTGATAATGACATCCCCGACACACAATTCCTCTGTTTCCTGGTTTGTTGTGTGAGCAGTTTTACTCCATGGTTCTCAATTACCATGTTGTGCTACTTCACCAAAGACCCTAAAGTAACAGAGCCACTATGTCCTATGTTAAAACCTCCAAAATTGTTATCCAAGAGAATGGTTAGCTTTATACATTAAGTATATCAAGTATTTTGTTACAGTATTATAAAGCTCAGATATTTACAGGCCTCTAAGCCTTTATGATATCCCGAAGTCTTTCTCTATGCTGTCAATCACCTTCAGTGATCCAACATCATTTCTTTAAGAACCACTAAATGTTCTCACATTAGGTGTCTTTCTTAAATCCTTCTTAGACTAACTATATTCTAAGATATGAGAGTGGGTTTTCTTTTTCATTTCTAGACATAAAACAAAGGGCTTTGTATGTGCCAGAAAAGTACTCTACCACTGACCTACATCTGAATGGCTTATTTATTGGTGTAAATATATCCTTTTAATGGTTCACTCACATCTCAGACATGATTCTTATAAAGGATTTCTGTAGTAAGTCTTGACATTCATTTCTAAAGTTTTATCATCATATCAAGCCCTTTTACTTCTATTACAAATAAATATTTTCTATTAAAAAGACTTCATTTCTTTAAATGGAACAATGAAACTTTCTTTACTCATAAACAAAAGTGAAGTTCTAACATTTTCAAGGAAGTGGATGTTAAGATTCTGCCACTCCAGCTGCATGACCACACATGCACAGTTCAGTAGCTAAGCAAGGGGTCTTACATCCTGTGTCATCAGTGTGCTGCATGATGGCGCAAATTCTAGCATCATGACACAATCAGCGCATGCATGGCAAAGCTCCATAAGCCCACCTGTTCATGTGCAGGAGAATCCTTAAAAAGCTAGACACAGTCTCCTCCCCGCTCTTCTCTTCTCTCTCTCTCTCTCTTTCTGCATGTGTGTCTCCCCAAGGCCTGGTTACTCTCTTCCGTTCCCCCCTCCAATAAAGCTCTGATACTGGGTTTTTGTCCTGTCTCATGACCTTTTCACCCGGTAACAGCGCTGCTATTATTTTTAAAAAACAGTGGATAAGACTGAGACTAGCCATATTAAATTTTTTTGTTTTTTTTTTTTTTTTTTTTTTTTTTTTTTTTTTTTTTTTTTTTTTTTTTTTTTTGAGACAGGTTTTTGTGTAGCTTTGCGCTTTCTGGAATCATTGGTACCAGGCTGGCCTGAATCAAGAGATCGCTGCTCTGCTCCGAGTGCTGATTAAAGCTGCCACACCGCTCTAGCCATATTAAATTAATTATATAAGTATCAGAAAGGTAAATACTGTCATGTTTTCTCTCATTTGTGGATTTTGGATTACATAAAATTTGTGAGGCCCCCAAAATAGCTTGACCACACAGCTGCCATGACAGGCTTAGGGGCCCAGACACAGCTGCTGTGACAGGCTTACTGACAGGCAGCACCCAGATCCAGGGGAAGCCATAAGGTAAAGCCACCCAGGGATCCACCTAGGAATGGGCCAGCATCTAAGGGGAAGTACCTGACCTGACATCCCAAACATTCCAACCATTAGATAAGATTAGATAAGATCTTCAGATGTCCCTGAGCCTAGCACACATCTATTTTCCTTTTTTTTTGTTGTTGTTGTTTTGTTTTTCATTGTGGTATATTTTTATTTAAAATTTTTAAATAATTTTTTCTTTAAATTTTCTTTTTCCTTTTATATACCAACCCCTGTACTCCTTCCCTGCCATTCTTCTGCTCTTCCTGAACCTCTCCCCATCCTACCTCCATCTCCCCCTCATAGAGGATAAGGCCTCTCTTGGGTAGTCAACACAGGCTAGCATACTAAGTTGGGGCAAGACCTAGTGCCCCCAGCCCCCTGCATCAAGGCTGAGTAAGGAATGGACTCTGAAAAGCCAGTTCCTGTATCTGGGGTTTTCCTTGGCTGCAGATTTCTCCCCATCCCCTTAATGGTACTTTCTGTCAAGATATCTCTTTCATTGCTATCTCTCCCCATCTCTCCCCCAACTCGGTCATCTCAAGCCCTCATGTTCCCACCATCCGTTCCCTCCCCTTTATTCTCCATTCCCAGTTTGCCCAGGAGATCTTAACCCTTTCCTCTTCTTGGGGCAATCCATGTGTGTCCCCCTTAGTATTCTCCTCTTTACCTAGCTTCTCTGGGGTTGTGGATTGTACCCTGATTATCCTTTGCTTTTCGTCTAATATTTACTTATGAGTAAGTACATACCATGTTTGTCTTTCTGAGTCTTGGTTACCTCACTCAAGATTTTTTCAAAAAGGCAGCCTACAGAATGAGAAAAGATCTTTACCAACACCACATCTGACAGAGGGCTGATCTCCAAAACATATAAAGAACTCAAGAAATTAGATAGCAAAATATCAAATAATCCAATTTTTAAAAAAGGGGCTACAGAGCTTTCTCAACAGAAGAATCTCAAATGGCCAAAAGACTTTTAAGGAAATGTTCAACCTCCTTAGCCATCAGGAAAATGCAAATTAAAAGGACTCTGAGATACCATCTTACTACACCTGTCAGAATGGCTAAGATGAAAAACACTGATGACTGCTTAGGTTGGAGAGGATGTGAAGAAAGGGAACACTCCTCCACTGTTCGTGAGAGTGAAATCTTGTACAGCCACTCTGGAAATCAGTATGGTGGTATCTTAGACAATTTGGAATTAACCTACCTCAAGACCTAGAAATACCACTCCTGGCATTTACCCAAAAGATGTTCAACCACACCACAAGGACATTTGCTCAACTATGTTCATAGCAGCATTATTCATAATGGCTAAAACCTGGAAACTACTTAGATGCCCTTCAACCAAAGAATAGATAAATAAAATGTTGTACATTCACACAATTGAGTATTGTGCAGCAGTAAAAAACATTGTCATCATGAAATTTGTAGGCAAATGGATGGAACTGGAAACATTCATTCCTTTGGGATTTATGTTTTCATATCTTAATCCCTTCATAAATATCACCCTTTCCTCTACTTAAGAAAATTGGAACTCTCCTACTAAAATAAGTTAAATTACTACTTCTGTAAGTTCTGCTCCCACATTTACATAATATATGAAAACCACAACGCACGCACGCATGCACGCACGCACGTACGTACGTACGCACGCGCGCGCGCGCGCACACACACACACACACACACACACGCACGCACACACACACACAACCCTAGGAATTATTTTCTTTCTAATTTATCTACAGAACTCACTTTTAGTCTTGAAACCATTTCAAAATCTTACTTTGTGAGAACAATTACACATGAACTAATATTTCTTTTACCAGTTGTTAAAGACTAAAACACAATGCACTGTGATGTAAGAATAGGCTCATTTCTGCCCAACTTTGCCACACTATACTTGCTCACAGCAAAGCTCATCTAATGCATGACAGCCACTCACAAAGCCTTCAGGCATAGTTTTTCAATTTGGCATTTTCACTCCCAGAAGAGCCTAGTTTCATCTACACACTTGAAGATTTTACTGGGTCTCTTTCTCTGCCAACTCATTTATAAGCCCATTAGATGGTACCAGTCCCTAGTGGACTCAGGTAAGTGAAAGCCTGTAAAAAGCAAGAAGCATTATATCTAAAATGGAAGTAAGGTCACTGGCTTGCACATTTGCATTGAATAGCTACCACAGACTCCAGGACAGTAGTCTCCAACAGAACTTTCCTTAAGGATAGAAGTGTTCAATATTTACATCCTTCAATCTGACAGTCATATGGGACTCAGAGCTCATTATCAGTAAGGTTATTGATGAACTGAACTTTGAATTTTCTCTAAGTAGAAATCATCACATGCAGTTATGGCATACTGGCTGGAGAGATATATACAAACAGTGTTCCTGATGCTTATGAAATAATATCAAGAGATGCTTGTCAAACACTTTCATCTCAAGTTTCAAAGACAAAGACATAAATGTTAAACTATATTCAACTTCTTTTTGTTCTTAAATATTTATTTATTTATTTACTTACTTACTTAATGTGTATGAGTTACCTGTCTTCAGGGACATCAGAATAGGGAATAAGATTCCATTATAGATGGTTGTGAGCATGTGGTTGCTGGAAATTGAACCCAGGTCCTGTAGAAGAGCAGCCAGTGCTCTTAACAGCTGAACCATCTCTCCAGCCCTATTTTCAACTTCTTAACTTTTGTCATGAACCGAAATGAAAGACTGAAAATTGGGACTATGAATCTCCAAAGATATTAAAACAATGCTGTTACTTGATAGGGGTTAAGAACACAAGCAAAATTCAATCAGATCAAACCAAACTTATTAATGTAACATATGCATTTCCACTTAATTGAAATTATCTAGAAAACAATGAGAGATTAATGCTTAGCAAAGCATTGAAGGATAGATGTTTTAAAAATGGAGATTAAAATGAATATACCCATAGATAATTGTAGTCCTCACCCTTCATCAAGGAAACTTCTTTTCTCAAGAGATGGAGACCATTATAGAAAGCCAAAACCAAAGACAGAGTTTTAGAGCCCAGTCCCAACTAATATATCTACAATGCAACTCCTGTACATAGGACTCAGGGATCGGTGTGGAAACAGATGTGGAAAGAGGGGGCCAGCCTCTGGTCACCATCAGGGTACACAGAAAAATCCATGAAGATGGCACACTTTTTCTTTTGAGGTAAAAGCACATGCTTTCTGATGCTTTCTTTTTTCACTTCATCTTTTTTTTTTTTTAATATTACATTCTTCTTTCATACAGTCACAGTCACCACACAGCTACATTTTCTTTTTTTCTTTTTTTTTTTTTTACAGTACTCCACATCTCTCTTCTCTACACATTTCTTCTCTCTACTCTGCTACATTCCTTCACATAGTATTATATCATTTATTCACTCTTTACTCACTCACTCTCTTATTCATTCACTCTCGCATATACTCCTTCTGTGCCCTTACACACACTCACACTCTACAGCTCTTTTCACAGCAGCTCCCTCATCTTCAAACACGCACTCTCTCACACCTCTTCTTCCTCATCGTTCATTCACTCTTCTCATTCACTCTCTCACCTTATTCTCTCTTCTTCATATTTGGCTACATCTCTCTTACAGCACACACACACTCACTCATACACTCTCTCATTCCCCCTTCTCTCATAGCCCAACCCTGCACAATTATATGTTACATTTTCAGGAGCTGACCCATTCTCTAAACACAGGATAAGTCATACAGTTTTTCTCAGGCTAGGAAGGTTGTGCTTACTGGCCAGTGAGTAATGCTTGGCTAAGCACGTAACCGAAGCCTGTGAGGGTTCCCAAACAGAAAGTAAACAGTTGGCTGTACATAAACTGAGGCTGGGACTATGTGCAAAATGTCAGTTATTGCAGCGAGTTCTGTCTACCAAAGTTGCTTCAGTTCTGACCTTGATTTAGAAAAACAACAACAACAAAAAAAAACCTGGGAACTTACTTTTGTGTATTCTTTGCAGGGGGAGTTAGCCTGTTTTTAATTTGCTCTAATGTCTTATCTAAATGTGTAAATGGCTGTCTTTGTAACTGAGAATGCTGTTACTATCCTGTATTAGTTCTAATCATCAGAATTAAACAGCTTAAACAGAAATCATCTTCCTGATCATCCACAGCTGTATATATGTGCCCAAAGATGGAATATTATCTCAAGATAAACACACAAGCAGTGGGGAAAATGCCCATAGCTATTATTAGGGAAGAAATGAAGTGTCACATAAGAAAAATTACAGACAGAAACAACAGTTATTTATAGTCAGTGACTCCACAGCCTTGCCAGGTGGGGCTTCCCATCAGGTGGGTCTAGTGGGTCTACTTGTTCAATACTAGTTGTCACCTGCTGTATACTTTCATGGCCTCCTGCAGATGACAATAATAGATATGACACCTGGACTGCATGGGGGAAAGCTCATGAGGCTTCAACCATACACAAAAAAACCATGGATAATTAAGGAATGCTGACAGCAAGAGAACTAGTCTTCCCCAGGGAAGAGCACACCAATTGACTATCCAAAACCAAATGGTCAGCCCCAAAACATGCATATAGGTAACATTATAAAGACTGAAACGGATGCCTTTATGAATTTGTGTACATATAAGTATGCATTAACAAGTTAGGAAAAAAGAGGTCACAAATTTGAAGGAGATCAAAAAAGGAATAAGGGGAGGAGGTTGGATGAAGGGAAGGGGAGGGAAGGGGAAATGATGAAATTATAACCTCGAAAATGAAAAAAAAAAAAAAAGATATGAATGGAGAGAATAACCAATGAAGGCCCAGTAAGTTCCACGAGGTAAGTAACAAGTACTCATCAACATCCAACATAGAAAAGATGACACAAACTCATATACATGAAACATGAAAGATGATGCCACTAAATAATTATTACAACAAATCAGAAACTTCAATATCCTTGTGGGATACATAACAAACATAGAAAAGGCCACCAGTAAATTCTGTAAATGTCAGTGACAAACTGTATGTAAAAACTTAAAGAAAATCAAATTTACAATTACTACACATCTGTACAAATATATAACTAAAATAGAAATCACATTTATAGATTATCTAAATTATTATTGTTAAATATATGTAAAAACTTCAATATTAGGCCTCTGAAAAATCTCTGTGGCATTGTTAATAAAAATATAAAAACCTATATCAGCCAGGCAGTGGTGGCACATGCCTTTAATCCCAGCACTTGGGAGGCTAAGTCTGGCAGACTTCTGTGAGTTCGTAGGCCAGCCTGTTCTACAGAGTGAGAATCTTGACAGGCACCAAAACTACACAGAGAAGGCCTATCTCGGGGGAAAAAAAAAAACAGACCTAAATCAGAAATTTATATGACTCTCAAATAAACAAAAATAATTTTAAATAAAAGAAGAAAAATAGCAGACATCCCATTAAGTGATTTTAAAATATGAAATGCATTTATAATGACAACAGCATAATACTATAGTAGAAACATATTTAGGCCAGCATACTATAATGAAAGAATCCAAAATAAAAAATGAAGCTCTTCTAATAAGATTTAAGGATATTATCACCACATTTCTAGAAGGTTTTTTGAACAGAACTTGTGTAATCATAGAATAGCATGACATTTCTAAGTTCTGAAAGAAAATAATTGTAAACAAAATTTACTATACAAAGCAAGGTTATTCTTCACATGTAAAGTAAAAATAAAAACTTTCAAAGTCAAGCAAAAAAGTAAATAAATTAAAACCATCAGTCTAACCTTACAGAAAGATAGTTAAAAGAACCCTTAAATCAGACTGAAAGGTTAAAAAAAAAAAAAAGAATCACCATCATGAAGGTACATAAAAGCCAAAATCACACTAGATGAATGAATATGTAAAAGAAAAAGTAGAATGTACATCATTAATAGGTTAACAATCAAACCACAGAGATGAAAAAGAGAAGACAAATATAAGCAATATTCAAAACCACTGTAAAAATGTCAATCAAGTTATATAAACCTGAATATAGAAATATAACTCTGTAATTCAAAGATACAGGCTGATCAAATGGATGGCAAAATTACTCAACAATAAGCTACCTACAAGAAACTCAATTCCTTAGTAAGGAATGCAAAACCTTAACATAAAATGGTAAAAATGGATATTTCAAGAAAAAGAGCATAAATGAGTCTTGGATATTCCATCACATAGACCTATAGAATTTATAACTGTAGATAAAATGTAGTTATTCACAGAACATTCTATCCAGTAGCAATATACTATGAATTTTAAAAGGGGTATATGTGTACAGGTACCATAAAAGTGTGTGGAGGTTAGAGGACAATTTCTGAGAAGCAATTCTCTCTTTTTGCAGTACCCTCTTACCAATCTTGCTGGTCACAGAACACAGGTTCATAAAATTAAGTACCTAACGTGAAAGCAGGATATATCTTAAACTACAATGTATAAAGCATCTTAATAAATTCACAAAAAGTCTGGATCATCAACTTTACTTTTCTGCTTACAATGAGTAAAACTAGAACTGAAAAACTAAAACATTTTAGAAATAGAAACCCAAAGAAAATTATTAGAAGCCGAAAAAGCAGAAATATTAAGATGAATATTTATAGCAGTGAGTATAGTCTTAGTTTGCTTTCTGTTCCTGTGATAAAACACTGACTAAAACCAACTGGGAAGAAAATGGTTAACTCAGATTTTAGATTATAGACTTTCATGAAAGGAAGTCAAGGAATTCAAGGCAGGAACCTAGAGGCAAGAGCTGAAATGGAAACCATGGAAGAGGACTGCTTTTGGTTTAGTTTGTTTCCTTACCCAATCCAGGATCACTACCCACAGGTAGCACCACCCACAACAGTTAGTGCCCTTCCACATTAACTATTAATAGATAAAGAGCCACACAGATATGATCACAGGCCAATCTGATGAAGGCAATTACTCCATTTATGTACCTTGCCTCCAGGCAACTGTAGTTTGTGTCCTGTTGACTAAAACCTAGCAGCAGAAATGCCTACAAAAAAAGAAAGAATATGATAGATCTCAAATGACCTAGTTTTTCATTTCTAGGGCTTAGAAAATAAGAAGAAATCAAACTCAAATGTCTAAACTGAAAGAAATGACAGACATTAGAGTAAAAATAAATGAAATATTGAACAATCAATGCAACCAATGAGTGAAATGATAAGATTAAATATTAGATTGATAACAAATAGACACTACTAAAATAAATAAAAATCAAAGAAAAATAAAAATCTCATAACCAATCAACAGAATTATAAAAGATGAGTAGAAGGTTTAGGGGTCCAGCTCAGCAGTAGATTATTTAACATGCACAAGGTATTGTGTTTGATTCCTGTGACTGAAAATAAATGGCTTCTATGTATTTGCATTATGAAAAACTGTATTATCACAGTTAAACAAATTGAAAGATCTAGGTGAAATGAATAACTTTTCAGATATGAAGAGATATGACTGCCAAAATTGAACTGTGAAAACGCATACCAAGCAAAACAGACCTATAACAATGAGATTGAGTCCACAATAGAACATTGTCCAATGAAGAAAAGCCCCACCTGAATGGCTGTATGCTGATTTGACAAACTTTTCATTCACTTCATTTTATGTGTATGGGTGTTTTGGCGGCATGTATGTTTGGGCACCACATATGTTCAGTGCCCCAAAAGCCCCAAAGAGTGTATTAGATTCACTGGGACTGGAGTAACATACCATAGTAACCTGACACATGTGTACTGGGAATTCAACCCAGATCTCCTGGAAGAGCAGCAAATGTTTTTAATACTAAGCCATCTCTTCAGCCTTTTTTTTTTTTTAAAGCAAACTTATAATGACAATTCTCAAACTTCCAAAAAACAAAAAGGACAGGTTCTGGTTGAAGGAGTGAGAAAGACTTATTCTGTGAGGCCAGTATACTTTGTTACCAAAATAAGACAAAGACTTAACAAATAAATAAGCTATAAACCAACATATGGGTGAACTGATTTAAAAATTCTTGACAACATGGAAGAAAGTCAAACATATCACATAAGTTATTTACCATTATCAAGTAGGTTTCAAGAATCCCAGCAGACTTCAACATAGGCAAGTCAATTCTTAAGGTACATCACATCAACAGATAAAGGGTAAGAATCATATAGCCATCTCAATAGACACAGAAAAATGCCTTATAGAAAATTCAGCATCATTCTATGTTAAGAGGAATAGAGTTCAAGACATTTATTATGCAGAAAGGTGACTGAGCTAATGATGACACAGTGTATTTTTGGAAAATCAGAGTGAACATTAGGTCCTCTTGTCATAAAACTTGTAACAGTGAGTTAATGTGTTCATTAGTTAGCTAGATGTAGCTATTCTGTAATGTATATGCAGTTCAAAGCATCATGTTTTACAAGATAAAAACATACAATGTTATCAGCCAATTTGAAAGTGACATTACATTTTTATACATAGGAATAATTGCACAAAAGGTCATAAAATAGTTACTTAGGATCCATAAAGGCCTGTGCTTTCAAGAGGGTAGTGACCAATTGTCAATTTTAGAGATGATCTTTCAGTTTGGCTGAACAACCTCAGAATGAAAGGATGATTGCAGAGGGAATGTTGCACTATACGGAGGCCAGAGAAAGAGAATAAAGATGAAATAAGGAATATGAAGTCAAAAGGAAGAGTACTTTGTAAATCGATTATTTCTCACAGCACATTTACTTATTTTAAGAACATATACCTGGTAACTGTACCATTATGTATCTTAATTTATCTCTCTTATGCAGTGTAATTTCTCCAGCTATAATTTAAAATTTAATTATGTTCCTAATTAGCCATTTCTGCTCAACGAGTGATATGCCCCCAGAGTGGCAGAATACAATTATTCACTCACCAACTTCATATTGAACATATTACATGTGCTACCAGCACTCCTTGGCTGAAGAAATGACTTCCAGCTGGGGGGATATAAAGACTTCAGTGGAGGGTGCATGGAAATTGACCTTGACAGATGGATAAGAAATAAGCAAAATGACATCTGTGTGTCCCATCAGTGTTATTCTGCAAAATCAGCAGTGGATCCCTGCAAATTGTTCATTATTTAATTCTCTGGGAGGAAGCAACTTCTCTTGAGATGCTGTGTACTTTTATTTATACACTAAGGTCAAATGTTACATGTTAACTTGTAGAATGCTTTATCTGGTAGTTCTTGATTTGCATTACATTCATCATTCTAACACCACTGTAGCAATTCCTATACATATTTTGGTTCTATAAATACCAGGTCAATTACGTTTCACCATCTTAGTTGGTCTCTCTTTAATAAGCTAAATTAAATCTATGGTATAAATTGACTTTAGATTGATATGAGGTTCACACACACAACTTAATAAAATTACATCGACAGTACATGTAATTTTAAATGAGCAGAAGCAGTTCAGGAAGGGGATATTGGATGGTAAAATGCAAAACAGGTGTTTATAAGAAATAACAGTGGATGCTGCTTTAGTTCAGTGAACTTTGATCAGAGTTTTCCCTAGGAGGAAACAAAGAATGCTCTCCCACAGCAAAACTGAGCAATCTACAGTTACAGGCTGATCAATTCCATAAACACAATCCTAGGTTGAATCAGAACAGTTAAGCATGTGCTACCATTACTCTTCAACTAAAATATCAGTGAAAGATTTTTTTAAGTTCTTACATGACTGACAAAGGCATTTTGTTTTGTTTAACCTCTTAAAAAGGTAAGGTGGAAGTGTACATAAGCACCATGTCCCTTGTAAGCTGAATAGAATAATTCTATAAATTGAATATAAAGATGTTTTTAAATTTTATCTCTCATTTTATCTATTACCATTGCTTGCATTAAGAGCTTGTTAATCTTTTTAGAGTTATGCCTCTGCATCAATGACTTTTTCAGCAAACCAAAATTGATCTTAGTTTATTGTAAGAAGAGACTGAGAAGTGATTTTCTTTAACAGGTTTTATTGTCATAATAAAGAGTGAGGGTGGATGGTAGAAGGTATTGTTCTTAAAAGTTTCCTGTAACAAGATATATGAACCTGTGAAAGTCAAAAAAGCGATATTCTTTCCTTTCTTTTCTTTATAATAACCAGATTCAGCTGGTCCTTAACAGTGTGACTCTTCTGAGCTGTTGGGTTTTGCTATACTGAATCATGCTCCCCCAGAGCCCTGTTTGGTAAGCAGAAGCCACTAATAAAAGCAACCTTAATGGATGATTTGGGTGCTCCTTGCCGTGCACCTGAATCCTTGGCGGCCGTCCCTGAGCAGCTCCAAGCTGGGTAGCCTCTGCTGTGTGCCTTCAGGTGTCATTAACGGATCATTGAGTCAACAGATCATGACAGCTCCTTTGGAAAACTCTAGCTCCACATCCCCACTTTCTGCCCAGGGAGTTACACAGAGGCTTTAACAGCCCGCAGTGTGACTTAAAGAAAGTCAAGAGGAAAAAAGGATGTGTTTCAGCTAGTTCCAAATAATAGAGCATCTAAGAGAGTGCGCAGACACTTTAAATATGGGCTCCTGGGGAACAAAAGTCTATTTAGAAAAACATTTTAGGATAGTCTTAAACATAAATGTGTGTCCGTAATAAATAAGTTACCTTCAGGAGTCAGTTTTCTTCTAAATGCTTAGAATTTCAAACATCCCTCATCTCATTTTCTGGGATGCAATGCATACACGCTAAGCTGCTTTGGCCTAAACTCACTTTGTGGAGATTTTCTTGCTATTATTTTCATCATTTCAGGTGGAGTCTTAGAAACTCTTGCATGAAATGTTTGTGATAAGCTCACTTAGTTGTGGTTAACATTTCTAACAAGGAGAAATTAAACAAAAGATTAAACTATCTGTCATCCTATTGATTTGTTAGCCACTTTCCAGATGTTTGTCTTTTGAACATGGATACATGAATATACAAAAAGCTGGAGATAGAGCACTTGACTGAATCCATAGGGAAGGTTAACTGTTTATGCAACACAATCATTTTCTTGTTTAAGAACACTGCTGGCTCCAGTTATTGCTGTTCGTAACAACTGACAATTGACAGCCACAATTTTGTACTTATTGGAGTATGATACTAACATAACCTCATTATTATTTGTATACCCCAAATAGCTTCAACAATACATGCACCATAACCATGTTTTATAAATAAGAAAAGGAAAAGTAAGATCATATCTACTTTTATACTTCCTCAAGAGTTCTTTTATGGGCAGGAGTTTGTCTGGATGCATACACAGATTCCTATGTGTGAGTACACTCCTGTGGAGCCAGAAGTCAACCTTGGGTCTTTTTCTAGAGATGCTGCCAGCTTTTTTATTATGAGATATGGTCTCTCACTATCCTCAACTCACCAGGAATCCTAAGCTGACTGTCTATGAAGCATCAGGGATTCACCTGTCTTTACCTCACTTGTACTGGGAATTCAAGCAAACCTTCATGCCTAGCTTTCTTTTATTTATTTATTTATTTATTTATTTATTTATTTATTTATTTATTTATTTGCTTGTTTATTTATTTGCTTATTTACTTATTTCTACCCAGATCTATCACTTCCTGTTTGTACAAACCTCCAGACCTCCATGGTTAGTGCTGGGATTAAAGGGATAGGCCACCACACCTGGCTCTGTTGCCAGTGTGGTCTTAAATTCACAAGAGATCTAGATGAATCTTTGCCTCCCAAATGCTAGGATTTCAGGCATGTGCTACCATTGCCTGCCTTCTTTTTTTCATATTTTTTATTAAGAAAACTTTTTTATTCATTTTACACACCAAAGATCCCCCCTCTTCCCTCCTCCTGCACCCACAGCCTCCCCTCTCTAACCCAGTTTCTCCTCTCCCCACAAGAAGGCTTGAAGGTCAACAGCTTTACTGACTAGGCATCACCCTCCCACTCTTTTAAGGGTTCTGAGGTAATCTTCATAATACTGAAATTCTTGATCTGGAATCTGACTCACTTTAGCCTCTTCTCTTCCCTGCCTTGAAGCAGCAGTTCTCAAAGTTGTGTCTGTGTGCATCGGAATCAACTGAAGGGTTGTAATTCTGCAGCTGTTGAATCTGATCCAGAGTTTGTGTGGCTAATGGCTAGTTCAGAAATCCCAGTGTGTCAGAAGACTGAGGGAGGAGCAATAGGCCCAGAATTTCAGCAGTTTATAACACAATGAGGACAATGTCTCAGAGCTAAATGGTGGTGTGGGGGGTGATCTGCATCCTTCATCAGCTTTCACTTGGAGAACAATCACTTCAAAGCTGTGATTATTCAAGTTTTCCCACCTCCTGTTCAGAACAGCACAATATCCTTTTTTGCAGCAGTTGTTGGAGTCTTGTCCCTTAGAGACAGAAGTGTCTTCTGTTCTGTCTCCTCACAAAAGGGGACTGATTCTTGGAGTCTAGGTTTAGGCAATTGCGTTAGAGGTTTCCAAGAACTTTTTAAAACATTCTAATCAGCTAAAGGAAGAGCATGACAGTTGAGAATACAGAAGTTTATGATTCCTTTATAACTGATACTGTTTTTGCTATATCTGTTCTTATTCTAGTAAAGCATATTGTTAGATTATAAGTAGCAATAAAAAAAATCTATAGAGTGTGGCTTAAGTATCAAGGAAATTACTGTGAGACCAAAGCTTCTCCAGTTTTAAAATAAGGCCTCCAGTTTGTAAGAATCTCTATTCTAGGTTTAAGTTTTGATTTCCCACAGTTGACTCAAGTTCCAGGAAGCTGAAAGTACAAAGTACAGAATCACAAATTAACCATGTGATGGTGACTGTGTGACCATGTAATGTCCCAACCCTGGTCTCCATGGTGACTGTTTAACCACAGAATACTCCAACCTGCAGGCAGCCAATGGAAAATGGTGACAAACAACTAACCCCCTAGCAGTAAGATAAAGATAAGATTTCTGGAAAGTCCCTGAAAGAAAGCCAATCAGAAATGCACCCGTGCTGAAACTCCCAGCTATTGTAATCTTGCAGTTTTTGCCTTTAAAAGCTGTGTTCAATTCAGGCTGAGCACCTCCTCCAGCCTCCACTGCATTGGATGTGCTTGACGAGGTCCCTGCCTAGACTTGAATTGCTCCCCAATAAAGCCTTGCTTTTGCATTCCGGTATGCTCGTCTTTGGTGGTCTCTCTGGGGTCCCGATCTGGGCACAACATTACAATTAAACTTAAGTCTACGTATTTTTTTTTTTTTTTGAGATGCTCAGAGTAGAGCCCAGGCCCATCCAGGTACTATGCAAGTTATTTACCACTAAGCTACATCCCCACTACTTACATATTACTTTGGAGAGAGTATTCATCTTCTAAAAGGACTATAATTCATCTGACCCTTCCTCTGTAACACTAAGGACATTAGTAAGTGGGATTAATCTATGGTTTTGAAATAACCATTCCAGAAGGTATCCACTAACTCTCTGAATTCTATTTGTCTGAATTCTATTTCTATCACTGTAAATTTTCAGCTGGCATGATGTTTAATCCTTTTTTAAGAATCACTAGTAATTCTCCCTAAGTATAAAAACTGAAGATAACTTAGCATACTTTGTGACAGTTATGATACACCTAAGGTTATTTTCTCAGTGGTTTTTGCTTCAGATATAAACAGACATGGATATTCTCTCAGCTCAGTCAGGATTCAGCATTTTGAACAATGAAATGCTTCACAGTGACTACACTGGAGAACACTTCTGTGAACATTATATTTTTCCTATTATTATAGTTACACTGGAGTATATGTAAAGAACAATCTAGGATGGGATTTTCTTATGATATTCCTTTCAATAAACTGAAAGATCAGGAAGCATATAATTTTTTTCTTCATTTTACTTCTACTTACCCTGAATTGAGCTGTTTGAGAGTCTTACAGAGGACTTGGGTTCAGTTTCTAATACTGGGTGGCAGACAGCTTTCTGTAATTCCATCTACATGGGATATGAAACTCTCTTTGGGTGGAGCTAGCCCCTGCATGCACATGGTGCACTGACTGATGCAGGCACACACACAAATACACCCTTAAATTATCTTTACAAACAGTTTATTGGTTTGAATTTTTATTTTAACACATTCATTAAATAAATAATGTTATATATTTTAATATTATCCAGTATGACATAATATATTTTCTGGATCTTATTTTTCAACTGATGAAACTATTTCCTTCATTTATCAAATGTTAATTTACCATTAAAGGAAAATTGTGGGTTTGGTTGTTCTGTTTTCACTACAGTCTTTGTAACTGTGATGTTGTTAGTTGTTGAAAGAGATTAAAAGTAGACATTTTTCCAACTTTTTTGTTTTGATTTTTTTTTTCAAAAGATTCCTTCTCATTACCCCCCTTCTACCAACATAACTTTAGATAAAACTAAAGTTGATGTTCGGCATATGATAGGCACACCATTTCATATGCTGCCTGGTACCATACTACTTTTGTTTTTGCAGGATTGTTTTATAATGCTTAGAAAAACAATATAATCATTCCATGAACTTCAGTTTATCGTTGGTAAATAAATACTAGCTCTAACTCTTACTTTCTCTTCAGTTGCAGCTATCTTACTTTAAGCTATAGTGTAGACTCAAATCTTCATAATTTAGTTATAGAAAACATAGAAACCTCTGCAAAGATGTCCGAGAATCTAATGTTCATGCAAGTACCATGTAGAAAATGATTTGAATCATTTTCCTCACTGCAGTTTCCTTATACAACTATTCACTGTACTCAGTCAGGCTGTGTAGCACACCTTTCCAAGAACTAATACTGTGGGGTGGGGGCTACCACCTTGTACAACCCCGTTTAGCAATTAGTAGAGTATTGATGATAAATTTTTTCAGATTTTGAATTTCTTAAAAATCTCTTTACTCAATTAACCAGAATTTTTAAAAAGATAGTTTTGCTAAGTATGGGATCCCAGATCTACAAATATCTTTTTTTTAATTTATGATTTAAAGACATCAATGTCACCCACAAATTTTTCTCTCTGTAACATATCCTCCTTCTCAAGTCCATCTTCTAATATGATTTTCTTCCTTTAATCAATATGATGATATAATTGTTCATACAGTTTTCTTCATATTTCATGTATGTAGCTATACCACTGGAATTTCCACATAGTTCTGTAATGTTCTGTCACCTAATTAAAAACCATTTTGCTATTTATTTGGCATAGCCTCTACTGATGTCTTCAAGTACCAGGATATTTTCTTCTAGTTCTTCTTTCATTGCTAATCACTAGGCCTAGCCCATTCAAGTACTTCAATCAAATGCTTTAGTCTTCATCCCTAGAAGTTTTAATTGTCTACATTTTTTAAATACTCTTCACATTTCTGTCATATAGCATTCAGTTACAAAGACTATTGTAATGATTGTACCTGTTCATCACAATTGTTTTTCAGTTCCAGGATGGGTGAAATTTATTGGTGTATTTGTTACATAATAGATTATATTTTGTTTTTGTGTGTCTTAAAATCTCTTAGTTCACAGGTGTTGAATGTTGTTTTTAAAACTATTTTCTTAATTCCATAAATTAATATGGCATGGAAACTTGCAGAATGATTGGACTAAATAGTAGCTAAATATAGCACTGTTCAGTTTGAAGTCTTTTTTCAAAGATTTGGAAAAATATTGTTAAAAATTCTTATGAATTTTCTATTTCTTGTGATCCCTTCTGAAGCCTAGACTACCTTTTTCCTCCTCTTCCTCCTAGACTTCCTTCTGTTTATTTTGAGAAAACCTCACTGTGTTTCCCAGGCTAACTTAAATTCGAATTCCTCCTGTCTCAACTTTCCAAGCATTGAGATTATAAGCATACACTACCACACAACATTTCTGTTTAACTCTATTCAAGCAGACATGGAATACTTTCTGTCTGGTTCTGATCCTTCCTAACTATAAGCTAAATGCTACCCATACAGCTTCCATGTCTTAATAAATTGAATAGTAGTCTGAACAATTGGTTGATTAAATTTGACATTACTTTTCAGAATTCAGAGACAGTTCTATGTGCATGCCACTGAAAGTTTAGTTTATTGGAATTTTAGAGAGATAGTAATTTAAATATATCTTTTCTGGCAAGGTTCTTGCCATTTATACTGATTATAATTTGCAGGAGCAAATTTCAAATTGAAAATCAAGGAAAGTCACACACCATGGTTAATTGTGAAAGCCGAAGTTCTAACATATTTTATCGTAGCTGATTAGGAAATCTGCCTCTTCAAATTAGATATCACTTTGCAGTGCTAAAGAGCCAGTGATGAGTGACAGAATGTTCACCTATTGTCCTTCCCTTTCCCAACTTTCCCCAAAAGTTGTCAGCATTAGCATTAGCACTTGCTGCCTATCTTCCAAAGGTTTCTATTCTAAGGGAAAGGAAAACAAGTAGATATTTAGAGTATGTAAGGATGGAGATATGAAGAGTGTGGTGGGTGTTCTGAAGGGGGAAAAGTGTGCCTAGTGACCCACTGGGAAAGTCAGGCCTAGCTTGCCTGAAAGGATGTTCTCACGGTGTGCAAGTCTATCTGAAGAGAACCATACAAGATGCTGCATTGGGGTCTGTCATAAAGTCTTTTCTAATCAAATGCACTTAATCATAGAAAATAGGCCCTGCCAAGTTCTTCTAGAGACTAGGAGGTGTGCCCTGGGGCTTAATAATGTCAAGAATAATTCAATGTTTCTAGCTCAAGAGGCAGTATTTGTCAATGCTTTCACTTTATGGTCATGTGATGGTTACTTTACACTAAGCTTATATCAAAAGAAAACAATTACTCTAAATCATTTTAGGTATATAGGTCAGTAATATTAAAGATACCATATGTCTATGGAAGCATGGTCACCATCTATCTTCAGAACTCTTTCAGGTTTACAAAACTAAATCTCCATCTCCATTAAACCACAATTCTTCATTTCTTCCCCTCCTCAGCCTTTGCCAAATGCTGTATTGCTTTTGTTTTATGAATATGAGTATTCTAGCTAGCATATGCAGATTAAACCATATATTTGTTGTTTTATGCCAGGCTTATTTTAGTAGAATACTCTTTACCAATTTCATCTGTGCTGCACCAGGATTCAGATTTTTTTAAAATTTAAGACTGAATAATTTTCCTCTGGCTTTAATAGGAGCTCTGCATATCCATTCATCATTGATGATGCTAAGGTTTCTTTTATATATTGACTATTACGAATCATGCTGCTTTTACCATGGCTATACAGCATTTCCTCGTGGCCATCTTCTTAGCTACCTTGTATCTACACCTAGAAGTAAGGAACTACATTATGAGCAAACTCTATTCGACATTGTTTAAGAAGTATTCTATTGATCCCACAATGAGACTATATTTTAAATATTTACACAAATAGTGCACAAAGCCTCTGCTTACTCGACATCTTCATTCATAACTCTCCTTTTCTGCATTTTTAATATTTACTTTCCTTTGTCTTTGGTGACTTTATTTTGTTTTGGAGATGTTACATCATTGCTAATGAGAGTGAGTTAGTACAGATCATTGAACTTTTCACATACCATTACATTGATCTGCACTTCTTTTTTTTTTTTTTTTTGGTTTTTTCGAGACAGGGTTTCTCTGTGTAGCTTTGCGCCTTTTCTGGAACTCGCTTTAGAGACCAGGCTGGCCTCGAAGATCCACCTGCCTCTGCCTCCCGAGTGCTGGGATTAAAGGCGTGCGCCACCACCGCCTGGCTGCACTTCTATTTATTGTTTAATCCTTATGAACTTTTGACAAAACCAAATCAATGTAATACTAGTAAATGTATCTGAAATTGCATTTTAGAACTGAAAAAAAATCACTTGAATTATATGGACTGTTTTCTGTCTTCAATAGTTGTTTTAACAAAAGAATCATTCTGCCCCTCATGGGATTTGTTAATTTTTTTTATGTTAAATTTTGTCAGTTTGGAAAATGTTATCATATTAACTGTAATATGCAAAGGTACAGCCGCCTCTGCCAGATGTTTATTTTTAACATTAATCTAGGTATACACTGAGTGATTACTGTTGAGAATGTATACAATTTTACTGATGCCAAGTTACTGAAATGAATTTCTTTTAGATGCCTGCTTGGTATTTCTATAACTGGTACTTCTGGGTTTTCCAAGACAAACTACATTTCCAAAATTGGTCATTAAAAAGATATATAATAAAATTAAAGTAGAAAAATTTCAATCTATTTTTCCATTCTATTCCCTAACTTGATGTTGTTAAATTATATAAACATTAAGAAACAAATAATATCTATGTTATTTAATATTTCAGAACCCTGAAAAAAATCTCAATATTTCCAATTTATTGCTTAAGATTCACATGACCCTAAACATAAATTAGACAGAAGTAATATAATCAATCAAAACACTGTTGTTATAACATTAGAAACTGAATCATGCAAACTACTGAATTAACAAAATTAATTAGCAATGTGTTAAGACAGCAATTTAGTATTAAATATTTGAACTCTAATATTAAATGAAGGGTAACTTATAAAAGAAAATTTTCACTCTAAACTGAAAGACATGATAAATTATGCAATTACACTACCTAAAAATTGTTATTTAAAACTTGTACCAATTGGATCCATCAAGAAAAAAACATCTTTTTTTGAACATCTGATCAAAATGACAAATAAGTGTATGGATTTGTGGAGAGCTACATGAAGTTTTAAACAATGCATGCCACCATCCTGCCAACTTAACACATGAGTATATGTGTTTCTATGTGCATACAGGTGTGTGTCCACATATGTGTGTTTGTCTTCTTTTGTGTATGTATGTCTTTTGTGTGTTTGTATGTCTGTGTGTGTCTTTGTGTGTGTGTGTGTGTATGTCTGTATGTCTTTACGTGTGTGTGTCTGTGTATGCTTGTCTTTGTGTGCTTGTGTGTGTATGTGTCAGTGTGTATGTTTTTACATCTGTGTGTCTGTATGCAGATATGTGCATGTGTGTGTGATATGAATGTTAAAATTCTATTTTAACAGTTTTGAAGTATGTGATAGATAATTATCAATGATGGTCTTCAGTCAATACAACAGATGACTGTAGTTATCCTGTCTAATTGGAACTTTACCCTCATTGGAGCAGCATTTCCTTTTACTTCACTCTTCCTCCTCCTAGGTTATTCCTCCTAATACTTACTATCTTTTTATTATCTGTTTCTATGAGATATGCTTCCAGTGAATTTATACAGTACTGCGCTTTTACTGCTGATCTTTTTATAGGCAGCATAATGCCCTCTATCTCTCAAAACAGCATTAAAGGGCATAGTCTATAAAATATACACTCATTATATATACATACATATGTATATTATAATATATATGTAATTTGAATATTTGAGTTGAATGAGGTAGATAAGTCAAATTATTGGATTTACTTCTCATTTCCAAGAATGATGTCACTCTGCAGAATTAGTGAAAACACAATAGTTCATTGTCCTAAACAGCCTGGTCACAAAACCTTACAGCTGTCAACTATGACATATGCCTTAAAAAAAAAAAAAAAAAAAAAAAAAAAAAAAAGAACTCATTGCCACAGATGCTTCTGTAAAATCTCACTTATTTGCTAATCCCACCTTTAGAATATAAAATGAGAATCCAAACTGGACTTAATACCAAGGCCATTCAGGAAGTACCCTTGCTGTGGTCCACCAGTAAATGCATTTCTTCTTTTTCACTCACACTGTTGTCAAAGTGACCATTCCAGAAAGATTCCCTCAACTCATCCATTGATCATATGTAGAACATGTATTTCAGTATCTACTCAATGAATTTAAGAGTTACTAGTAACTCGGCATTTAGATTATTCAGTTTATATCCAGACTAATCCTGTCTTTGTTTCTTTTTTCTCTACATTCATTTCAATGTGAGCCATTATTATTTTTAGTATATTTATCCAAACAGGCATGAGGTGGTCCACCACTGTGGTTTTGATTGGCATTTCTTAATGATTAGCACTGGGACATTTTCTCATACACGTTGGTCATCTCTCTCTTATTTTCTAAGAAACCTTTATTAATATGTTTTGCCAGTTTTTAACTAGGTGTTTTTTCCAGTGAGTCTATTTTAAATATTTGTACATTATTTCTTTTTTCAGATGAAAAGTATTTCCCCAGTCAATTGATTAAACTTCCTTGTAGAACCATAATTATTAAGGAGAACACTCTAGAAATCAAAACAAGAGTTACATTTATATGTAAGAGCAGGACTAATGAACTTGCCTAAACTATCTATATAATCCTAGTACCCATTTGAGAAACTGATGTTATTATTGGTGTCAGTTTGTTAGGAAATGAAACTAGTGCTTAAAGAAATTAAAGATATATCCAAAGACACAAAATTAGTAAGACTAGAGGACAAAACAGGAGGCAATCCCTCAGGCAAGCTAGTGATTTTTTTATCACTTTTTATAGTGTAGAGGAATACTTACATAGAAAATTGCCTATGAATTTTGTGGCCATTTATGTACCAGCACACTCAATATAAATCTGTAGATGAGTGCCCCTTCAAATTGAGTTCCTTGTACTCTTTGATACCATCTGTGATTATATCAGCAGGCGTTAATTGTTCTTTTGATAATATCCAAACTAATCCTATTAAGGCTAACAGTGGGAGGGTGGCCTACTACAACATAGTACCAAGGTCCAAAACATAAAGGGAGATCATATACCCATTTACACCTCCAAAGAATACACTTTTTAACTGTGATGAAATGGTCATTTCCCTAAAGACATTCCAAGCATCTGTTTTTTCTGTCCAATGAGTTGTTTCTCTATGAAACTGATCATTATAGATAAATCATTTGGAAAAGAAATCATCATATAATGCTATGTACAATTTATTGACTAAAAATGAGTAGTAGAAGTCAGACATCTCTAATATGTAGATGGATGAAATTTCTGCTGGTTAACCATGGCACATGCCATCTTAAAAGAAAAAAGTTATTTGCTATCACTTACAGACTTGTAGGTTATTGTAAATATATGTAATCAATAAACATTTAAAAATATCCTTTATTTTATAAGAAAAAATGAAATCAAAAGAATAAATTTTCGTGTACTCAAGTGCACATACTTTCAACAAACACACACACACCTACACATAATAACAATATTTAAAAATAGTAAAGTAAATCTTTAAATAATTAAAAATGTAAGATTTTGTTGATTTCATTTTAAGGGTGCTATCGTGACTTTGGTAGAGAGATAAAAGTTTGTAATAAACATTTAAAAAACTTTAAGTACAAAATTTGATAATTTAGCCTGAATTACGAAATAATCATGTCCACAGTTTTATGTAGGTTAGAATAAAATGTAAATCCACACACACATATAGGTACTAATATGAATACAGACTATGTGATAGCAAATTGTAATACTTCTAACCTAGTTTCACAGTTTTCTTTAGACTTAAATAATATTCCTTAAATGAATATAACCTACATCTATTACATGCTCATTGCAAACAAATCAAACTAACTCTAGAGCCTAGCAAATTGACCCGAGAACTAATCATGTGTTTTCTGATGTGCTAAGTACTCCTAATAAGGCATAGTTAAAGCAGTGAGCTGAGAACTGAAGTGTGAAAACTAGCATTGCTTCTTAATTTGATGATGGACATTAATTGAGGGTTATGCTTCAAGTTAATGTTGGAGAGGAATTTCTAAAAACATTTCATGGATTATTAGATGCCATCATGGAATCCCCAAGGTAGAGTCCCAGTGAAAATGAACACAAGTTCTGACTGGTGTACTAGCCACAATTTACCAAAATTAGTAGACAGACACTTTTTAATTCATATTATTTTTAGTCTTCTACTAAAAAGCCTATGACAGAGTCCATAAGATATTTCCCTGGGTTAGATTGCAAGAGGGATTACTAGGGATTACTATATACTCATACACCACAGCACCATGTTATTTAGGAAAGTGATTGGAATTTTTAAAGCATATCCCTCATGTTCCAAATGTACTTATGCCAAAAAAGTATGCAGAATAATTTCATTTTGGCTTATTTGTTTTTAACCTTAGTGTTGAAGTTAAAATGTAGTTCTGATGTGCTGTGACACAAGGAAAAGTATACAACACACACACAGGCACACGATTTACCATATGAATAAAAACAGAATACTCAGTTCTAAATTTAAAACACCCCTGTAATCTTTGCCACACATATGTGGATATATTTTAAATAATTAAGGGTTAATGATCAAAATATGTTTATAGTTCTAAGTAGGCACCTAGTAGTACAATACATGCCCCCAGCAGAATGGCTTATTTTGTAGATCACTTCCCTACAAGTTCAAAGTCCTGAATTTGGACTCTAAGAACCTGCATGAACAAGTACTGTATGGAGGCACACAGCTGTAGTATGCCCCAGTTTTGGGAAGGTAGAGACAAGTGGATCCCTGGAGCTTACCGGGCAGTCTAGTCTAATACCTATCAACTAGCACCAGAGCTTCAGGCCAGTGAAGACCTTATAGACCTTACCTCAAAGAAGGTTGACTGCTTTCCAAAGGATGACACTGGAAGCTGTTCTCTGGTCTACACACACACACACACACACACACACACACACACACACACACACACACACATCGATAAAATAAGAAAAATCCAATGCAGATGTTTCCCCAAGCACATGATTAGATATAATACTTTCAGGACTCTCCAACTTGGAAACTAGTTGTCTTTGTTACAGAAACTTCCTTTTCCCACATAGATATTTAAAGCATCTTCAGGGATGACTCTTAAAAAATAACTCAGGAAAAATATTGATCGTAGCCTGTGGTTTCCATATACACAACAACCAAACAGCGATTCAAAATCAAATACTAATGAAATACTGGTACTTCTTATGCTGCTCGCCTGTGATGCAGTGTGTTACTTCACAGCAACCGTGGGTCTGGATGTATACAGATGCAAACTTGGCATTGCATATGCGAGGCAACCATTATCCACAAAACAAAGAACACTTTCTGAAAGTTCGTGGTTCAGACTTGATATTATAGAATGTTAAAAATTGCAGTATTACTTTATTGAGAATACAAAGATTTTATTCTTTTAGATTTATTCATCATTTATTTATTTAGTATGTGTGGGGGTGTATAAAGTCTTTGTTGATGTCAGAGGACAACTTGAAAGAATGACATTTCTCCTTCTAACATGCAGTTTCTGGGATGGAGCTAAGGGCATCGGCCTTGGCAGAATGAGCCACCTGGCTACACAAAATATCTGTCTTAGCAGGAAAAAGTTAATATTGTCTTCCTATTATTCGTCTGTATATAAAAATCACATTTGTATATTTTTGGATTGCATTTGGCTAGAATGTCTGAGTTTAAAAATTGCTACTTGAGTTGTGAACTTGAATTTCATAAAAATTTGTTAAATGAATTTGGCTTGGAATCAGAATGAACTTTCCAACAATTTCTGAAATGTCCCTAAAGATGCTTCTGCAGTTTTGGTATTTATGAAAAGTGGTGTTGTCAGCATTGTCAATTACAAAATCAAAATATTGATCAATTCTAAAAAACACCGAAGATGATCTCTATCACACAGTTTCAAGCATTCAGCCAAGATTTAATTGTTTTTATAAAAATAAGGACACATACCCATCTCATTAGCAGTATGTAAACCTGCTTCCCTCTTCAACAAGTGGGAAAATGACATGTATACCACATAATTGCTTTAAAATATTTAATGATTTATTACCAGTATGTGTTTACTTTGAATCCTTATTTTATATACATTTTACCTTGTCATGTAAAAATTTCTTAAAAAATAAAGATAAAGGGGTTCTAGGTAGGAAAAGATTAGAAGCCCTAGTCTGTGGTAAATAGAGTTTCTTCTCCCAAATTCTGTTCCTGTACTAATAATCCACAGTGTCTGTGCAATTTACCTTCCACAGCAAAAATGAATGTTTCCAGTGTGATTCTGTTACAAACCTTGTGTTAAGCTCCATGGAAGATCACTCCAGACAGCCCAGTGGGACTAAACCGCCATCACAACCGTTTGTAGGAAGCAGATGCATAGAGAAATTTGAGGCCAAGTGTGAGAAGATGGTGAGCACTGGGCAGAGACCAAAAGACTATGACCAGACACAAAACAATGTGTCAATCCTCAAAATGTGAAGAGAGAAAAGCGTCTCTGCTGGAGCATCTAAAGGGAGGACGACCCTGTCAGTACCCTCATCGCAGACGTTGGTACCTACTTCAAATTTTCAGTCCCCAGAAACTATCCATCACAAACTTTCAATAAAGGCTTAAAAAGCATGGGACCACCAGGAGAACTAGAGTCTTGGACAGTCTTTAGTATTCTTCTTTGGTCTAAAGTATTCCTTTGCTTTCAAATGTTTTTACAGTTTGACTTTGAACATCCTTCATTTTATTTTGTAAAATGTAGTAGTGCAAATTTCTCTTAATCCCTGAGACATCCTAACTCTAGATTGACCTATGTCAATTGGTGTGCCAATATTGATACAATACATACGTGAAATTAAGCATGTATATCTAGAATATGCTTATTCTTTCAACTGATTGTTTTCTGTTGCATACTGGATACTACAGCTATGCCACACAGAATTCCTTACCTCCTGAATGCTAATATTCCAATGACAGTACCATCAATAAACAACCAAACAATAGATTTTTAAGAAGGTAAATAAAAAGTATAATTACAAGTAAAGAGAGAAGTAATAATGGCAAGTGGAGTGAGATGTAATAGAATAGAAGAGAAGTAGTTTGCTTTACTTTCTGGTTTAAATATAAATAAAGACTAGAATCCTCAATGATAAGCTGTGTTTTGTGAATAAAATGTTGCATTCTTTTTAATTAGGGCTCATCATAATTCCCATAAATACACTGGGAAAGAACAGTTGGTTTAGAGCAAAAGGTCACTTTTTGGGGTTTACTTTCTCTAATGAAGTAAGTGGGTGGCATTTTTTTTTTTTTGCATTTTTTGGGACCACCTGAGGAGTGAATTTACTCCTCTAGCGACTTCTTCTCATAGGGTGAGTGCAACAGTGTTACCTATGTAAAAGGAAAAGACTGAATTTGCTGTGGGAAATTTGTTTGAAGCAGGCATCTCAGTTCATCATTGCAAAAGCAAGGATTTTGTGTCCAACTGATGCCACCACACACCTTTCCACACTAGTACAACCTCAGACTTGGTCAAACCATCATTTAAGGCATTTTGTTGATTGGCTAGGTTTCAGGAAACATATTATTGGACTCCATGTAGAAGGTGTTGATGACTTCCATTTCTGGTGGAAGCTGCAATTCATTACTACATAAATCTGCCCCTGCTATTACATTTAAAGTCAGTATTGTCTATTTGTTTGGTTTTTGAAACAGGATGTCTCTGTGGAGCTTTGGAGCCTTTCCTGGAACTCACTCTGTAGCTCAGGCTGGCCTCAAAGTCACAGAGATCTGCCTGGCCTGTCTCTGCCTCCAGAGTCCTGAGATTAAAGGTGTGCACCACCTCACCATCCCTTTGCAGATGGCTAGTGCCCTCCCCACTGTGCATGAAAATTAAGCACGAGATGGCACTGCAGTTTGTTTGTTTCCACAAGTACATATGGGGGTGGTGTTCTTTTACAGGTATTTCTATTCTCTCTCATTCATTTCCAAAGTAATAAATGTAAGTCAACCTTCTATGAGAAGTGGCAAGGCTATCACCTATCAAGGTGAAAGACAGATTCAACTTCTCAAACAACAGGCTTTTCTCCATTTCACTCCATTACCTCATTAGAGAAGAAATACTAATGATAAAAAGAAATAAAGAGAAAGTTTTAGCAAGCCAATTCTTTTTCTCTCTGACTCCATTTCTTCCAGATCAGGTAATTGCTCTCTTCAGCTTACGGCACACCTTTGGAAAGCCAGAACAAAATACCTGTAGTACAAAGTATGCTAAGATCTAAATTTCCAATAGGTCAGAAAGTCCTGGATTGATGGCTACTAAATCCAGTGGCCAGTTTGTTCAAAACAGAGCACAGAACCATTTCAAATTCATGATGAGTGCTGTGGTGCGAACATGCTCAGAATCTCATTGGCTGTTCATGGTAAATTTCAGCAGCGTTTTTAATGAAAGCTACGTAACCAAATGTGATTGTTAAAACAATGTACAACTTATAGTCATTGCTCTTTATATGACTTTATAGTTGAGTGATCAGTGCCAGGCACATTGAGGGACATAACAGACACCCCATGTCTGGTATGCACTAGCTCCTTTATTTACATCGAGGTTAGTCATGTGAGTGATTTGTTTCATGTGACCACACAGAGAGTTACCTTCTTTGAGCTAACCTCCCTTTCCTCATTGTCACACTGTTCAAAAGCTGTTAAAATCTGCATCTAGGTTTTACCCCTAAATGATAGGGATGAGGCAGTGATCTCAGTTAGCCTAAATAATGCTACACTTTGAGACATTAGAGGGTTACACATATCAGCCTCCCCAAGTACTTAATGCAGTCCTCGGCCTGACAGGAGACTGGGATTGAGACATTTGCCCAGCCTCAGTGTCTGGATGTGCTATAATCACAAATATCTTAGCTCCTGCTCAGGGTAACTTTGCCACTAGGTGGAAACCTTTAAAAGATGATCACTGCTTCTTTCTTTACAGAATCAGATTTAACGCTGTCTAACAAATGTACATTGTGAGGTATTTAAATCTTTCTTTTCCCCCCGAGTTACAATAATAAGACTTCAAAGAGGGATGTTTTTAATTCAATTTCAGTGTAGATGACCTTTGAAAATAATTTTTGAACGAAGCCATTCACAATATGCGTATGCTGATGTCTGAACTGAATTCCAGTCCAAAAGCATTTGTAAAAACCTTTATTTTACTTTTGTCCATTTTCCATTTCTGGTATTATGTCTTAATATGATTTTATGTTGTACTCTGCACCTAATAATCTTATACTGTGGTTAGCATATTGAAGCTGTTCGCATCTGCTTGAGAGCTTCATTAGGCACTTAACTAGATCTTCATTTGATTTAGGCCTTGCAGCACTTGGCACTCCATCTCCCATGAAGTTGCCTGTTCATCCTTTGAGTGGCTTTCAACCTCAGAGAAGCCAAAACAGACACCCTTGGCAGGGGGCACAGTGTCTCCTGCCATCATTTCTGCGAAAGCCCTGCTTTTTCTATTGTTAAATTCAAAGAGCATTTCTAACTTTTTTTTCTTTAAGAATGCTGCATTTATTCATTCCTGTGCACTTGAAGCTACATTATAATATCTCCTTTTGAAAAGTTGAAATTCCCCCAAAGCAGTACAGTTACAGCAACAGGAAATGGTTTCTAGGATAAATACCCCAAATTACTTAGAACACTCTGTAAGACAAGTCTGTTACTGAAACAGACAAAACAAGGGTGCACTCTGTCTTTGCAGCTTACTAGTGGGGGGTTTGAGAACAGCTGATCCCTGCTTTACTACCCATGCCTGCTAAAAGTGTAGTTAAAGCTAATAGTGCCTAGTGTTTGATCAGTGTCTGGAGAAAGAAAAGAGAATTGTTCTCCACAGCTGAGCCTTGCACAGTTAGCTGGTGGCATTCAGGAATGTTCCAGCCTGCTCCTCAAGCATCTGGTGTTGACTTGTGCTGACAGCAGGCGAACAGATTTGATGGATCAGTATTGAATCTGGAATGGAAATGTGATTTTCCCTCATGCACCCAGGTCCCTTTCAGGATGCCTGATAAAGCTTTACTTTGGGGGTGGGATATATAAACTATCTCTAACCGTCCATTAATCTAATCCTCCTTTAGGGGGGATTCTGTCATATTAAGTCTATGTGCAAATGTTGATTCAAGTAGCCTAAGGGAGGAGAAATTCAAAACAGCTTTGGAATTCAGATCTATGCTGCTTGAGAACAAAAAGGGTGTTAATTCTAGCATGCTTATTCTTCACATTTAAAGGAGAAAATGTGGAAAAGTCAGTTTCATACAGTTTAGAATGAGAACCCAGTTCTGTTGAGCCTCTGTCCTGGGCTCTTTTTGGTTGAGAGATTTTTATGAATTCTATTTACTTAGGGGTTATCAGTCTATTTAAATTGTTGATCTGATCTTGATTTAACTTAGGTAAGTGATAGCTACCAAGAAATTTGTCCATTTATTTTAGATTTTCAAACTGTAGAGTATAGGTTTTTAAAGTATGACCTAATAATTCTCTGTATTCCCTCAGAGCTTATTGTTATGTCCCCTTTTCTTTTATGATTTTTGTTGATTTGGTTATTCTCTCTCTGCCTTTTAGTTAGTTTGGATGAAGGTTTATCTATTTTGTTTATTTTCTCGAACTCTTTGTTTCATTGATTCATTGTATTGTTCTTTTTGTTTCTATTTTATTGATTTCAGTCTGCCATTTGATTATTTCCCACTGTCTACTCCTCTTAGATGTGTCTGCTTCTTTTTGTTCCAGAGCTTTCAGGTGTTTTGTTAAGTTGCTAGTGTGGGATCTTTCCAAATTCTTCATGAGGGAACTTAGTGCTATGAACTTTCGTCTTTAGCATCACTTTCCTTGTGTCCTGTAAATATGGGTATGTTGTGCATTCATTTTCCTTGAATTCTGGGAATATTTATCACCCTGCACAAAACTCAAATCCGAATGGAGCAAATATTTCAACATAAATTCAGATATACTGAAGCTGATAGAAGAGAAAGTGAGAAAACATCTCGAACAAATTGGCACAGGAGACAACTTCCTGAACAGAACACCAATAGCACAGGCACAAAGGCCAACAATTAATAAATGGGACTTCACAAAATTGAAAAGATTCTGTAAGGCAAAGGTCACTTTCAATAAGACAAAATGGCAGCCTACAGAATGGGAAAAGATCTTCACCAACCTGACATCCAATAGATGGCTGATTTCCAAACTATATAAAGAACTCAAGAAAGTAGATATCAACAAAACAAATAATCCAATTATAAAGGGGGTGCAGGTCTAAGCAGAGAATTCTCACCAGGAGAATCTCAAATGACTGAGAAACACTTAAGGAGATGTTCAATATCCTTAGCCATCCGGGAAATGCAAATCAAAACACTCTGATTTGCACCTGTCAGAATGGTTAAGATGAAAAACAAGCCAAAGCTCATGCTGGAGAGGATATGGAGCAAGGGGAACACTCCTCTATTGCTAGTGGCAATGCCAACTTGTATAGCTACTTTAAAAGTCAGTGTTGCAGTTTCTCAGAAAACTGGGAATCAATCTACCACAAGACCCAATTATATCACTCTCGAGCATATACCCAAAGGATGCTCAGTCATACCACAAGAAAACTTGCTCAACAATGTTCAAAGCAGTTTTACTTGTTAACCAGAAACTGGAAACAACCTAGATGCCCCTCTACTGAGGAATAGGTAAAGAAAATGTGGTACATTAGCATAATGTCAAAAACAAGGACACCAGGAAATTTTAAGGCAAATGGATGGAACTAGAAAAAAAAATCATCCTGAGTGAGGTAACTCAAACCTATAAAGACAAACATGGCATGTAATAACTCATAAGTGGGTATTAGCTGTAAAATAAAGGATAACTATGCTGCAATCCACTGATGCAGGTAACAAGGAGATTTCATGGGTTGGGGGACACCCAGATCTCCCTGGGAAGGGAGAATAGAAAAGTTTTCATGAGTGTACTGAGGGCAGGTGGGGATGGGAACATGTATGATAAGGTTGTGGCAAGGCAGAGTGGGACAGTGCTCATGGGGACTGTTGTGGGGCATTTCAGGGTTGAGCAAAAGCCTGGCACAGGGTAATCTCCTAGGAGTCTATGAGGAGGACCCCAGCTTAGGCTCCTAGCAATAGTGAATAAGTAGCCTAAAGTGTGACCAGATTGGTGCCTGGCCCAATTGTCATCAAAGAGGTATCATCCAGCAACTACTGGAGGCAGATGCAGAGACAAACAGCAAAACATTAGAGTTTGGGAATCCTTCCAGGGAGGAAGAAAAGGAGAGTAGGACCCAGAGGGGTTAAGAATACCATGGGAAGTCTCATACAATCAACTAAATGGTACTCATATGTGGCTGAAGTTTTCTCCAGTCCTGCCTGGCCCATGGTCAGGACAAATCTCTCTCACCCGCCAGTCCCACAGCTGTTTAGATCCAACCAAGTAAAAACACAGAGACTTATATTTTTTGTAAACTCTATGGCTGAAGCAGGCTTCTTGTTATCTAGTTCTTATATTTTAAATTAACCCATATCTATTAGTCTATAAGTTGCCACATGGCTCGTGGCTTACTGGTACATTACATCTCACTTGTCATGGTGGTGGCTGGCAGCATCTCCCTGCCTCAGCCTTCCTGTTCCCACAATTGTCTTCTCTCCTTGTCCTGCCTATACTTCCTACCTGGCTCCTGGATAATCAGTGTTTTATTTATTAACCAATCAGCGCAACACATTTAACATACAGAACATCCCACAGCACTCATAGGGTCTTGTAGCGACTGAACCAATAACCGTTGAGCCTGCATGAGACTGACCTAGGAACAGTGGGTATATTTTATGGTTGTGTAGAGTGGCCCTCTTGTGGGACTCCTAACAGCTGGAACAGAGGCTGTTTCTGACTCTTTTACTGTCTTTTGGGACCCTACTCCTCTTACTGGGTCCCCTTGCCCAGCCTTCATATATGGGGAGGTGATTAGTCTTACTGCAACTTGATATGCCATGTTGTATTGATACTCATAGGAGACCTGGCCTTTTCTGGATGGAGAAGTAAGAGGAGGGGATTGAAGGGCCACAGGGGGTAAACGGGGAGAAGGACTGGGAGGGGAGAATGAGAGGGTAGCCTGTGGCTGGGATGTAAAATAAATAGATGAACAATAAAATAAAATAGTGAGCTGGAGTGATGAATCAGCAGTTAAGAGTGTGTACTATCACAGAAGACCAAAGTTCAGTGACAAGTACCTATGTCAGACAGCTCACAACTGCTGCTAAGTCCAGTGCCAGGAGAGGCCAGTTCCTCTCACCTCCACTGGCATCTGTGTTCACATACATATATACATGCAGCAAGAGAAAACATCTAGAAATAGACTTCCATCTTTTCCAACTTAACAGAGGATTTTACATCCACCAGAGGCTGTGACAGGTACCTTAACTGGAAGATTTTCCTAGAATCATGCCATTCTGATGACTATCCATGATGGTCACACGATGTTTTGTATTGTTTGATAACTGACTTTTATTATATGGAAATCACTTCACTTTGTCCAAGTTCATGAGATCCACATCAACAACTGAATTCTTTTAGCCAAACTTCACATTTAATTCATGTGATTAAGATCTTCCTTTTCAACTATTCCCATGAGAATGGTAGGGAATGAACTGAACAAAGAAGATAAGTGGGTCAAGGTCAGTCATTTAATTGCCAGAATAAAGTTGACACTCAAAGTAATGTCTCACTCCAGAGTAAGTGCCTTGACGACATTCTACTTAACCACGTTAGAATGGTCAGTATGAGGAATAGAAGCCAGAAAACTGTGATCAGCTTGACATACTTTGTGTTGATATAATTTGGTATGCCTTCAGAAGAATTCCCTGAAAAGTTTAAAAACTTAATTGACAGCAGGCACACAATAGTCAATTAGTACCTTAGATGAAGAACACTGTAATTTAATGGTTTCTAAAGATGTGAAGCCTCTGCACACTATTTTTGGAAGATTAGCTTGCTTTTCATCTTTAACTCTCTTGATGGTGTCTTTGTTGTGAGGGGAATTTCAAGGAGGAAAGTGGATTCATATAAAAAACAAGGCACTCACTTAAAAAGTTCACATAAAAAGATCGTAGATTCACTTGTGATTGTGTTTTCTTTTCACAACTTTAGGTTTGTTTTATAGGTTAGAAACCAATCCTAAAATTTATCCCAAAAAACATAGCACCTATAATAGATAAATAAACTTGGAGAAGTAACAAGAAAGAGGGGAAAATAAATATATCCAATATTTAGTCCTACTATATTCTTACATGAATCAATAGTTATGAGATTATTAGAGCCATGGAAACAGGATTTAATGCAAGAGAGTAGAAAACAAAAAAGGAATAAAAATAAATAAGCTAAACTAATTTTGGACAAAGCAGTTCAACAGTTAGAGGGGAGGAAAGTGCTTTGCTGGTTAGTACAGGAACAAATGGGCAAATATAGGCAATGGCAACCCATTTAACCTTGATAGCACTCTCAAATCTTAAATAAAACTTAACTCAGGAAGGATCTCTGATCTAAAATATAACAGTAAGTATAAAATTGTTAAAAAAAATTTATGGATCCATGTGTAATAAAAGACTTCTTATTTGAATTCAAGAGGATAATCTAGAAAAAGCAAGAAAATAGATTTCTTAAAAATCAAATTATTTGCTTTACAATACATGTCATTAAAAGGTTACAAAAGCTTGCACCTCCTTTCTCCTCACAGAAGACAGGAGAGGTATCACCATCAGTGAATAAAAAAGTACTTGAACTTGATTCATCCAACAAAGAACTACTGGCAAGAATGTATAGATAGGGTGGGATATGGTGGCAGCCTGGATCTCTGGAGTCAAAGGCAGAAGGATATCTAGGAGTTGTAAGCCAACCTGACCCACATAGAAAGTTCTGGGACAGACAGGGCTGCATAGTAAGAAACTCTAAAAAATCAATTAATCAATCTTAAAACAATAGTCAAAAATTTAGTTTAGGGACTATCACAAACATAACGGGATAATAGCAAATGAACATGTAAAATATCTATAGTGGCCCTAGATGCTACACTTCAGAAGGATACATTAAAACTAAAACAAGATGTTACACACTAGAAAATTGCAAGTAAGAGTGGTGTTCGTATGTTGCTTATGAAAACAAAATTCTACAACTATTTGAGCAAATAGTAAAATTCAAAATGATGTCTTTAAGAACAGAATGGACTAGCATTTTTTTAAATTTTATTTTATAATTTAATTTAATTTTACATATCAGCCATGGATTCCCTTGTCCTCCCACCCTCCCATCCCCGCCTTCCCCCAGTCTACCCCCCATTCCCATCTCCTCCAGGGCAAAGACTCCCCTGGAGATTGAGTTCAACCTGGTAGATTCAGTCCAGGCAGGCACAGTCCCCTCCTGCCAGGCTGAGCCAAGTGTCCCTGCATAAGCCCCAGGTTTCAAACAGCCAGCTCATGCACTGAGGATAGGACCTGGTCCCACTGACTGGATGCCTCCCAAACAGATCAAGCTAATCAACTGCCTCACTTACCAGAGGGCCTGATCCAGTTGGGGGCTCCTCAGCTATTGGTTCATAGTTCATGTGTTTCCATTCGTTTGGCTATTTGTCCCTGTGCTTTGTCCAATCTTGATCTCAACAATTCTGGCTCATACAAACCCTCCTCTTTCTTGCCAATTGGACTCCTGGAGCTCCACCTGGGGCCTGGCTGTGGATCTCTGCATCCACTTCCCTCAGTCATTGGATGAGATTTTTAACCTGACAATTAGGGTGTTTGGCCATCCTATCACCAGAGTAGGTCAGTTCAGGCTGTCACTCACCCATTGCCAGTAGTCTATTGTGGAGGTATCTTTGTGGATTTCTGTGGACCTCTCTAGCACTTTGCGTCTTCCTATTCTCATGTAGTCTTCATTTATCATGGTCTCTTATACCTTGTTTTCCCTCTCTGTCCTTGATCTAGCTGGCATCTCCTGCTCCCCTAAGCTCTCTTTCCCTCAACCCTTGCCCTTCATTACCCCCACTCACGTACAGGTTGTTTATGTAGATCTCATCCATTTCTCTGTCATGGGGTGATCCCTGTGTCATTCTTAGGGTCCTGTTTTCTAGGTAGCCTCCCTGGAGTTGTGAGTAGCAGTCTAGTCATCTTTGTTGGTCTAGCATTTTTATGTCAGGGATTTATCTTAAAGAAATAAATATAAATTTTACACAAGAACTTATATGTTCGCACTAGTCTCATTTCATTCATAGTAGCCCTGCATGGGAATTAACTACGTGTTTTTAATGAAAAAAATTGGTAAGTGTTGATATGTATGTATCATTTGCTACAACTCATGAATAACAAATCAACTGTTGATGCATAAAACAACTTGGATTATCCAGGAAAATAGAACATAACAACAAGCCCAACACAAAGGTTGTTGACTTTATAATTTCAGACTTACATCATTATTAAATCAGCAGGGGAGAAAATATTTGAACATGATTCATCCAGCAGAGAACTAGCACAAAGAGTTTGAGAAATAGAGAACAAATTAATGGTTGTCAGAAGTTAGAATTGAGGCAAAGTTGCTTGGACAAATACTAAGAATCATGAAAGTCCAAGACAGATTCAGGGGACTGGAATGAAACTCTTCTATAGCAAGCTAAGTCATGTTCTCAGCACCAGCATCCTGCCTGTGACATTAACTACAATCATTAGAAAGTTAATTGGGTGAAGATTTCAAAGCAACTCTTGTTTACATTTTTTACAAAAGCATGTAAATATACAGTGGTTCCAAAATTAAAAGTTCAATAAAAATAGGTCTTTCAGATCAAGCCCTAGATTCAAAATTCAGTACTGAAATAAAATAAACAATAAATAAACAAACAAATAAATCAATTTAATACATTTAGGTAAGATTCAAAATGCAGGGCTGGAGAGATGTCTCAGGGTTTAAGATCACTTGCTGCTTTTTTTTTTTTTTTTTTTTTTTTACAGGTCCTGAGTTCAGTTCCCAGAAACCACATGGTGGCTCAAAACCATCTGTAATGATCTGATGCCCTCTTCTGTTGTGTAGTTATACATAAAAAGAAAGCACTGCTATACACCAAATGCATAAGACTCATGGCACACTTTTTGTCTACTACATACAAATATATAAGTATTTTAAAATTATTTTAGTATGTTTGCAATAGGGGCAGCATGATTTTTGATGGGTTGGCCCATGAACTAGCAAGAAAGAAAGAGGTGTAGTTGAGTCACTTTACAATGATACATCATCCTACCAAAGCATTTCATACATGACTTGCTTCCTATCTTAGAGACACAGGTTGTAATCATGGGGGTTATGATGACTATGGTGATAGTAAACACATGGTGTTCAGGTTAAGTGATATAAGTTTAATTTTACAAATTAAAATGTTTCCTTTACATGGCTAAGATGTGACTACTATCTAAGATGATGTTATCATGTTGAGGTATTTGTTTAAGTGTATTCATTTACTTTGATATTTGCTTCATGCTTTTCCTTCAATGAGAAATGCTTTGTGGTTTTTAAAGTAGTACATGTGAGTTTTTAGTTTTGTTGTTGACCTTAAAATATTTTGTCTATGAAATTAATCTAATTTCTGCTCATTTACAGACTCTGTTTCTGACTCAACTAATTGGTAGTTTTGTTGCTAAATCCTCTGTTCTCTTCAGTATCACAAAGCTCCATTCAGGCCTCTTGACTAGCATTGCTTTAGGAATTGCTTTTGAAGGATGCACTAGTAGTTCACTGAACATTAACTCTTAGAGTCTGGGTATACATCCATTAACTAATCTGTTACTAGGCATCTGCAACAAAACATTAAAAATTTAGTTTAATATCAATGAAAATGATAAACCAGGTCTGCCATGTATGCTGTTGGCACCAGAATGTCGAGCAAGAATTTCCACCTAAAACCAGAGAAAGCTTTTAAAAAAGGAGCTAAAACAGCTTCATAGTTGTCTCTCTCAAGTTAGGTGCAGCCTACATGCTTGAGCTACTATATGGCGGATTCCTGACATGCGAGTTTAACATGAAGTATGGCGGGAATGAGCTGTCTCCAAGCCACACATTATGCTGCTTCGTGGTGGATTTAGCCTTTGCTAATACAGACAAAAAAAGAAAGAGGTTTCTGGGCTACACGCTGTTGGATGATAGAAGCATAGACACACTGCTTCCCAGAGTCTGTGGGAACATAGTTACCAGAGCTGGTGGTAAACTTACTACCACCATGTTGGAAAGCTGAGGTGGGTGGAGAATACAATAGGTTCACAATAAGGGAGATTCAGATGGAATAGTTTACAATGTGTGTAAAAATGTACATAGGCTTGGAAGAGAGAGAAAAAAGAATATATGCAGTTACATAAAGAAATAGACAGTTTTAGAAAAATAAAATCTTTAAAGGGAAAGTAAAAGTAACATAAAAAATAAGCCATGTAAAGATGGATATCACACAGAGAATCTGGATTGTGTTGTCTTTGGGATTTTTAACTACAGAAAGACATTTGATCATAAAGACTGCTCAGTTGAACCAATGTGCATATTTTAAAGGTATCTTGACTTCAAAATTTGGATCTAATGATATGTTGCTTTGGAAAGGAGACTCTATGTTTATTTCCACAGAAAGCAAGAGGATACGGATTTGTTCCAGATTAAGATACATCAGGTTTGACCAACCAAGACCCCTGAAAGGTCTCCGATGACAACATGGCCTACATGATCCACCATCCAGAATGGTTTCAAGGCAACTGGCTCAGACAATACAGCCTCATGGACTATTCTATAATCCTAAAAATTTCTTTGTGTCCCCATAAGATACATTGTCTTCATCCAACAGGAAGTAGTATGAGAAGCTATGCCCAAATTCCCAAATATACCAAGTTGGCTTTGGAGATGGAATCGGCTCACTCCTTCTCTAAACCCAAACATATTGCTGAAAAAAAAAAAAAAAAGGTTGAGAGATATTTCTATCCTATATCAGAAGAGCCCTGTGGTATGGGACAAAGAAAAAAAAACAATATTTTTATTTAAAGCACGTTGATTATAAATGCAATCTCTTTATAAAGAAAAGGAGATAGTTTAGATATGATGGGATGAAAGGATAGATTAATGAACCCACTTTTAAAGTACAACAACTTGTTTAAAAATGTTTTACATTGCCATGGATTTTAGTTTATTGATACAAATTTGAAGTTAATTTTGTTATCCTGCATATATTTCTACACTCATTTGAAGTATTATGTAACTCATTTAGATTGTAATGGATAATTAAAAAATGCAGATTAATAATTAGTCTTCTATAATGGTCAAACTTACAGTCATATTAAGTTTTCTAGGTATACATAGATATAATTCAATTAGGTAGGTAATCTTCAAACACTTCAAAAACCTACAGAATATGGCATTTAAAATGTTTTTAAAATCTAGACTCTCTGGACAATGAGACATGTCTGCTCCTGGCAGCACCGATTTACTTCAGAGAGGAGATAGGCACTGAAGACACTCTATATGGAGTTTATCTTCTTCTTTGCAAAAATAGTCATTTGGGCAAGAAACTGTTCTTGCCTGGACTGCGTGATTGACTAGACATACAGGACCCATAGGAAGGTGACCACTGAATTTTGCTTGGCGAAATGGTCCTTCAGGTTCCTGCTTCACAGAGGAAACTGCCAGACATTCTACAAGACACAGACAGAAGTGACTGAGAGACTGTAGACCTATAGGCTGAAGACAGATACCCCAACTTTACAAAGGAACTTTGGATGACTGTCCAGGCTGCCAGCTGTCTCTGTCTACTCTCGCAAGACTCCCAAAAGTTGCTTGCATCCTTCTCCCATTTCTCAGGTAATAGTAAATCCTTCTGAGGTCTTTAATGTAGTTGAAGACTAGATATAAATAGACTAGATATTGTGACTGTAATTCTTGCTTGATAATTGTTCTGTTGTATGTAGTTTTGCTATGTTAAAGTTAAAACCTTCCCTTTTTTTAAAAAAAAAAAAGAAGAGTGGAAGTGCTGTGAATGCTGTGAATGTGTTGCTCTGATTGACTGATAAATAAAACACTGATTGGCCAGTAGCCAGGCAGGAAGTATAGTGTAGGCAGGATAAGGGGAGAGGAGAATTCTGGGAGGTGGAAGGCTGAGTCAGGAGACATTGCCAGCTTCCATGAAAAGTGAGATGTAAAGTACCAGTAAAGTAAGCCACGAGCCACGTGGTAACATATAGATTAAGAAATGGGTTAATTTAAGATCTAATAACTAGATAGCTAGAAGCCTGCCACGGCCATACAGTTTATAGGTAATATAAGCTTCTGAGTGATTATTTTATAAGTGGGCTGCAAGATGGTGGGGGCTTGGCGGGACCTGGAGAGATATTCCAGCTACATGCTGTGATTTAACAAGTTTGAAAAGTAAAACAAACATTGAAAACTTGGAAACATTTTGTTTTCTAAACTAGGGTGAACATGTAAGATTTGTTTTTCACAAAAGTCATTTCCTGGAAACCTCTTCCAGCATTCTTCCTGTACAGTATTATATGCTAATTGTTAAATATCAGCCTATTGAAACAGTGCCAGGAATGTTCCCAGAGTTCAGGCTAATTACACAAAATTACCCTTACAGGTAAAGATCATTCCTTCTGTTATCTGACTCTCAGTGACTGAATTGTCCTGAACAAGACACATTCCACCTCTTAAATTTGCTTTGCAAATATAAGTGAAGGTGGCTAACTCGGGAAGGTTTGATAAAAGGACTGTTTTCTGTCTAAGCGTACAGCTTTTACGTTGCTGTTCAGTATAGTGTGAAATGTCTCTGAGGAGCCCCTGGGCAGGAACACTTTGTTAACAAGCTATCCAGCTTAACTTGGATAACACACAGGAATTCTTCCTCAGACAAACAGAACCAGTCAATTCTTGGGACATGGTTGTTGAAATGAGCATGGCTCAGCCATTGTCAACTTGAAAGTTGAATTCCTGAGCCACTGCCATCTGCCCTATGACTGTATGGAGTCAATTCAAATTTCATAAAACCTCCACTTAGCTTCTTTGTAAACATCCCCTTTTCTTAATATCTGTTAGGGCATATGTTGAATGTAAAACCTAGTCTCACTTGGTTTTTCTTAAGCTTTTTCTTCTCCCTCAGTTTCTACAGGTAAAAATACCAGGCTTTCCTCTTCAAGTAACCTTCAATAAATTTGGAGCAACAGAAACATGTTAAGCAAAAAGCAACAAAAACCACAAGTGAATTGATGTTTCTCTGACTGCTTATCTCAAGCTGGTCTAGCCAGACTTGGGTGACTGGGGAATGGGCATACTCCAATTTGGTTGGAGAGTGAGGGAAACATAGACCTTTTCTCTCTCTTGAACATCACTGAAATGTTCATAAGGATGTTAGAAATGTCCCTGAGCAGTTCCCTTTAGAGCAGCAATTCTCAACCTGTGGCTTGCAACCCCTTCAGGGGGTCAAAAAAACCCTTCACAAGGGTAGACTAAGACCATTGGAAAATAGATATTTACATTGTAGTTCATAATAGTATCAAATTACATTTATGAAGTAGTAGTGAAAATAACTTTGTGGGCTCACCACAATATGAGTGATAATATTAAAGGCTCACAGCATTAGGAAGGTTGAGAACCAGTACTTTAGAATATGAGACAATTTCACAAAATAACTAGTGAGTTTTACAACTGCCATAAACCCTACAGTTGTTCACTTGAGAATGGGATAGTTTTGCAGTGAAATGTTCTAGCCAATGATTTCAGAGGTGGCTTCTCTGAGAGCTGCTCCTCTGTGATCTCATAGTATGGTTTATAGGTATGTCACTTTGACTGTGTCTACTTACATCAAAGAGTCTGAATGCCATTTTTTATAAGGAAATCATTTTATTTTGTTGATTATGTAGATTTATAGAAATTAGCATAGATGACAAATACCTATTCAAGTGTTTGATCAGTTGTTTGGTATTTGTCTAGCTTATGGCCACATAAGAGTGAGCATGAGCCTGGTTCATTCTGTTAATCTTAGCACTTGAGAGGCCCAAGGAAGAAGATCATGAGTCTGAAGTCACTGTGGACTATATAGCAAATTTCAAGCAAGCTTGAGCCACATAGTAGGACTCCGTCTCAATATAACACAAATAAACACAAGGGTATTTTATTCACGTCTTGTAAAACATAGAAATGCAACTATATTGGATTACCTTGTATTCTAATGACATTGATATTGTTGTTTGTGTTGGGAAAGACTAGTTTTCTTTTTAATTTAAATGACATTTTACTTTTGTATGCACATGCATGTGCGTGCAGGTACACATGTGCCATCTATGGGTATGAGGAGATCAGAGAGCAACCTGTAGGAACTGGTTCTCTCTTTCCATCATGTATGTCCTAGACATCTAACTTAGATCATTGGGCTTTGTGACAGGTACCTTTCCCTGCTGAGCCATTTTGCAGGCCAGGGAGCGAAATTGTAACAGATTTTGAACTAAGTAATAATGACATGACATAACTAAATATTTTTGAAAGTTGTCATACCCTAATAATTTTAGATGTTCTCAGATAGTAATGAATCTAGAGTACTCACTGGGAACATAAATATATTAAAGGTAAAATGAGTTTGTAGAGAACAGTGTGCTTTTGGGAATGTTCATTGCATGTCCTGGTGGAAACCTCCTTGTAACCTTAACTCCCCTGGGTCTGTGGTGTCTTAGTATTTTGAAGATGTGACCTCAAAAATTTATATTTATATTATTTGAAAACCTATTTTGTTTATGACATCAAGTGGTTATAACTACTTCAAATAAACTTTTAAATTCCAAGATTTTCATTTTTCTAAGTTGAAATTTAGAATTTCTAGTGATATCTATGAAGAGATATGTGTTTTGAATGGCTGAGTATGAGACAGAATAATATCCAAAGATAAAACTTAAGTTTAGGTATTTAGATTAAGTTCTAAATAAAATATTCACTATACAAATTGATTTTTATTTGAGGAATGATGTGAATAATAGCAAACCAAAGCATTTTAAACACAGAGTACTTTTAAAAGAGCCAAATATATTATTATCACATCCTGTCTTCTGTACCAAATCTGAGGAATGTTGAAATTTTATACATATTGAAAATACTTCATCAACCAAATAAAACTGCAATGACTGTATTTTTTTACTTTACTATGTTTAGCTCTTGCCCATTTCATTAAATTAGAGTTGATAATTAGTGATTAAATAACTTTAACATGCAGAATCTGAATATATATATATATGTATATATATATATATTCATATATATTCATTGTCATATCTCACTACCATTTTTTCCTTTATGCTTTGAGAACACTCACAATCTACCTCTACTTAGCAAATTCCCAGTACTTAACATTATCAGCTACAACCTGGTTGTTCTAGAGTTGATCTCTCCAACTCACTCTACATAAAGAGAATTTGTGGCCTGTAATGAGTATTTTACCACTTGCTAACCATCCCAAACTCTGGGTAGATACTATTCTTGAGTTCTTAAACTCAATTTTTATGGGTGCCTTATGTTAGAGCTTGTGTGATTAATATCTGCATTTCTACAACTGGTTTCTGTCACATATCCTGTTGTCCTCCAAGCTTCTCTATGCTCCTTCAGATGTCAGAATCCACAAACTATCATTCACATCTTCAAATTTTGTTTTCACTTAGATTTGAAGACTTTTTTTGGCATTACACTATCTTACAAAATTTAATGTGATTTAACTTTTTCTCAATAAATCATTCCATCATTTCCAGATTGGAAGTGCCATTGTTTTTATTGTAATGGAGTTTCAACTCCCATGCACCCTGCTAGTATTCAACAGTGGCAGTTAATTCCCAGTTGGACTGACATTTTTTTTTCTAGCAAGTTTTGTAATGAATCTTGGCTGGACCACATGTGCACTTGCTCATAGATTATCTCTGTTGAGCATTATGTTTGAAATTTTAACCTAATAATTATACTAATAATTATAACATTGACCTAATCTAAATGTAAATAAGATTTATAACCAATATTTCTGAACTATAAAGATCCATAGAACTATCTTATTCCAAGTTAATTCATCCAGCCACATTTTTATACCTGACTGGCTCTGACCTTAATTCTACCTTATACCAAAAGGTTTGCTTAGCAGTGACCTTTTCACAATGTTCCAGTGATCCAGCAGAGCAGGTATTTATAAAGCAGATGAGTCACATAATACAAATGTATTAAAGCCTCTGACTGGCAAGAGACAAGCCACTGAACAGAGAGTAGGAAAGAGCGCTCCCTTACAGGGATTCCAGCTGAATTTGGATGTCAACGTGTACACATAGTCATGCAAATTCACACCAAGTTTTGTGACTATATCTATGAGCAAAACCTAAGAGTATCTGTGCAAGTGTAAGAGGATGTCTATGTGGAATTGTAGTCTGAGGAACTACATTGGGGCTGAAACCTAAGTCACATATTGACTGTGAGCCATTGGGGTTTAACCAAGAGCATTTTAAGCACAAAGAATAAATATTGTGAATGATTTTTATGAGACAAGAAAAAGTTAAGACCTATGGAAAATCCAACAGAAAAGGATAATCTATAAAATGGGGATGGGGGTTAGTGTGTAGAAGCCACAGCATGCCTGGTGTGACCAAACCTTTCTTCTTGGGGCTATGAGCCAGTTTCTCACAGCTAAGACCAGACACAATGGGTCTGGGTTATAGTCCATACAACTTCCTTAGCAAACTAAATTAGCAAGTATTAGCATCTTTCCTGGATCCAACAAAGAAGGAAATATAAATTCTAAAATCTTACATAAAAGATAGTGAACTAGAGCTTATAAAATCTATTCAACTATTAGCACTTCAGATAGACTTGATATATTCCTAGTGTTATATCTAGGTGTGGGGTGATAGGGGAAGAGATTTGTTACTTGTTGTGTATTTTCTGAGTAATAATATTTCGAACAATAATTTCTATATTTGTCTGAAGACATGTGACCCCGATGCTACAGCCTAGGTAACTTCATTAAATATTGAGCCTATATGGTATTTTTCACTATAGTTCTTAAGGTTAGAAGAGAGCATTTTTAAAAATAAGTCTCCAGTTGCCATGGAAAAATGTTGCAATATCATAAATAAACAACAACCTGAGCTCATTCTTCTCAGCAGATTGAAGACAGATGCTCATTTGTCAGAGAATACTGAGTACAAATTCAACATCATTCTCTACATCAAATGTTTACATGGATGTTTAAGTGGTAAGCTTGTTATCCTGAGTGAATATGTAACATTGTTTCTCGGTCTATGGGAATCAATGGAAAACTCAATTATTTTCTGTGGAAATGTTTATGCTGAATGAGTTTATGCCCTTTTGATTATTTGAGGCTCACAGAAATACTTACTTGTAAAGTCATGTTACTTTATGTAAGGCAAAATGTTCAAGTTTGAAGTAGAGAGAAATATGTGCAAGTTGCATTTTCCCTTAATTTTTCTGTATATAATACATGTGTGCATACACATGTATGATGTGTAAATGAGGTGTGTGTGTGTGTGTGTGTGTGTGTGTGTGTATGTGTGTGTGTGGACACCATTACCCACATGTGAATAACAGAAGACAATTCCAAATAACAGTATGTTTCTTCCTTCTTGGACGGGCCAGAGTCAAATTGTAGTCTGCCACTATGCTGCATAATCCGGGCTGCCTGGCCCTCCTGTCAGAGTGACCTATGTCCCTTAGGAGCACTGGGATTACAGACACCCTGAATGCATGTCTGGCTTTTATACGGTTTGGGAGGATTCAGACTCAGGTTTTATGCTTGCCTGCCAAGCACCTTTACCCAGTGGGCCATCTTCCCAGAGTTGTAAGGTTCTTTTTAAGTATCTTTACTAGGATCCTTTTGTAAGTTTCTGATATCAAAACTAACATAGCTTGTTTATATTAGGAATCATCTTTAAAATAACCATTCTTTTCTCCAAAAATGCATAAAGCTTTATAAATTACATCCCAACCCCCACATGGCAAAATTGTTTAAAAGGATTTAGTATTTTAATTGCCTTCCAAATTAGCTGTCATCATTTAAAATATGAATCTTAGTAGAGAAATGTCATCTTAACAAATCAGTTTCTATTATCCGTCTATGTCAGTTCCTGACGGTGCATAATCACTAACTCATAGTCATGGAAGAGAAGCATTTAATCTCTCTCTTATCTTTTCTGTGACTCAACAAAATACTCTGGTTTTGAATTCAAACTGCAGTTGAAACAGTGATAATTATGTATATGGTCATCAGAAAATTATTAAATCACTCTGAGGCTTAAATGTTTTTTATCATTAAAATGTTAATAATATCCTACCTCAAAGAGTTGCCATGGGAACTAAATAGCCTACAGCCAACCTGGACAATTAAAGACACAATAAACTATAGCTATTATGATTAATAATAATCAGGGCATCTGCATCTTAGACTCCAGGAATGATTTTGTGAATGCTAAAGTTATTGGAGGATCAATGTTCAAGAGTGTGCATGTGATTTTGATGTTGGTGAGAAAGGCACTTAGCTCAGTTTCTCCAGAAAGATACAAAAAAAAAAAAAAAAAACAACAACAAAACTGTTGTGTACTGTATACATTGTCTGTAAGAGTTGTAAAAGTCCAGCAAACCTGAAAAAAAAGATTAGCTGTTTAAATGCTAATAAAGACACTGAGTATACACACACCTAGTGCACATCCTAGAGAAATGAATACTTACGTCCAAAAATAATCTATACATAAATGTCCCTTAACATTAAATGGATAAACAACCATGACACCTTCATATAAAAAGACACTACTCAGCACTCTAATAAATGACTGATGCTTGAAAAATGTGGTCCAATTTCAAAAGCTGAATGGCAAAATTCCAGTATCAAAAGGTTTCATGCATGATTATTCCACTAACCTAACACTGTCAATCTGAAAACAATGGAGATGTAATACCTACATTAACGATTTCTAAGATTTGGTTGATGATGTCATCATAAATAGGTAAATAAATAGCTGAATATATTCCATTGTGTACATGTACCACATTTTCTTCATCCATTCATCAGTTGATGGACATCTGATTTTTTTTTTTAATCTCACTGCTTCTCAGTTTTTGTAGCCGTAAAAGAACAGAAGTCCTCAAGCCCATCAAACAATTTGATGCACAGAAACTTCTGCCAGATTTCAATGGCAGGACACTTTTTTTGGTGGTGGGGTTGGTGAATAATGTTTCCAATGAGGATGATTATTAAGATGGTGAAAGTGGCAATTAAAATTAAATGTGCAGTTTTCCATCTATCTCTATATATCTCCCCGTCTTCATTTGGTTTCCTGAGAAGCAAACCCTGAGGCAACGATTTAATTGCAAATAATTATTTTGGAATGTCATCTTCGTAAATACACTAGAGAAGTAGAAGCAAGACAAGAGAGGAATCCAGGAAGGAACTGATTCTCAAGCAAGTTATGGTGTAAATAATAGGAATGGAATATTGCCAGAGAAATCTGGGACCCTACTTATCACTGTGGGCATATAGGTATTTACAAATCCATCTCCATTGGTTGTGGTTCTAATGTGCTTCTAGAGACATTTTGTGCTCATAGGGCTTACCCCACAAGTAAAGTAGCCAAGTGGCCAGTGATGTATTCAAGGTAAATAATTAATGTATGGAATGTTGATGGCTGTCATATATGCACTATAATGCTTAAGGTGAAAGAATTCTGGTAGACACCCCCCCAATAACATATGTTCTGAGGTGATATTTTATTTGTGCTGAAATGTGATGATATTTTATTTGTATGTTAATGAATAACGTTTGCCTGGAGATCAGGGGAAACAGCAAGCCATTTTAAGTAAACACAAAAGTTAAACAGTGGTAGCACACACCCTTAACCCAATCATTTGACAGGCAGGGTCTCTGTGTATGCAAGGCCACACTAGGAAACAGTGTCAAGCATGGTGACACATTCCTTTAATCCCAGTACCAACCATAGAGACCTAGTGGTCTGTACAGACAGACAATGACAAGGAAGTGAGGTAGCTGGGCTAAGAGCCAATGAGAGGGCAGAACAGCAAAACAATAAAAGCCAGGAAGTACTGGCACTTTGGAAGTTGTGGCGTGGTAAGGTAAAGTTAGCTGCTGATTATTCCTATTTCCCTGATCTGTAAGGCTTTCACCCCATATTTGCCTCTGTGGTTTTTATTTAATAAGACTGCTTAGAAATTTGTCTACAACATTCAGTGTGTCTGATACTGTTCATATTATATATTAATAAACACTTAGTTAATAAATGTTCTACTTAAGCTTGTTTAATGAATAATAGACTTTGATATCAGAAATTTTGTCAAGATTTAATTTTAATTCAATTTAACATATGTTCACTTTTTTAGATAATGTGGCATTTTCTAATCTAGTTGCATATTTGTTAATGAAAAGTAAGTCATTAAGCAGTTTTCTTGTTTGAGAATTACTGAGTGTCATTTTATAACCCTAGATATTCTGCCAATCACTTAGCACTAGCAAGGTCACATGCCTTGTTTTTATACATAGAAGGAATTTACTCTAAAATAATAGTTCAATGCATTGTACATTAAATGCACTGTACATTAACATGGTCACTTATTGCAAAATATTAAATGGAATGAATACTGTCATATTTACTTATGCAACTGGTAAGAAAGACAGATTTCACACCTGTATCACAACAAAAACAAAATAATGTTATATTCCTCATGATGTCTATAATGCCACTAAATGGTAGAATTTTTTAGCTCCATTATAATCTTATGAAAGGACTATCATATATAGTATGCCACTGACTGGAATGTCATCTTACAATGCATGATTGCATTCTGCAAATTTCAGTGCACCAACAAATAATTTCTCACTACTCAATATCACAGAGAATAAACCAGAGGAATGTTCTTTGCACTAGCAATGAGCATTTTGAGTATTCATGAGGATGTAAGTAAATGAACATATGTTGGCCAAGCTCACACCCTCACATCTGCAGAGCCACATGATCAACTTCTCTTTGTGAAAATGTATGAATCTGAACACATGTGTTAGCTGGACTTGGTTAGAGACATTGCAATGTTAGAACATTCTAGAGCAGGTATTTCTCATACAAGGTCAGTCTGTATAAGTCAAGTTCATTTTGAGATAAATTATATAAATGAAACAACATTGGTTATGAATAGAATTTGGTAAACAATATTTTAAAATTAATGTACTTATTTGAAAAGTTCAATACATTTGTTTTGGTATTAAGCCCTAAAATAATAATCCAAATCTAATGTTATATTCTCTGAGTTTATTACTAAAGAAAATTTGATGTAAAAAAGTAGGCCAGAATATCTCAAGGGGAAAACTGAGGGCCCCCAAAAACCATCATTTTCTGGATCAAAGACTTTAAGATAATAACAGAGACTTTGAAACTACCAGTGGAAAATCCAGAGAAAGCCCTTCAAGGTACAATCATAGGCATAGTGTTTAAGAATAAGATTCTAGTTGTTCAAAGCATAATAACCAAATTTGGTCCTGATTCTTACTAAATTATAAAGCTTCTCTATTGAAAATAGGTAATTCTCAGACTGAACAGACACCCTACCAAATGGAAGTAATGGCTTTGACAGATATTTTTCTCACAAAGTATTAACATCCAAATTATATAAAGAACTCAGAGAAAGTTGAAAACTAAAAGAAGAATCTAATTTATAAACAGTTAAGGAAATGAAATAGTTCTCAAAAGAATTGCAAGTGGTAATAAATATATGGGAAGAGCCTAGACACCCTTATGCATAAAGAAATTTAAATTCTATATTGAAACTTGATCTTATCACTATCTGAGGCTGTATGAAGTAGACACACTTATACAGTGGTGGGTGGAAGGTAAACGGAGGGAGGCAAAAAATGGAGATGAGTATAAAGGACCCAGTAAGTAAAACTGCTATAGGACCCAGCTAAATCACTGCTACACACACACACACACACACACACACACACACACACACACACACACACACACACACACCAAGAAATCAGTCACAAGAGAACAGAGGTATCTGTGAATTCATGCTCAAAGCAGAACTATTCATAGTAGCCAGGTGGTGGAATAAGACTGGTCTATCAAAAGGTACTTGAAAATAAGGTAATTGTGATATTTAAAAGAATGGGTTATTATTCAACTATGAGGAAGAACTAGTAGCAGGAAAATGAATGAAACTGTGGATCAAGTTGGCAAAATAAGAGAGACGTAGCAAAACAAACATCCTATATTTTACCTCATGTGGGGACGTGCATGCATGTGTGTGTATGTGTATACACGTGTGTGCATGTGTAATGTATATGTGTTTGTGTGTGTGTGTGCATACTGTGAAAGTAGAATGTGTGCTAGTTAAAAAAAAGACAAGTTCAAGAGACAGTAATAGGAAATATACTCTGTATATAGCCCTTAATATACTTGAGTGAAAATTACATTGTGAACCCTATTATTATATTCAGTTCCTGTGCACTAATATGAACATTTTTAATTGACATGAAAATAGAATATATATTATTTGTGAGGAGGAGGGGCCAGTACAAAGGAGGAAGCATCAAAGGGGTAATGGACAGTATGATGAAAGTACATGTAGACAAGGATGAAGATGCCATAATGAAATTCATTATTTGGTAGAAATAACATATGCCAATTAAAGAAATAACCATCACCTCATTAATCACATGGTTGTAATAAACAAATGAAAGGAGAGACAAACAGATTAAAAAAATCTGTCTTTACAGCAACCTCACTTAAGAGAGGCGAGAACGAAATTAAAAGAGGGAACCAGCATCCCTCCATGCTTTTCTAATTCTTTTCATGTATGATACCTAGCTTGAAATGAGACACACAGAAGGAAACTTGGACTTGATAGACAAAAAGTGGAGTGACATAATTTCAAAACCCCCATTATTTTCCCAGAAAAAAAATTAGAACAAAATTTGACGACCTGGAGATATCTACTAAAATCAGATACACTGAAACAAACAACTAACAAAAGATGAGTTAAAAATTAACTAATGGGTAAAGGTGAGAAAATAGAACTGTTTGAGTTGCCACCTGGACATCGTTAATTGCATCTCTGACTACCATTATATTCATTAAATATTCAATTTGGCTCTATACATGTATTAGTCATGAAGAAGTTTTGATGAATTACATGACAGCATGCAGTTAAACATATTCTTATTTAATTGGAATTTATTGCACCTTCAACGCTAATCCAATATTCAAGCTTTAATTTATAGGTTTGATCAGAACATACCTTTAAGTCTTTTATTTTCAGTGAAAAAAATGACAAGATATAGAAGTTAAATATGACTTAATATTCCTGGAATGCATGGCCTGAGAAGACAAATGTAATGTGTCCTTTGATTTTCTAGCAGTGCAGTTCTAAGATTTTCATGTAGATCATTACTTATTCTAGAGTTGGATCAATCAGAGGGAGGTGAATCAGCAAGGCGCAAAAGAGGAAGCCACCTTGAAATGGATTAAGTGAAATAATTGTGGGAACATATGGTCTGTAAATTAAATTGATTCAGCTAAACAAGTTATATTAAACATATCAGGTAATTTTCAAGCATCTGGTCAGGTGATCACACTTTAAAGCAATTATGTAATTTGAGTCTTTGAGAGAGAAGAGCTTATAAATATATGCATTAGGGTAAAAGAGAGAAAGAAAGAATTAAAAAAAGAATCCCCGATTGTTGATGATCTAAAAATTTACCCTGATTTTTAAAAAGTGTGTTTAAAGAAAAGAAGATTCAGAAAGTAGATACTTATTCTATTACATATCATTGAAACTTCTAAAATTTATAAGTTTCTAGTAATTTATTTTGTTTAGTCAAATAACAAATATTCATCCAATACCTTCTAATTAGGCTCATTAGTAAATGATAAATCAAAATGATAAAATTAATGCAGGAAATGGGTGATATTGAAGTTTTTTAATTTACACTGAAAAAATGCTTAATAAAATAAAGCTCCTGTTGTGTTAACTGTTATGATGGCATTCATGTTTTAAGTAAAATGAACAGTAAACATTCTGTCTCTTACTGTTCCCATGTACTCAGATTATACACTGTAATTCTCAACTGACTGGGGAGGCACCAGAACTGTTTGATCTAGTCACAAGGTGTGAGAATTGCCTCTAATTACTTAAAGCAATAATCATCAAATGGAGAAAGTCATTTTTCATGGAGGGCACCAGAACATGTTGATTTATAGAGATTTTGTTCAAAATATTTAAAGATCTTATGAAAATATTCTTGTTTGTGCTGAATTATTTGAATCATTGTTACCATCTATTTCTTATTTAAAATTATTAAAAATGAAGTTTATTAGCTGGGCGGTGGTGGCGCATGCCTTTAATCCCAGCTCTCGGGAGGCAGAGCCAGGCAGATCTCTGTGAGTTCGAGGCCAGCCTGGGCTACCAAGTGAGTTCCAGGAAGGGCGCAAAGCTACACAGAGAAACCCTGTCTCGAAAACAAAACAACAACAACAAAAATGAAGTTTATTAGCTATGATAGCAGAAACATAGTACCTTAATACCAATATATTAATCAAAAAGATCTTTTAGTGAATGAGGAATCCTACTGCATTATTATATGAGCATAGGCATGCTCTCTGTAACATAAAACTATGTCCTGATGAAATTTTTTCAAAGATTATTCATTGTATGACACCCATGCAATTTTCAGTGATGAAGCATTCCTATAGTTACAAGGATTATGACGCAATCAGTATAAAAAATTTTTAATTGTAGTAGACACGTTTTACTTTCTTTGCTTTATAGAAATTTAAGTTATGGGCAATAAATAAAATATTTTTTAACCATAAATGACAATGATAGGCAAAGTATTTTGCAAAGAGCTTCCTATTTTATGAAATTCCCCCTTCATCTCTATTTTCACTGACTCTTACAACTAGCAAAAAATTTAAGTCTGAGGTATTGAAAATATTGTGGCTGCAGAAATTTAAAATTCCTAAGAATCCACAAATAAATAGAACTGGTAGCCTGAGAAGAAATAAAGTTTCTTTATAATTTTTTGACTATTAATAATACCATGCCTGGAAAATTTACAAAATTAATCTTTATAACATAACTCTTGGTTAACTGAAAAACTATTACTTGTAATTGTAAGGGAGAAAATAATAATAAATATTAAATAAAAATGTGTCCCTCAAATAGAAAAGGATACTTAAAAACCTGCTAAAAATCAGTATCACACAAAAAAAGAGAAATATATACTGTTTTGTGGCTAGAGTACATATCTACTCAGAAGTTCAATTAAAGTACCACAAGTTGAATCTTAGTCATATCTACCAACACACAGAAGATGAGCAATCAAAACAATTTTTTTTAATTACCAACAGTTAAATGACTGATGCTATTTAATTTAGGACAAAAAATGAAGCTACAGTAATCATGATATTAAGATAATATGATATCAAGAACAGACAGACCGGTGAGTGTAAGAAGAAAATCTTGAGTTAAACCGACAAAAAAATATCCTTAACCCCAACATATAGATCAAGGGCAGAAGGGGGGGGTAGTTCTACATTGGAGAGTACTTGAAGACTAAATATTGATGCATATGTAGTTGGTACTATTTCTGTGAAGAAGCTGTGGTGTCTGCTTGGTTGGAGTACAAGAGTAAGTTGTGGTTAGTAAGAGGGAGGCATCACTGAAGTGAAACCTTTGCACTCACTAGACAGTTAATGTTGGTTACTTGGAGCTGAGAACTTAGCAGTGATAAAGCGGAGACCAGCATCACTGAGGCACAATCTTTGGGAAGTATTTCCTGAAAGTCAGGACACAGAGGCTATGTTCCAGAGGCAACCATGATGTTTCTCACTTTCCCAGCCAAATTTGATAGTGTGAGTCATCTGGGTGGTACTGAATTTGAAGACATGAAGGGGTCACAAAGTGCAGCTGAGACTTGGCACTGTGAGGCAATTTGCATACATATGAGAAAAGGACAATAGAAGAGAAATGGGGAGGTCTGAGGAAAATACTGAGAAAAAAAGTGAACATTATCATTGTTAAGTCCTGTAGGGGACTAAATAGATGGCCTGGAGCCAGGGAAGAGAGGTTGAAAGAAAGGAGGGGTGATCATCCACCTCACTGAAAAAGGACAGAAGATATATAATAAAGAAGATGATAAGCTTGATATGATATGGTGTAGTTTGTATGTGTACTTATGCCAGCTGTTTCATTCTGCAAAAAAATGAAATTATATGACAGCTTTACAGTATTTCTAACCCCTTAGAAAACAGGAAAATAAATCTGAACTACCAAAATTTTGTATGTCTGCATTCATGTGTGCATGTACACATGCAAGCCTGACACTCTAAGGGATAATGAATGTCTAGTTGATATGCATTGAAGGCAAGGAAAATATCTGAACTTGTCCAAGTTTTCATTTGTTTTTCAAGATGGTAAAATGAAAAAAATTAGTTTAATACATGAGTCAAGAATATCCTCAAACATGAATATTCTTGATTATGCTACTTAGGAAAGAAAGAAAAGGGTAAGAGGAATAGAGAAGATTCTGATATTGTTGTTGATGTAGATTGATTATGACATAATTAAAAAGGAAAAATATAAAAGAATAACAATTAATGTGGTATTTATCATCACAGAACTAGATTTAGAGCCTGCAGATATTTTTAAAAAATGAATAGAAATAAAATTCACTGTGAGACATTGTGATAGGAAACTATTAAAATAGTGGTCACATAACATAATATCAAATGGTAACATATTAAATAGATTTCCTGTAGTCTACACTGAATATTCATTACAGAGTATTGGAGTGATTAAATATATACTAACAATGGATTCAAGGAAAAAGAAGTTAGGAAAAACACTACATTTGACATAGCTCACTACAAAATTAATAAATAAATAAAACATGTAGGAACAAACAAAACCAAGGAAATAAAAGACCTATATAATTCAAAACACTCATAAAAGAATTAGAAAAGATACTAGAATATATATGAAAAGATTCCCCATGCTGTTAGACTAGCAGGTTAATATTTTGAAACTAACTGTATCACCAAAACCAAGAAACATATTCAATTCAATTACCATTAAAATCTCCATGTTGTTCTTTACAGACATGGAGGGGAGCAAAAGACAACCCAAGAATCCATATGAAATTACAAATGACCAAGAATGGCTAAGGCAATCCTAAGAAAGGAAAAAATCTGGAAGTAACACAAAACCAGACATCAAATTACACTACATAGCTACAGTGGTAAAAACAGCCTTCACCTGACAAAAAAAACACTCAGGCCAATGTAACTGAATAGAAGACCCAGAAATAAACCAGCAAAGCTGTGGCCAACTACATTCAACCAAACTGGCAGTCAAATACTTACAGTGGGGGAAAAAGCCTATTCAACAAATGGTGCTGGTTAAAAACAAAAACAAAACAAAACAAAATAACAACAACAAAGCCAAAAGGTTATTCTTTGGTAGAAGAATGAAATGAGACCCATAGCTTTCTCCCTATATATGGGAGGCCTTACCCTTTTGGAGGAGGGGATGGAGGTAGGTCAGGGGTGGGGAGGCTGAGGGGGCAGCGAGAGGAGGGATGAGAGGGGGAATCTGTGGTTGGTATGTAAAATGAATAAAGAATTTTTTTAAGATTTATTTATTTATTATGTATATAGAAGAGGGTGCCAGATCTTATTACAGACGGTTGTGAGCCACCATGTGGGTGCTGGGAATTGAACTCAGGATCTCTGGAAGAGCAGTCAGTGCTCTTAACCTCTGAACCATCTCTCCAGCCCCAAAAGAATTTTTTTAATAAATAAAAAAAAAAATCTATTCAAGATATATCAAATACTTTAAAACTTGAAAATATTGAAAGTAATAGAAAGAAATATGGAATGAATTCAATATATAGGCAATATCTGAATAGTTAGTTTCTCTAGTCCAAGAATTAGTCCCCCAAATGAGCAGTTGGATCCACATGTAAGTTTCTGCACAGTAAAACTATAGGCAAAATGTTGGATGGCCCACAGCATGGGAGAAAGATCTTTTGCACTTCTATTTCAGACAGGGGGCTGTTAAAAAGAATTTACAAAGCACTGCAAATACTACAAACACACACACACACACACACACACACACACACACACACACACTGCCAATCAATAAATGGGTCAATGAAATGAAAGGACAGTTCCCAACAGAAGACAGCTACAAATTGTCTCTGAGTATTTTTAAAGTGTTTAATATCCATAGTTATCAGGAAAATGACAATTTAAACTACCTTGAGATAAAACCTCATCCAAGTTAGAATGGCTATCATAAAGAATTCTGACAATAAGTGTTAGAGAACGAGTGCAGGGACAGAGGAAACGCCATCCACTGCTGGTGGAATTGTACATTAGTACAGCCATTGTGGAAATAAATATAAAGGTTTCTCAAAGTATTAAAAAATAGAACTACAATATTTATTCATCCATGGAAATAATCCCAGTATTATTAACCTGGGGAATATGCTCGAAGTTGTTCATATTCTACCACAAAAAACTTTTTTTTTCTTTTCATTTCTTTCCTTTTTTTTTTTTTTTTTTTTTTTTTTTTTGGTTTTTCAAGACAGGTTTTCCCTGTGTAGCGTTGCGCCTTACTTGGAACTCACTTGGTAGCTCAGGCTGGCCTTGAACTCACAGAGATCTGCCTGGCTCTACCTCCCGAGTGCTGGGATTAAAGGCATGTGCCACCACTGCCCGGCTTTTTTTTTTTTTTTTTTTTTTTTTTTTTTTCGGTAAAATGTCTAGCCCAGGCTGGCCTCGAACTCGTGATCCTCCTGCCTCTGCCTCCTTCAGCAAATCCTAACGGCGTGCACCACCACCACCAGCAACAAAACTTATACATCCATGTTTGTTGCTAATATACTCATCACAGCTAGGGAACAGAACCAGACTGTATGTTCACCAACAAGTCAATGAATTTTGAAATGTGGACCAACAAACAGTGCAAGTTTCTTCAGTTGAAAAGAAAAGTAAATCATTAAACTTGCAAGAATACAGATGGATCTGAAAAGTATACTAAGTAAAGTGACTCAAATTCGGACAATATCTGAATGTTCTTGCTCATAAGAAACCTAGTCTATAGTCTCAACTATCTATCTATCTATCTATCTATCTATCTATCTATCTATCTATCTATCTATCTATCTATCTATCTACCTATCTACCTATCTACCTATCTACCTATCTACCTATCTACCTATCTATCTATCTATCTATCTATCTATCTATCTATCTATCTATCTATCTATCATCTTTCTCACTGTCTATCTGTATCTCCCCCTCTCTTTGCATGTTTGCACGTGATTATAAAGGATACTAAGAATCTGAAACAAATCATGATTCAAGTAAATTAAGGAGCATATGGACTCTGGGTTCACAGAGTATTTCTACTGGAAACATTAGTACCATACATAATCGAAAGGATGCTTGTGTGGAATGAATGCAGAAAGGAAAAAAAAAAGGTTGGGTACCTCCAAAGAGTTGTGGAATAGTGAAAATGAAAGTAAAAGTACAGAGGAAAATCTTTTAGAAAAGATTTACAACCTGTGTGTCTTATCATCAAACAAGCACAAACTCCAAAGCATTTTCATAGTTGGATTTTGCAATGAGACTGTGATTGGTCTGAAACCAGAAGCATCTTGGATCTCACAGAAAACTAAGTGACATGACCTTATACAGTCTTCAGTTGAGCAATGTCACACAAGGGCATCACGGTGACTCTTCCCTCTGTGGATGTAAGGGCAGGCATATGACTGGTCATAGTTTTTTCCTGCCAGAAACCAGACTCAGTCGCCCTTCTGAATGCTTGTTTCCAAGGGGATTGTTTCCAGGGTCAAATTGGTGTAGTTGTTAAATCCACATTTGACATCTTTGTCACATTTTCTATAACTGTCCATAATTACCATGCCTGGGGGTAGATACATATCTCACATAGAAGAAAGAACACAGAAAAACACATATCATGCCAATAAAAATTCTTCCTCTCAAAAAAAGAGAAAGATTTTTATTCTCTATTCCCTATTTTCACCTACTTTTCTCAGAAATGATAAACCTGTCAGATTTTGTTTGTTTGTTTGTTTTTTGGTTTTTTGAGACAGGATTTCTCTGTGTAGCTTTGTGCCTTTCCTGAAACTCACTTGGTAGTCCAGGCTGGCCTCGAACTCACAGAGATCCACCTGCCTCTGCCTCCCAAGTTCTGGGATTAAAGGCGTGCGCCACCACCGCCCAGCTTGAAACCTGTCAGATTCGAAGGATGTTTAGAAAACCATTCAGGTCTTTACAAGAACTATGAGTTTTTCCTTGACTGACTTTATAATTAACAACAACAACAACAACAAAATTTTATTATTTCCTAATATCTACTAAAGCCTTCATGTAAAACCAACAAGGTTACTTTTATTGGTAATAACATATCTAGAGTAAAAGTTTTATTTAGCTACACTCAACAAAGGTCATTTATAAAAATGTGCACACTCACATTGTATTGTCTAAGAGTTTAATATGTAGAATTAGTTGTGAGTTTTTACCTCATGCTGGCCAAATAACACAACTTAATAACTCCTGTTTGTTTTGATTCCCTACCTTTTATCTGAAATAGTGTATATAAGAGGTGACAATGTCACCAAACTTACAGGTTTGTCATGCACATTAAGAGACTGGGTGCTTTTATAGCTATTGGCTCTGTAATAGTTATAAGAACCTCAAAAATGGACACTGAATTAAGGGCAGAAAAGGGGCCTATGTTCTGCTCACAGATGAGATGACTAGAGGAAGAACAGTTTCATACTTACAGGAATAATGGGATGAAGAAAGTATACAACTGTGCTTTGGCTTTCCTTAGATAAAAGTATGGAATAATTAGACTGGGCTAAAATTGCAGGGCTTGTCTCTGACTTGAAGAGGTGCTTGTTGATGACTGGTCCAAATCAGAAACAAAATAAAAGATCATGAAAGAGACTCAACTATAAGACAATGGATGGTCTTTCCTATTACATTTTATTTTTATTTTGCACAAGATTTCCTTTTCAGTTTGCAGAGAATTTAAACCCATACTAAAGAGAATTGAGGAGCAATTCACAGAAACTTAATTTTGAACATTATATACCTGATACATATTTGACATAGTTGAATCATCATATTAAGTGATTATCAAAATCTTAGGTGATAAATTTTAAATTGTGAAATTGAATTTGAAAAGATTTATTTGTCTAAGGGCAATGAGTTAGGAAGTAGTCCCAGATCTCCACAAAGTATTGGTTTCTCTCTGCTACTGTGCACAATGTACATGAACATACACCACTAAGTTCGTAATATGTAATATAGTAGCATTAGTTTTGAAGGCTAAAAATTACTCATATAGAATTTTAATAATATATCATTTACTATATATCACAATTAAATGTGAAATGGAATCTATTCATTATTCAAAATACCTTTCTTTAAAACTAAATATGACAATTTACAGAAACTTATAAAATAATAGGACTACATCTGATTCAAACATTCAAACACTGATTTTTGAATGGCATATAATTATTTTGTACATGCTTATTCCAGAATAACTTAATGTTGTAAGAAATTTGGTTTTCTTTCATACATAGGACAACTAGAGATATTGATATTTATGTCAAATTTATCAAAAAACTACAACTGGAAGCAACCACATCTTAGAATATGAGTTGGAAGAAACTCTAAGCATATTGATACATTTTATGTGAAAAAAATACATAAGTGCACAAATTCAATTTTATTTTCTATTACCTCTCTTACTCTCTCTCTGCCAAAATAAACATTTTTTTGAAATTTCTCTGAAATGGTTTTGTTGACGGAAAAGAAGGTGTGATATAGATTCAATAAAGAAATCTATTAAAGTGGGGTTGTGACTGACAGCTACAGTTAGAGAACTACTTCTACTAGATTGTTTTATTGTCAACTAGGAGTTGAAAAGCAGCACTAATTCATCCATGGAAATCTAAACCCAAAGTCATATCAATACTGGTGCACTTAGGAAGCAAAAGTTCAGTGTTTATGCAAATAATTATTTCCAGCTTGATGAATGAGATTTAGACACTAAGTATTAACAGAGAAGACATGTTTGTATTCACGGAGCAATATTGCCCATGAAATTCAAATAGGTTTTTTTTTTTTAAATCAGACTTGATAATCAAGCATTTAGTAACTAAAATCATAATTTTGACCAAATGTTGCCTAATTATTGGGTTTTCTTGCCTTTGTCTTTATGGATTGTGATAAATAAATAGGCTTCTTTACTATCTATCTTCAGATTGAGATATTATATGTTTATATTAATAAAACACAACTACTATGTATATATATATGTACTATGCATATATATGTAGTGTGTGTGTTTGTATGTGTATATATACAAATGTGTATATATGCATACTTTCTACATATATGAACACTTCATTATAAATGAATAAATGAATACATGCATATACCTAGACAAATGTGTAATCTATGAATTACCTGATATTTCATTTAAAACCTGACTACAGGTTTTAAAGGTGGCTCAGTGGAGAACAGCACCTGATTCTCCAGAAGATCACCTAAGTTCAGTTCTTAGCATCCATATCAGGTGGTTCATAATGGCCTGTAAGTTCAGCTTTAAGTATCTGATGCTCTCTTCCAGCCTCCCCAGGCACACACACTCATGTGAACTTATCCACACACAGAATCACAAATACATGTGAATAAAAAATAAATCTTTAAAAAAAATTCCAACAGACTGCATATACAATAGTCATGGTCCTACAAATGTGTAATGGAGCAGAATATTTCCTACTGCTTACTGTTTTGTTATATCTTTTCTATGTTTAGTTATATTTATATAGTAAATACTTACCATTATTTTCTAATTCCTGAGAATTCAGTGAGGAATCATGTTATATTGTTTTGTAGTCTAGAAATAGTCAGCCATAAAACACAGCTTAGTTGTATAATACACTATGACATTTAGGGCTGTGTAAGCACATTCTCTGATAGTCACACTGTTGTGAAATCATCTAAAAACACACTACTCAGAATGTATCCCCATCATTAACCCATGCTTTACACACACACATACCTACAGAGATTTACATGTATCCATATGTATATAATAAATTCATATAGGAAGAGACAGTCAATTTGAATTATGGTAGAAATCTTGATGAATAAACTCAAAGATTTGGGCATTTTTTTTTTCGAGACAGGGTTTCTCTGTGTAGCTTTGCGCCTTTCCTGGGACTCGCTTTGTAGCCCAGGCTGGCCTTGAACTCACAGAGATCCACCTGGCTCTGCCTCCCGAGTGCTGGGACTAAAGGTGTGCGCCACCACCGCCCCGCTAGGTTTGGGCATTTTATAGTCTTGGTTTGAGGGTTTAATTGGTTGATAGTTTTACTCAGCTTGGTAAGATCTTCATAATTGCTAATAAAAAGTCAGTCATGTCAGTGAAGTGTGAGCAATAATGTTATCATGTATAGTATAATTTTTATCTTTTCATTCAGGTATGACTATGTAAAACTAAAATTTGTCCCACTGTGTTCACAAGGTTAATTTTTCATCACACTTCAAATAAATTGCTTCAATTAGAACTACCTAGTCATCCTCATACTGAATGCAATGTAATATTAAATCTTGTTTATCCTTTCAATATGTTCATTTGCTATGACATTATATTAAAAAACAACTAAGTGGTTATGATAGATTAGAAAAAGAAAGCTAATCATTTACTTAGTTGTAAATCATTTATTCTTAACATGATCAATGTCGTGCTTCTGAAGTACAGTGGAAATAAGTTTCATTGTACACCATCACTTCATTTACTTCACTTATAAACTTTCTCATTCGTGAAGAGGAGGAGTTTATTTTCTCCCCTCAGGGCCATTAATGAGGAGAACAGGGATGCACTTTTGTCTAGTTAAGGCCTTAAGTGGTTGCTGTTGTTGCTCCTGATGGTAAGATAAGAGATAATAGTCTTAAAAACAAGACTTTTGATAGTAGTAGCCAGATATTTAATAGAAAATGTCTATTTCACAAGTTCAAGCAATCCATGCCTACATAAAAGAGCAAATGTTTTGAGGACTCAGAGGAAACCGTTTACAACAGGGACCCATCAACTAGCTCTGGAAATGAATGGAGGATAAAATCCATCTAGAAGCTGCCACACTATTGGATTCCCATTACAGCTGAAATCAGCTAAGAAACATCAATACCAATAGAACTTCATTTACAAACACTGAAATTTGAAAGATACAGGCTTTTTTCATGCCATGAAAATTATTTTCCTTTCTTATGCTCTTAATTAAAAAAATTACTTCTTATGTTTTATGCATGAGTGTTCTGCCTGCAGGAATATATATGCACTGCTTGTGTGCCTGGTGCCTATGGAGGCTGAAAGGGGGCTTTATCACCAGGCATTGGAATTATGAATGGTTATGAGCCACCATGTGGATGTTGGGAACTGAATCCCAGTCCTCTGGAAGACAAACAAGTGCTCTTAAACACTGAAACATCTCTCCAGCCTCTTAAAAACAAGAACCCTGCAAGAACAAATGGGCTGGATTTAGTCCTTAGTCTATCGTTTGCTGAGCTTTAGCCTATGCTGTAGATCATGAGATTGAGAGGATGACAGAAATAATGCTGGCATTGCTGTTTTCCCCAAGTTAGCACAACACCTCTCTAGGTGAACTCCAAAGTGTAAGGATGTTGGCTTCAGGGAAAAGATAGTGGAGTGTGGTGGTATTGTGTTCCCCAAAATATTGTGTACCTTAATAAACTTATCTGGGGTCAGAGAACAGAAAAACCACTAGTTAGTCAGTGATAGCACACACCTTTAATCCTAGCATTCCAGAGGCAGAAATCCATCTAGGATCTCTGAGTTCAAGGCCACATAGGCAACAGCCAGGATTGGTGACTCACACCTTTAATCCCAGGAAGCAAGCCATTAATCCTAGGGAGTGATGGTAGAAAGCAGAAAGGTAAATAAGGCGTGAGGACCAGAAACTAGAAGCTTTTGGCTGGTTAAGCATTCAAGCTTTTGAGCAGTAATTCAGCTGAGACCCATTCCGGATGAGGACTCAGAGGCCTCCAGTCTGAGGAGACAAGATAAAATGAGGATCCGGCAAGGTGAGATAGCTGTGGCTTGTTCTGTCTCTCTGATCTACCAGCATGGACCCCAATAACTCACCTCAGGTTTGATTTTATTAATTAGAACTTTTAAGATTCCTGCTACAGTGGAGAAACTTCAATAAATGTGTGTAGACTGAAAGCATGAAGGATAGCATGTTATACAGTTTCATACCATATACATAATATATGATAAAGGCTCAGAACATACAATGAAAAACCCCAGTCTTCAGGGCAACCTGTAGCTAGAGTTTTCCTGCCTTGCCCACAGTCAGGACAAATCTTTGTCACCCGCCAGTCCCACAGCCGCTCAGACCCAACCAAGTAAACACAGAGACTTATATTGCATACAAACTATATGGCCGTGGCAGGCTTCTTGCTAACTGTTCTTATATCTTAAAGTAACCCATTTCTAGAAATCTATATCTTGCCACGTGGCTCGTGGCTTACCAGCATCTTCACATGCTTCTTGTGCTGGCGGCATCTGGCTGTCAGTCCTTCTGCCTTCCTGTCCTTTTATTTCTCCTCTCTGTTAGTCCCGCCTATCCTTCCTGCCTAGCCACAGCCGATCAGGTTTTATTTATTGATCAATCAGAACAACTTGACATACAGACCATCCCCCAGCACAGCCAAGTGCAGACCATCTCAGATACCTGCACTCAGGCCCATGGTCCTAATCATCCTCTATGCGGACCTGTTGGGTAACGCCACAAAGAACCCAAGAAGGGCTCCCACAGGACATACAGAACATCCCACAGCAGCAACCCATTACTTTGATTATTATAACTACAATAAAAAGCACTTCAAAATACTCAGGAGAGGTTAAAGGTGTGATGACTGAAACAAGAAGTATAGAATGAAGACTCTGTAGAGAGTGCACAGACCCTAGGCATAGAAGCTCACGTGATGAGGCCATCCTTGTGAAGCTTGAGGAGAATTAAGTACAGTTATATGATGACTGTAGAAGCAGAAGACTCAGATGTTGACCCACTCACCTCTAGCTTGGGCTAGAATAGCACATTTTAAATATATATGTGATCTAAGAGTATTCTGAAAGATTTACTAACTATAAAATATCAGTAAAATGTAAAAAAAAAAAAAGGTACCCACCATAGTTGTTTAGACAAACCTGCAAAAAATCAGTAGAGTTGTGAAAGAATGAGTCAGTTTTCTCTTGTATGTATCTGGACTAAGCTAGGACCTACATGAAAAAGATCAGGAACTTTAAAGCTTATGTTAATTAGGTAAAGCAATACACTATAGTTTTTAAAGTCAAATATAGGTAAGCTTGATTATGTTAATTACTATGTGTTTTGACTTAAATGTGAAGCATGAACTTCCATAAAACTTTTCTCAAGCATATGCCATAATTATGCAGGCATGTTAACAAATCTAAAAATAGATTTGCTTTGTAAAATGTTGGCTGGATTTGTTAAAACAGCTACGTTCAAATTGACTCTGTGGAAGGGATGGCACCTGTGCTATGATGGAATCTTTTTCCTCCTCAGCACTGTAACACACCCTGAGACACAGAATTTGTGCATGAATGATACTGCACATGAAAAAAAAAAAAGGAGCATTTTGTAGAAGAAAATCTTTACTGGATTTTCCTGGATTAGTTTCTTGAACCCCCAAATCCTTCATGTATATTTTGTTTGTTTGTTTGTTTGTTTTTTAGCTGAGGACCAAACCCAAGGCCTTGCGCTTGCTAGGCAAGTACTCTACCACTGAGCTAAATCCCCAACCCCTCATGTATGTTTTTTCATGGGTCATCCAGATGTGATTTTCAACACACTAAAAGGGCATATAACATGACCAAGTTGTGGAGATCAGAGCCATGGTATATGTGCAGCCACCAGAAGCTAAGACAAGGAAGTCTGATAATCCCCTTGGGGTTCCTGGGGTGTGCCATGACCGACACCTTGATGCTAACCTTGTGAAATTTCCTTTTTATATGTGTTTAAGGGATTTCAAGGAGGAAATTAATTTCTAAGTTCCAAAATCTTCGGTTTTATCTTGTAAAAAAAACTTAGGAAACAAATACAGGATAGGCAATGCTAAGTATTTGGTTTGGCTAGATGGTGCAGTGAGTACATAGAGGGTGAAGACCCAAGTCTTCAGTTCCCCAGTAACTATGTAAAATCTAGGTATGTGTATTTTTAAACCCATTGATGTGGTTGGTGTGGAAAGGGGTGAAATGAGTCAGATGCTAACATCTAGCTAGCTATCCAGTAGTGAAAACAATTGCCTACAGATTTACTTAGACCTCTCTCTCAAAAAGAAAGATGAAGACCAATAGATAAAGACGTAGGAAATAGACTTCTGGCCATCACAGGTGCATGTGTAGGTGTGATGCTCCTGGCACACACATGCACTATACAGACAATCAAAGTCACATATAGAAACACATAGGAAGACTAAATATTCGAAGGAAAGATGTTCTGTCAATGTTTATATCTTCATTTTCTTGTGTTACAGATTCAATTGAAAGAGGATATTAAGAGTAACTTATTTTTTCATAGTTAAATCCCTTTTTAATTATTTTTATTCCATTTTAACTGTTTCTATACTGTAAATCACAATTCATTTAGATAGTCACTTCATTGGAAAGTTCTTTTCAATTCCTGTGTGGTTTGTTTCATGTAATTTTCATCTCCTTGAGCTTCCATAAGTATCTCAGATGACTCTGGTTTATAATGGTCCTACAAAAGAATGTCTAATAAATCTGAAAAGAGTGAGCATGTCCATCTTCATGCTTCTTTTTCTGCAGCACAGAATATTGCCAAGATCTAGAAAGCTATACTGGGAAAATGATATCCAATCCCTCTTTATAGTTACAACTCTATAGTCAGGAATTCTGTAAATATGCTTTTCTGAAATTCTTAAAGGGGAAAAGACTTGTAGGCTTTCCCCAAACTAGATGCTGTACAGTGTCCTCAATATTGCTATTCCAGTATTAGAAAGAAATAAAATTAAAAAAAATTTCAGATATATTTTGGTAGGGCTTGAAGTCAAGGTTTGAACTCATATGCTTAAATTCTGAAATATTTGATCAATATTACACTAGTGTGACCTTAGGGAGACAGGTCTTTTAAGAAAATGAAATTTGACAATCTTCACTTTACAGAATTCTATTGGACATTTTATACTGCTGTGCTCTGACTGGCTCATTTGTGTCTGAGCTTTTAAAGCTATCTTTTATTTATTTATTTTTAAGTGGACAAAACAATTTATTTTGGGAAAAAAAACTCACACAAGACAAAATAGAGAAATTTGTTGCAAGATTCTGGAGGGGTGCTGTTCTCTGGTGAGATCTGCCCTGGTCTGTCTGGAGAGATGGCTTAGAGGTTAAGAGTATTTGTTGCTCTTCCAGAGGCCCTGAGGTTCAATTCCCAACAACCACATGGTGGCTCACAACCATCTATAAAGCTATCTTTTAAACAAAAATACATCAGAGTTCCTATTCCACCTACAGGAATGTTTTCTTAAAATTATGTGTTAGTTTGAATCTTATTAATTTTTAAGAGCCTATAATCACAAATTAGTGTAAACATTACCAGTTATTCTATGAAATTTGGTAATGGGTGTACGTTTATGTGTATATATGTGTCTGTGCTCACATAAGGGTATGGAAGTCAGGAGTCAACTCTGGATATTATCTATTTAGCACCATCTACCTTGTTCTTTTATTTTTTTATCTTCTTTAGAATTTTAGAAACAATTATTTATGTGTATGACTGTTTTGCCTTTATTTATGTCTGTACATCACATTTGTGTGGTACCAAGAGAAGGCAAAAGAGGGCATCTCATCCCCTGGAACTGTAGTTCCAGATAGTTCTGCATTGCCATGCAGATGTTGGAAATAGATCTGGGTCTTCTGGAAGAGCAGACAGTATTCATCATTGCCAAACCATCTCTCCTACCTCGACTTTGTTCTTGAGACATGTCTCTTAGAGATCTATATATAACTCACTGAGTAAGCTAGGCTAGCTGGCCAGAAAATCTCAGGGATCAACTTATCTCTGCCTCTCATGTGACTACAAATGGGCTCCATCACACTTGGGTCATTGACTCGGGTTTTAGTCATCAAACTCAGGTCTCCTGCCATGCTTGACATTTCCTTTTATGCTCTTTAATGGGTACAATTTCCTCTTTACCTGAAGAACTCTATGCTTTCTTTTGTTTGGTGTTTAAAAATACTTTATTAATTTTGTGAGCATTTTATACACTGTATTTTCACCATATTCACTGCTAGAACATCCTTCTACTCGTCCAAAATCCATCCTCAGCCCTCAGCCCTCCAACTTTATCTTTTATGATTTCAAACCCTGTTGACCCCAGTGTGTGCTGGGGTATACTTCTGGGTATGGAGAATCTACTGCGACCCAGTTGATCTACCAGGGGTCAAACCCGAAAAGAACAGGGTCAAACTTTGAGTTATGCTGTAGGATTAAAAAATTTCACCTGATCGACATAGTTTACGTGGAGATCACAGCAACAAAATTGCCCAATGTATCTGTTTACCATGTGTAGTGTTCACTTACCTTGAGTCCTTAAAGATTCACATATACCTCAGATAATGCCATTATTGATAGAATTCACTTTGTTCATTACAAGAAAAAATTTTAAAAAGAGGGAGAATTTTTAATAAGATTTTTTAAATTGTTGTTGGTTTTATTTCAGCTCTTTTAACTAGTTTGTAACTTTTCCTCAGTTGAAGACTGGTACTATAAAAATCCTGTTGCCAATGCTTGCCTGAAGCTAGATACTTAAGTTATCACACCAGAGATTGATTTAAATTGAGTATAATTATAGGCCTGAAATCTAAAAAGTTTTACCCTTATTTAACCATTCATTTTCAAAGCCATAATTACTTACAATAAGTTTAGTTGATGGTCCTGAACTAGTGTCTATTAAAATGAAATCTATATGCTGGTTAATGTAATCTGATTAGAAAAGATTCATGTGCATAGCTGCTAACACGGTGAGCAATTTCGTAAATTTGAAATGGTTATCACATAACTTTTACAGCTGTGCAGTGCACTTCAATCACATACATTAAAATGTTGCCAAGTTCTCGTATTTACACATAAGCCTAGCCCTTGGGGGGAAACAACAACAACAAACAGAACAGAACAGAACAAAAACAAACAAAAACAATGGAGATTTCACTTTTCACCTATTGGTTAGAAAAAGATGAAGTTCCAAAAGTTTGCAAATGCAGTGTTAGTGAATGTGTAAAAAGTCAGGATCTTTCATATACACGACAGTGACCATGAGAGAAGGAACTGAAGGTAATTAAATGGTTATTTAAAAAAAAAATAATGAATCAAGTCATTGACTGGTAGTTTTACTTCCGGGTATTCATGCAACAGATTTTTCACTTTAAATGTTCAGAAGTGTATAAAGGACTAGTTTTTTTGTAGTGTGAATAATAGGTGTCCTTACAGTGTCTGTGAAATTGCAGCAATCCTGATTTATAAGTATGGAAAATACAACCAGGCTACCACAAGTGGTGATATAGGAACCTTCCACAAAAGTAAATTAAGCCGGGCGGTGGTGGCGCACACCTTTGATCCCAGCACTTTGGAGGCAGAGGCAGGTGGATCTCTGTGAGTTCGAGGCCAACCTGGTCTCCAAAGCGAGTTCCAGGAAAGGCACAAAGCTGCACAGAGAAACCCTGTCTCGAAAAACAAAAACAAAACAACAACAACAAAAAAAAAAAAAACAAAAAAAAAGTAAATTAAAACAAGCAGGGCACACATTCTGCTTCCATCTATGTGCTCTACGGTGCTTTTGTGTACATGTGTACATTTACATACTTCTATGCTTTCTCAAGTACATAATTCTGAAATATCTAATTGTAGTTCCTCACGATGGTTGTCACTGGCAATGGAAATCCAGGATTTAGGAAAAACATAGTAGTTAGCATTTTTAAGCACCTTATGTTTTATTTTTTCATAAAAAAATCATCATGTAAATCAGAAAGGGACAATTCTTTTTTATATTTTTTGAGAAGGCGAATTGAAACTTTAACAGTGAATTTGAAGACTGGCCCAGCATCCCCTTCTGAGGACTACAAACCTTCTGTTCCCTGTCATACAAGTTTCATCAAGATTTCAAGGACATAGCAGTGACCTGAGTTCCAGGAAGAATATTACAGCATAACTGTTTTTTTAAGTGTATTGTTTCTGTAACATACATACTTCTCATGCTTAATTTTTAAAGTTATACTAGGCAAGTCATTTTTTTTTTCATTTTCAGTAATTAGACAAATATGTGTGCCTAGAGCTATTCATGTGTTCCTTCCTCTTCTCAGGTATCCGATCACCTACCATTGATCTATATCTCCATGGCTTATTCCTTTTCATTCTGCAGAAGAATATGAAAGGCTGTTGCCAAACAATATTACAGCCAGGCACTGATGCTGAGAGACTGGCAGCCTGCCCCATGCTGTAAAAATAAGATTGTATCATTCAGTCAGGGCTCTCAGGTATTTGCCAACCTGGGTAATGATGTCTCCCTGGGATACCTGCCCTTTTGGCAGCCTCCCATCCAGGCACGACTCAGCAATCACAATTAGTGTGAAGTGGGTAAGAGTGCCAAGTCTGCAAAAACGAATGCAGAGGAGCTAAAGGGGAGTCTGAAGTGCAGATCAGTGAGCAGTCTCCGTCCTCAAGGCAGACATTGCTTTATTCCTGAAAGGAAAGGGGGGCAATGATAGATTGGCTGCCAAACCAGATTCTCTCTATAGGTATGCCTGATAATTCTGTCATTCTTGCAACCCTTTCAGAGTGTTCCAGATGTGAGTCTTTCCTTCTGAACAGTTCCGTGTGCCTTTCCCCAAAGTTAAAGACTTCTGTTGATGCTAACTGGAATAGGGTTTACCTTCTGTTTAAATGAACAGGAAAATGTGGAATCAATGCAGAAACCAAGACTAGTATGGTCAGGGCTATTTGAGTAAATTCATATGTAGCATGAATCTTAAAAGTTCTTATTAATAAAAACAAACCTGGGGCCTAGTATTGGGGTGAATGCTGGAAGACCAGAGAGCAGAACAAGACACAGCTTCCCCACCTCACCAATGCTTCAGCTGATCCTGTTTCCTCAGACATGGATCCTCATGCAAATGGATCTCAGCTGAACTGCTTCTCAAAGCCTAAAAGCTTAACCAGCTCTAGTTCCTGGTTTTCAGGCCTTATATACCTTTCTGCTCCCTGCTATCACTTCCTGGGATTAAAGGCATGAGTCGCCATACCTGGTTGTTTCCAGTGTGGCTTAGAACTCACAGAGATCCAGGTGCATCTCTGCCTCTGGAATGCTATGATTAAAGGTGTCTGTGCCACCATTTTCTGGCCTCTGTATCTAGTGGCTGTTCTGTTCTCTGACCCCAGATTAATTTATTAGGGTGTACAATATTTTGGGAAACATAGTATTACCACACTCAGGGTGGAATTATCTAGTGAGAGGATAGTTTAAGAACTTAAAGCATGGCTGGAAGGTAGACTCCCCAAATTTCAAGTCAGTGATTTTTTTTTTTAATTGTGAAAGCCATGTTAACCAGAAACTTTGAAGGTCTGCTCTCACAGTGTATCACTTTCAATTAACATACATTTATTTTCCCTGCTACATGATTTTGACTGGGTCTCTGCTGCTACACTCACAACTCTGACAAAAATATGACCCTGAGAGACAGGAAAGTGAAGGTTAAATGAGCAAATTTAGTATTAGTTGTTGATAGGTTGTCAGTGTTTCCTCATAAGTGGTGGCTTGGACTGATTTGGAGCTTTTAAAATCTATCTTAATTTTCTCTTCTACATATAGGAGTTAGTAGATCCATACCTTTATGTGTCAATACCACTTAAAGAGATGACATGATCCGAAAACCACTATAGAAACACAATGTGTTTACCTGTCACCTTTCTGTTGCCCTTTGCTAACTACAAGTGGGCAAGATAGAATCCTTTGCATCCACAATTTCATTGCCATTTAATAGACACTTTAGCTTTACACCTCTTATCATTTCTTAATATTATATCTAGAATGCTGCTCCTTCACAGGAATTGTACAGTTTTTTTTGGTGTGGCTCAATTAGTCCTCAATTGAATGTAAATATCCATTGTTTCTTACCACCTAGAGCCTTCATTGAAGCCCCTTAAATTTACAGACACCAAAACCATCAATGAAAAAAAAAAAAAAACTTGTCAAAATGGCTTACAGGTGGACATTCTACTTACTCTCTCAAGCATTTAATTGAATTCCATGCAATTTCATGTGCATTATAATAGACTTCTTTTACACCATCAGGAAACAAGTTTAAAACATGTGCCGTGCATTAAACACCGCATAAATATTCAGCAAGGGAAAGAAAAACACTTCTAAAGAAGTATAGTAATTTTACAGTCTCTGGTTTCTAATAAATTTTTACAGCAATTCTAAACTGCATTAGCAACTCCTGGTTTATTGTCAGACTCCAACCCAATGTCCCTCAGTGACATGTCAAGTCTTTACCCAAGCAGTTGAACTTTCAGAGTGGTCCTCATTGGCAGGAATCTCGTCAGATTAAATTGACAGCTGTTGTCAGATACCGATACACAGTCTAATCCTATTCCCCTGATGATGACATGTCTGTGCTTTCACTACAGCTAGATTGTAAATTCCTGGGACATCCCAATAATGACAGATTTTGTAACGAAAAAAAGAATGTATTGACCTTTCAACATGATGGCTCTTCCCTGAATAAAATACCTAAACATTTTGGTAATGTGATTCTTACTTCTATGATACTTTGTATGTCAATTGTATATCAATAAAACATTTATTACATAACATGGATTGTACATGTTAATTCTTGACTGCCTACAAATTTTTTCAAAGTAAAATACTGACAGTGTACCACCGATGGAATTATTTTCTATTTTAGGTGCCTGTAATATTTTAATTGGAGAAAATCTTCTAGATTCTCTTTAGTACTTTTCTGGTTTCGTTAACATTAGAAAAAGACACATGTAATTGACAAGCTACAGTGACAAGATATTGCAAAGTATGGGAGGCAATATGTAGCTTTAAACACCTGGAACCAGTTCATTGCTCTTTGTATGATGTGCCATTTATCCACGTTAGGAAACACTTAATGGCTTAAGATAGGATTGATATGGCCCTGAATCTTTTCACATACATTAAGAACATTATATTCCTTTAAAATAAATTGTGCGTGTACTATAATGGGAAAGAATATCATATCTCTGAAAAAAAAAAACAGGATTCCACCTAGAACATCATAGATCCTTGCTCATATATTTAGATAAAGATTATTATGATTTCACTGTGTTTTCTGTGCTATGACAGCACTCTAAATCTATATTTATAAATTATCTATGGTTATATTTTCAGTGATCACTTGATTAGCACAGAAAAAATAATTTTCTAAAAGACAGTATGAAGTTATTTGGAATGTGTATTCTTTCTTTCAATTGTCCTGAGTCCTGATATTTCCCTAAAAGTGTAAAATTCCGCTCAAATAAAATAAAGGGGTAATCTGACACACCAATATATATCAACACAGGCATACTTACTAAGTAGAAAACTGATATTTTTCTGCATTAATATAGGAGAGTTCTGTGGTATAATTTCCTTTATTTTCAGATACCAAAGGATTTATTGTTAAGCATTTAATTTTAAGTATATCTCCACATAAATTCATTCTAAATGAATCTCACCATAGTCCCCCAAATTAAAGCATACTCATTAAAATTCTGATGCATCCCTAAATTTAGGTTAGTGGGACCTCAATGTCATTCTTTTACGTAAGTTTTGGATCCCTACCACAATATACAATTCATATGCATATCTCTAAAGACTTTCTGTATACACAGACAAGGTCTTTTCCCCAGATTTACCTTATCATAGCATAGAACTGTGTTTTGTTAAGATCTAACTTGGTTTTCTTTGAGTTGATCAAGCTACAAAAGGAAAATGAAGTATATATCTTGATTTATTTATCCAATTGAAATTTATTTAACTGAAATAAAGCTTAAGGTATCTTTTCTATGCTACCATACTGCTTATACTTAAATATCTGCTTAAATTTAAAAAGATCCAGTCTAGATAAATTCTTAGTTTCTTAATAGAACTGACATTCTATTTAAATATATGTGATAAAAATTTAAGTGACTCATTGCTTTTTATCCTCCTAAAAAGGACTTTTTGAGCACTCTAAACTACTTACATTAATCTCATCTAAAAAGAGGGTAAAGTGATATATCAGAAAACCAATGAAACTCCAGATTAATGTTACTGTATTAAAATCCTATTTACATAAAATTAACATAAATATGAGTTAGTATGCCATATGCTGCAGCATCTGCTCCTTACTGTATTAATAACAAGGCTGTCCCCTATAGGGATTTTAAAATTAATACATATTTAATTGTACACATATATGTATATATAAAATTTTGACATTGTAATTTATATGGAATTTTGTCAATTGCAAATAGATTTGCTCATACCTGGATGAAATTTTCATCATCTGGACAGCTTGTAATCAGTAGAACTTGGAGCCCCTTCACATTCCTCTTTAGACTATTGTGAGCTTAGTTTTGAGTTAAATAAATCTTTATTTCACATATCTACTCACCTTGTTTTCCATTGAGTTCACCACATGATCTTTGGAGGCCCAGAGAAACAACTCATTAGGAAGGCAGATGTCTGGAAAGAATGCTATGTTGTATTTTCTCAAATTGGTTTTTGTTTTGTTTCCTTTCCCCCCATATTTAAGCTCACTTGACAGCTGTTAATCCCAAGTTCTATGATGACTAAAAGAACTTGATTTTCATATCTTGAGTTCTTAAGGAATACCAAGTATATGAAACAGAAACACTCTTTTTAGATTACTTTTGATATTAGGAATATCAAATGTATGAAGCAGATATATTGCTAAATTGATATTTACCTATTGATTTTTACCCTTTGCTAAATTGATATTTTATATTTTTATTTGATCTTTTTAATTTCAATTTTTATAACAATAAAAGTTCTATTGCATTTCTTAATGTTTTGTTCAGGAATTTTTATAAAATAAAGGATAATAATTCTTTCAACATCTTATATTTTCCTGGTTTCACTTTCCCAGAATAAAGTACTCTATCCAGGACTTAAAGTCAAATAAAACTTTTCTTCACTAAAAAATACTAAACTTAACTTTTCTTTTTATAGTTAACCCTTCACAGTTGTTTTAATGAGTATACAATTAATGTAACAATCAATGTCTTAAATTCATTGAAATAAAGTTACCGAACATTTACTCTTCAATATAATCATAGCTATTATATTACCTAGTTTCCATATATCATTATATAAAAAGGAAGACAATTAGGAATCTGTGGCCACACTGCAAATTTTCAAAATTTTATAATTGGAATTGGAGGCTGAAGATTTGCATGAGTGAGAAGATGAGAAAATCTGCTGTGAATTTTTTTTTCTAGGAATGACAGAGGAGATATACCCATGACACCTCAACGATATGACTGCTGCTTAACAAGGTCTGAACAGTGATAATATCCATTGGTCCTAAAGGTGGGAGATTTTATAATGTCCCAACCATAGACAAAGAACTACAGGCAATGGCTCTGACAGAGGGAGAATTAAACCTCTTACAGGGCTGAGCTCCTTAAATCGCTATCCAATATAAAGTTGTCAGCCTTGAAATCATACACACACAAGCCACAGTAATGGATTCAACATGTTGTATTTATATATTTATTCATATATATATATATATATATATATATGTGTGTGTGTGTGTGTGTGTGTGTGTGTGTGTGTGTGTGTCTGTGTGTGTGTGTGTGTGTATGCATGTGTGTAACAACAATAACAAAGGGGTCGTGTATTTGTGAGGGAGTGAGTGGGAAATATGGGAAGGGTTGCAGGAAAAGGATATGGTAGGTCGCTAAGGGAAAAGTGATTAGACTATTAGGAGGCAAGAAAGGGAAGGGAATTGAAGTAATTATATTTCATTTAAAAATCTTCAAGTGAAAAATAGAAAAAAGCTCAACCATGGTCATAAAAACTTTTAGGAGTTTATAGGTACTTGGAAGTCTGTCTTTAGAGTTCAGGTTAAGAACAAAGATGATAGTGAAATACAGATGACCAAAATGCTTGCAGCCTCCCTTCAAACACTCAGAAGGCATTGTTCTTCCACTGATTCCTGCATATTGAGTTGCCACCCCTAAAAAATTGCATAGCATTTACATGTAGCATTTTGCAATCTATATACTATATATTTTTACTTTGATATGAATTTGGTATGTGTGGATATGTATGAGTGTATATAAGTGCAAGTTTGTGTGTGAGTCCACATGCACAGTGTACATTTGCATGGAGAGGCCAGGGAACAACATCAGTTGTCATTTTTAGGTGCTGTCCACCGTTATTTATCAGATAGAGGCCTAGTTAATATGACCTGTCAACAGAGCCTAGAATCACCTTAATAAAAAGACAATCTCAGTTGAGCAATTCTCTTTATCAGGTTGCTTTGACATCAGGTCTATGAGGAAGTATTGATTGTTAATTGATGGAGGGGAGCCAAGCCCAAAAGGAGTGATGCCAATCCCTTGGTACATGGTCCTGACCTGTATGAGGAAGCTAGCTGATCATGAGACTAAAACAGCCAACAAGCAGCAATTCTCCATGATTTCTGTACTTAATTCATGTCCTTACTTCCCTCAATGATGAAACTTAAGCTGGAATGAACTATTCATTCTCTAAGTTGCTTTTGGCCCAATATTTTATCACAGCAATAGAGAGAAAACTGAGACAGGCTAGCTCTCACATTGGTACTTTGGTTTCACCAATTAGGGAGGATTGCCTGGCCAGTGAACTCCAAGAATCTACATATTTCTGATTCCCCAATGCTGGAATTTTTTTTAACATGTATTCTGTGGATGAGATTCAGGACCTCATGCTTGTAGTGCATACCTAACTTACTAAGGTATCTCCTCCACCAAACTTACATGCTTTAGTATTATTATTATTATTATTATTATTATTATTATTATTATTATCACATTATTTTAACTATATATATTATAATAATTTTACCAGGTTATGCTCCAAAGATTTTCTAAGCTCAAGAGCTTTCCTACGAGATAGCATCAGTAGTTATTTACCAGACATTTAGCCTTAGTTGTGGGTTACAACAAACTATCTGATACAATCAATATACAAAGATAAAGATTTATTTTGGCTTAGAGTTTTAAAGGTTCCAATCCACAATTAACTAGTCCAGTTGCCTTGGTTCTGTGTCAAGACAGTCCATTAAAGAATGAGCATATGATACAGCAAAGTGCTTATTCAAGACAAGGAGCTTTGAACAGCTAATAAGTCTCATTCTCTACTTTTTCAGCATCCCACCTAGCCTAGAGCTCTCCAGTGTAAAGAATGCAAGTATTCCAAGTAATATCTTTACATCAAACAAAGTGTTTTCATATATGCCTTGGGATATTCAAAATTCTAGTTATATCATATAACTAGACTATCAAATGTCAAGGAGATTTAAAGACTTTAAAATTTTAAAACGATACAATTAAGAGACACTTACAGAGGAGAAATGTATTTGTAGGTAAGTGTTCTTGGTAGTGTTCAGCATTATGCCAGTTTTCATGTACTTTTTTTTAAACCACATTTAATTAATTTTAACTGCTTTGATTTAGTTATATTTTCACTTTCATTTTGAAATAGTCTTAAATAAATAACTCTCATTGTGTCATATTACATTGGTACATTTCAAGGAAAACAAAAATCAACACTAGCAATGATTACAGTTGTGTGTATTTCCCATATTTGAAGACTACCCTCTTTTAGAATAAGATAATACATGCAACTCGGGCACCCAGCAAAAATGAACAACAACAACAAAAAAAAAAAAAAAAAAAAAAAAAAAAAAAAAAAAAAAAAATCAAAAAACACTACACTTGGAGAAATCCTACTTAGCTTTCTCTTCCTTTTGGGGCAATTATTTTTACTGTAATCGAAAACAACTTACAAATATATTGGTCCCTAGGTTGTCACTATGTTCTGGTAGTTGACATTATCAGAAAGCTACTTCTAGATTCATAAGAATACTGGGAATAGACTCAGTAGTTACTGTTTTTTCTGCAAAACTTTGATAATACTTCAGGTTCTTGTTATAGAAATACTACTTGTTTAGAATGTTATATATGATGATTGATCTACAAAATTGATTTCTAAAATCATCATCTTGGGTCAGCAACTTGAATCAGCTGGTAAATGCTCTTGCTGCTCTGCATGACAACCTGAGTTCAGTTCTTGAGACCTACATAGTGGAAGGGGAGAACTGCCTTCCATAAATTATCCTCTGACTTCCACACTTGTGCAAAGCTCTGCATCTACCCATACTCTGACAAACACACATAATCATATACAATGAGCAAAAAACAAAACAAAACATTTTTAAAAGTAAAAATGAAGAAAATTAGCATCTTAGCCTGAGGGATAAAAACTTCATGAGTACCTCTGAAAGACATGATCTCAAAAGGCAAGATGAAAGGCAGAATAAAAAAATACTAAAATTAAGTATTACTAACAAAATTATATAACCCATAGACTGCTAAGATGTTTCCAAAGTGTAGATGTGATTTGCTATACACAATAATATGAATTCTAACCTCTCTGCAGTTTTATTATACTTATATGCCATTTAAATATACATCTTTGAATGGTATTTTATAAGCTTCTACTCATGTAATGCTCTATGACTAAAAGATATGAATTTTTAAAAGATAAGAAAAGCAACATAGAAGTTTTTTATGATAGCAAAAAGATTTTTTTAGTATGCCCAATTTTAGCCACAATGTTATGTCATTAGTTTTTTTTTTTGTTGTTTTTTTTTTTTTTTTTAAGGAAGTGAAAAAAAATTGTTGACCCTGCTTTGTTTTCCAGCCTTAGGGTAAAACCATCTTTTTACTGACAATAATGAGAAAGGGATAATGTATATAAAACTGTATAATTACTCGGATAAGTTTTAAAATGACATATGACATTTGAAAAATATCACAAGTATCTTTTTTATTTCAGTTAAGTCACATTAGTACCAAGGTGCTGCAATCTGATTAAATTTCTGGAAAAAGATTCTCAAAAGGCAAGATCAAACAAAATTATTTTAAAATTTTGTACTACTAGCAAATTTTTCAGGGCTAAACAAAATCCACTTGATGTTTTAAATATACCTTAATTTTTTTGCAGTTTTACTTTTTAAAAGTTTTTCTTTGAAAACACAGGCTGAGCTTAATTTTAAAAAAATTGTGATTGTTCCATCAAAAAACAATACCCAAACAAAGCAAAATACAACTTGGAGTGCTGTGCCACCCCAAGCATTAGGAGTTGTCACACTTCTCTGTAACTAGGTCTAAAGGAATGTCTGTCAGTTTTAATCAGAGGGAGAATGTCCTAATTACAGCAAGTAAGTTACATTGTTTAGGTCATTTCATTCAATTACAACTCATTGATTAGCATTTTATTTATAAAAAGTGAGGGTTATTCCCAATGACAATGCCAAACCATTCATATCTTTCACCCCCTTTCCAAGGGCCACTGATCCCAGAATACCAGTGAATGCTGACCAACACAGAAACAGAATTTTTGTTTGCTTGTTTGTTTTTGTTTTTTGAGTCAGGGTTTCTCTGTTTAGTTTTGGTACCTGTCCTGGATCTCGCTCTGTAGACCAGACTGGCCTCAAACTCACAAAGATCTGCCGGCCTCTGCCTCCCGAGTGCTGGAATTAAAGGCATGCACTACCACCACCCAGCTAGACAGAATTTTTAATGCGATTTTTCTTTTTGAAGTTTTTATGCAAGAAAAAAATTAATTTTATAATTCTCCAGCATGAATTTTGAATATAGCAATATCATGTCCCAATCTCAAAATTGGACACACCAGAAAAGACAGAAATCAAAAGATGTTATTCCCATATCCCATCTGGTTAATATATCTAGCAACTAATACACACACCAGTTCCCTATGCTTATTTTTCAAAGTAGGATAGCATCAATTCCTTGTACTTAAATAAATAAATAAATAAATAAATAAATACCAACTAGAAGTTCTTAATTCTAACTGACTTCTTTTTGTAAAGTCTAATAGTGTAGGTCATGAATGTGTTTTTTTTTTTTAAATTTATTCTTCTCTCATACATTACATCCTCACCACAGTTTCCCCTTCTTCCACTCCTCCAAGTTGTCCCCCACATCTCCCATCTCCCTCAGCCAAACATGGCATAATATGTAAACCCTCATATCAAGGCTAGATGAGGAAACCCAATAGGAAGAAAAGGGTCTCAAGAGCAGGCAAAAGAGTCAGAGACAAACCCACTCCCACTGTAACGAGTCCCACAAGACCCCAAGCTACATAACCATAGCATTCATGCAGAAGACCTAGCTCAGACCCATACAGGCTCCTTGATTGTCACTTTGATATCTATGAGCCCCTATAAGCTGTATTTAGTTGATTCTGTGGGCTGTTATGTATAACACCAACATTTCATACCAGAATCCAAAATCTGCAATAACTGAACCTGAAAATTGTAGGGCTTATGGCATCTTTTTATTCAAGGAATATTATTAAATATACTTTGCATAAGAATCTTGAACCAATAATCCATTTCTCTAATTCTCCTCAATGGGTCTGGGTTCATGATTCAGTGGTTGTATTTTTGCCTATCTTGTACAAAGCTCTGAGTTAAATTTTCCCTTCCCCAGAAAGATTTTAGAAAAGCATGTCAATACTGACAGTGAAAAAAAAGCTAGAACTTCATGTACTGGTTTCCAAGTTTGTCTAGCCTAGTTGTCTTGACTCTGTGGCCAGGAAGTCCGTTATAGAGGAGCACAGGGGAGCACGAAATAACTCACCTCATCAACCAGAAAGCAGAGAGCATAGGATGGCCAGAGGGTCTCAGAATCCCCTTTTAGGGGATATCTCACAGTCTCCATCATACATCCAAGATACATTTCTTAGACATTTTCTATGGTGGTCTTAATCTCCAGTGATCTTCTCTTCTACCTTTCATTAGGTCATTAGGTCAACTAATACAAATCCTACACTCATTTTTTCTATGGGGCTGTGTTAGTTCCATTACTCATTCTGTCACAAAATACCACATAAAAGAGAAATGTTGAAAGGAAAGGATTGTGTCACCATTTGAGGCCATCATGTCAAATGAGGCATAATTGTAAGAGCGTCTAACTTTGTTATTGGGAGCATTAGGCATTTGGTCACATGGCATAATAGTCAGGAAGCAGAAAAATGTTGATATTCAGTTTGCTTTCCCATTTTTTTCTCACTTGTTGATCTGGCATGTCAACCCTTGGAATAGAGATGTCCACAAGTTGAGTCTTCCCTCTCTGAAAATATGCTCAAAGACATAGCCAGATATATGTTTCCTAAGTAACTCTAAGCCAAGCTAAGTTGACAATAATGTCTAATTATCATGGAATCTTTAGCATAATGGATTTGTTCAACCATTCTTTTTTCTTCGTTTTATTATTTCTAAACTGATGTATTGTTTGCTTTGTTGCTCCAAACTTAGCAGATGATCACAGTTCACCATATTGAATACTTTCCCTTGTGAAATACTTCAAAATACATACTGCTGCCCCATGTCCCCACTGCAATTATCTCTGATTTGAAAGTAAACTTCCACTTGATAATGGATTTCTTAGCAGCTCCTACTTCCATATCTGGAACCCACTAGAACTGAATTAGAGCATAAAACCATGCTGAGAGTTTTCTACAATATGGTGCCATTACTATGATAAGGATTTAAACCTATTTCTAAGAATGGGTTCAAGTGCAAGTTCCTTCAACCATGCTTCATATTACAGTAGAATATCAGAATGTGTTAGCAGCATGAAATGGAAAAAACATCAGTAGGAAAATGTATTAGAGACTAATATATTTCCAATAGACTGTCCCGAAAAAAAAGCATTGAGTATAGGTTATATGCTAAAGAAGTATGATGCAAGTATGTTATAAAGCTGTTCTACTTAAGATTATCTGCATACAAAAAAAAGATTATCTGTGTGTTTTTGGGTATGTTACTTACCTTCAACTTCTGCAAAGGATATTTGAGAAGCAAATATTGTTGTTTATAATATATACTAAGCATTCCAGATACTTTGTATTATTATCACGAAGTATGCAAAGGTTGTGGCACTTATGGTAAACACTATAAATTATATACTTGATAGGAAACATGACACAGAAGATTTTACACTATGTTTTCAGGTTTTAGAAAGTATTGTACATTTAAAATTGTAAGTGATGGAAATTAATTTATTACTTAACTGTTTTATTTGAATGATGTTAAAACATCCAATAAAAGTTGTAACTTCTACTTTTGACAGGCTTACCTTCAAATTTAAGCATTACAATGTTCAGAAAGGTATGATTGGCCAATTTAGTGTATTTACAATGAGCCGAGGCTTTTGTTTCTGAAGGACATATGCAAAAATGTTCTGTAAAATATTAAATTATTTTTCCTTGATTTACTATTTAGAAAGCCAAATGTTTAACACTTTCAAATAGCATGAGATGCAGAATTGTGCTTCTATACTCTAATTGAGTCTGCACTTGCTGGCATCCACATATTTTCAGTGCTCTTGTGTATTATAAGCTGAGAAATTCCTTCAGTTCTTTCATGGCCTTGACACAATTGTGAGCATCTGTTAAAGGTTTCATGTGAGCCTGAACCATGTTTTCAAAGAGTGCTGCTTCTCTCTGCAGTGTTGTGATTTTACATTTTGATAATTATCTTTGTTTGTTTCATGCCATGTCACATTGCTATTCACATTGGTAATAATACCTCTCACCCTTCACTACTAAATGTGTTAATTTGGAATTTCCAATCTATATGCCACTGACCCCTTATTTAAATGTGATCTGAATATAATTAATATAAACATAATCTAACAAACCATATGTTCACTCATCTGTTGCTTATTGTATTAATATATACCCTAAAGGACTCTAAATATTAACATATAGCAGACATATGCATCCTAGTATCTGGTAGGTAACATATATTCTTGACTTATTTTTGAGGGAAAATAATTAATTAATAAAAATAATATAAGTGATAATATGTTCTAAAGTACACAAAATTATTACATACAAAAGAATCAAATATGAATTTAAAATCATGGCATATTAAAGAGTAGTCTAGTAATTTTATTATGTTTAGAAAACTACTCTTGTAAAGGTAATTTACAAATAACCATGTTTTTTTTGTTGTTGTTGTTCAACTGTCTAATCAGATTTTTTTTTTAACAGGAGAATATCAGAAGAATAAAGCCTTAGTAACACTCTTTCTTTAGCCTCACCCAGCAGACATCTTTACACCAGTGTGCCTGCTCTTGCATAGGTTTCTGAATTGATTACAATCTACCAATTTTTCAAGCAGGAAAGTAAAAGGCACAGCATTTCTACGACTGTTTGCAGAGCCAGCTTTAATTTAGACTTTCAAATTTGACTTTCAGATGACTGAAGAATGACTCTAGACTCAATGAACTGTTCTGGAGATTAATTAGCACTTAATTTACTATTATTATGCCACTTATGTACCAGATGGCCTCAATATATTTTATGTTTGGCTTTTACATATTCTTCTCCTTATCCTTTTGTGCTTCATTCTTTTCATTGCACCTAAAACCAGCAACACTTTCCTTCAATGGTTCCTGCTTGAATTGAAATCTTCTCTTTTTAAATCTTATTTAAGGGACATATGGGAGTAACACAACGGGCCTCAATCATAGCTAAGACAAAAACAAAGTAAACCATGCAAAATTTCACATGATAATTTGAATGTGTGTTGGCTAATAATGCTGTCAGACACTAAGCAATGAATTAATCCAAAAGGTTTTTCCTAATGGATATTTTGATTCAAAGGATAATACAAATTACAAGGTATGTTTAATACAAAACATCTAAAATTCCTATTATTATTCAGTTGCAGGTTATTAATTTATCTATCATTGCAGTTGCTCAGTAAAAGAAATGATCAGGTCCTGCATTCTCTGTTAGTCTCTGTTCACTACACTGCCCACAAAAATTCACACACAGCTTACAATGTATTATGTCATTTTGTGATTTTTTTCAGAAACAGATATGGAAATTCTGTCAGTTTGATTTCTGAGCATTTTGTTGGTTTTAAAAATAATTAAATAATAAATGTAAATAGGATCGGTGACGATAGCCCAATTGGTAAAGTTCTCTTTAAGCTTATGTACTGAGTGTGGATCATGAGCACCAACATTAAAAGAATATTGTGCTCAGTAGCACCTGTCTCCAACACCAGAGCTGTGGAAGTTGCATCAGCTCGCCTAGGTGAAATGTGGTGCTCTAACTCAGGGAGGCCCTGTGTCAGCATGTAAGATGGAGAGTAACTGGGAAACTACTTGATCTTAATGTGCACCAATATGGGTATATGCAGACCCAAACACACATATGTGCATACACAAACACATATACACAAATTCTAAAGTAAATTACATTTGAAAATTATTTATTATATTAATAATATTTCATCATATATTGCTATTTTCTTTAGTATGTACCTCCATATTACTCAGCATATATACAGAGAATAATTATCTCATGTAAAAGATAAAAAAAAAATCATGATTAAGAGCATTTGCTATTCTTCCATAGAACTAGACTTCAATTTCCAGTACCCACGTGGCACATCACAACCATCTGTAACTACAGTTTTAGGGTATCTGTCACACTGTTCTGACTTCCACAGGTACTAGGTATATACATGATGGAAAACATATATGCAGGCTAGGCATCAATGTACATAGAATAATTTTTAAACTTAGAATGAAATGAGTATACTATAAGGCCATAGGATAGCAACATAATTATAGAATTCATATCATACATTCACTCAATTGCAAGTGAAGGCACATTGTTCCATAAGACCAGTAGGTAAATCGCATTGTTAAGAAATCACAAACCCAACTGTGACTCATCCTGTTACTAGGGGTAAATGAAATTATGGTATGGGAAAAGTAAAAATTGTCAGGTTTCTTCCTGGTGTCAAAGTTAAAACCTGGCTTCCATCACTTTTATCAGATGAAGAAAAATGCACAATGGAAAATGCGTAGGTTCCCTAGGAGACTGGGTGGGAGTGGATCCACAATATTACAGGTCCCTTAATCATTTCTAGGTGTCCTCTTACTCTTCAACTGCTAAGATTTTAATCAGTGTTAAGGGAAAGCATTGGGCACTATGTTACATTAGTGAGTTACACACCATAAGTGTATATTGAATTAAAATGATTCTTTAAATTTTCCCTTTTCTTTCACTTCAGGGAATGTTTGTGGAAATCACACAGTCATCTTATGGTCTGAAAAGAGCAGAGACTAGTCCCTAAGTCAATGCTTAGCTTTACAGGCCACAATACTATAGTAATCCCCGATTCTTTGAGATCTGTGTACTGGAATGTGTACATATGTGCTGCTGATACGTGGTGACAGTAAAGCACTCATTTGAGCCTTTGGCAGTCTGTTTTCTAAAGTTGAGTGGACAGCTGGTGGATACACACAAAGAATGGCTGTGCTTATGAGCTACTCCATAGTTCCTGTGTGCTGTCACGACATGGACCGTAGCTGCATAGTGTTCACTTCTATCATGTGCTAATCTCAACTGTGTGTAACTGTTCTTTAAGCATTACATGTACTCTGATGGTTCTCCTCGGTCAACTTATGAAGTATATCAGCTCTTTTTGGTGTACCAGTGCAATAAAAACCATAATTCTATTTTTGCACATCCAGTTTGGTATTTCAAACTGGATACAATCAATACTATGCTTCATACAGCCATCTCCTCTCCACAATATTATTATTCTAATGAACAGTAAAGCTATTCTTCCAGGTTTAAATTTTCAGTGCTATTTTCTCATGCTTTACATGCAATTTATTTTAAACATCTAATCCTAAGAAAATTAAAATAAATAAATAAATTTGTGACCATACTATAAAAAGAACCAAAATAGGGGGTGTTAATGGTTTAATTATTAAACCATTTTGGATTTATCCAGTTTTCAATACCAAACTGCATATGCAAAAATAGAATCATGGTTTTTATTACACTAGTACACCCTAGGACTTCAGTTCAGTCCTCAGCAAGACTTCAGTTCAATCAATAGCTTGGTTTGGCAGCACATACTTGTAATCTCAGTGCTGGAGAGGCAGAAATGGGCAGATCTCAAGCTCACAGACAAGCCAGCAAAATCTAATCAGTGAGGAACAAGTCCCCAATGTGAGTACAGTCTCCAAAAACGAGGTATATGGGTCTTTAGGAATGAAAGACAGCTACAGATGAACTCCAGGCTCTGCACTGACACTAATGAATGTGTGTCTGAGAACAGGTTTGTACCCTAAATGCACATGCATATGAACAAACATACACATCCCTTACAAACACTAGTACACACACACACACACACACACACACACACCAGAGAGAGAGAGAGAGAGAGAGAGAGAGAGAGAGAGAGAGAGAGAGAGAGAGAGAAGCAGAGAGAGAGAGACAGAGGAAAAGAGAGAGACACAGAGAGACACAGAGAGGAAGAGAGAGACAGAGACACAGAGAGAGAGACAGAGAAAGAGACAGAGAGAGAATCAAAATACTGAGTCAACATTTTCTTGAAAATGGAGGAAAATATGTTATAAATATATAATACTATTAAACAATGAAAAAAAGAATAAAAGCGAAAACCAAGATATTTATAACAACAAAAACAAATTAGAGGGTATGATTTTAAAGCAAATAAATCAGTCATAGAAAGATGGACACCATATGGGACTTGTAAATATTTGATTTATAAAATTCTAATTTTCACTTTTGTTTGAATAAAGATTTCCTTGTATAAACAGTTATGGAAACATCACATGATGTTCACTGTGTATAATTTATATCATGACATTGGGTAATAAATACAACTGGACATAGTTCCTTTCCTTTTGCCTTCTAAATAATTGGAGTGCTTACTATCCCCTTGTCTACCCAGCTGCCCACTACAGAGATGGCTTGGGTTATCTAGTTGGCTTTTCTATTCTCACCTTTAAGCATCTGCACTGTATGAGCAAGAGACTATTGAGTGATGCACAAAACTCATCCAGCTATCCCTCTAGAGGGTTCCTGTCTCCATGTGCTTCCTCCCAGTCCCATGGATCCCCTTTCCCTGTCCATTTCCCTTCTGTTTCTCATCTCCCGCTTTCCCTTGCTATTTTCACACTTAACAATATTCTCCTCGCCAACCCATGCCTCTTGCTCCACACCCCAAAAGTTCACGGCTTCTTGTTCATGGTTTCTATACTTGTTGTTTATCTGGATAATGTACTTTGACCCAAGGTATCCTTAAAGCTTGTCCTCAGACTTCTCTCAAAAATAGCATTCCCTTAGTAGCTATCTACTCTATCTTTCTTATCCCATAATTTCTCACAAGACACATCCATTTTTATGTCAAATTTATTTTAGCAAAAATTTCCATTTCATAAAAAATGCAGAATTTTTATTTTCCCATGGTCTAGTCTCCACACTAGAATGTAAGCTCTGTTTAATTATTATTAGAACTCAATGCTGAGAACAATTATGTGATACAAGGGTGTGTTGGATGAAAGTTTAGTAAATGAAGAGAATAGGAATTTCTTGCTGCAAATACATTAGCAAATATATTTTGTACATGTTTCAAACAGAACATAAGTAATAATTTTAATAATATAACCAAAATTTAAAAATGTTTGTGAACATCTTTATGAAAGCACACCTTCCGTTTCTTTTGTTAGACTCCCTAGCTATGGTAAAGGCTAGATATAGACATAGTTTACAGTGTATGTTTTAACAAATTCAATTAATTTTCCTCATCCCTATTTATAACAATAGGTAGTGGTTTAAAATACAATGGTAGAATCTGAAATATACTAAAGCTAACAGATCAGGAGACAATTGTTGCTATGAAGATAAATTATTGCTCACGTCTCAAGAGTAGACCCCGAGCTATGTGATAGATAAACTGAAGGCAGAAGTATGAAGGTCACCACTGAGATGAAGAGAGACGGAAAAACTCAGGGCAAAAACCGATTTCTGGCGGAGGTCTAATAGGTGAATGAAAAATTCACAAAGGAAGAGTTACATTTCCTACTGAAGTGTGTCTCAGTGCAAAAGGTCAGTATTATGAGAAATCCATGTGAACCAAGTGAACAACCACCGTCCATTCTGCCTGGGAGCGAATGGATCCAGATCTCTGAATCCACCCCAAGAAGAAGACAAAGGGCCGCGAGCCCCCACCCTCCTTTTAAGCGATCATGCATGTGATCAGAAACCACGCCCTAAGGCTTATACCTCAAAGTTAATTGGTGGAACGAATTTCTACTACAGGTCAAAGTGGCAGCTTTTGCAAATTTCATCTTCCAAAACATATTCAAGTGGTTCTCTGGCGACCTGACATTCTCTATTCTCATACAGTCGTATGCTCCAGTATTTTGCTGCAAAATAAATGTTGAGACAGAAACAACACTCTGGTATTTCACTTAATAAAGTTATACACATACCTTATTCTTTCTTCCTTTTTTAAAAGTACGGATCAAAGAATTCTTACAGAATATTAACTTAACAGAGGTTGTGTCAATGCATTTGGGGGATCAGATGTATGCCTATGCTGTGTCTGGATACTCTGTGACAGAAAATCAAATCTTTTCCCATGTAAACAGCACTGTTTAGCAGATGAGAAGCATTCTGAGTACAGATTAGTGTGCCTTCTTTTACAATAACAGGCATCTTAAACTCCAAGGCAGGCAAAGCAGGGTTTAAATATTGTAATCTAAACCACTCTAGCACGTGAAACATCTCTACTGGGCTGAGCTGCTGATTGAAATGTCTGGCCTCAATTGCCAGCCCCATCTTTTGTGCTTGCTCTACATAGCATAAGGAAACTTTTCTTCCTGACAAGAAACGAAACATTTCTGCCAGCTGAAGTGACATTGTGTTCACTCAATAAGGATACAAGGCCCTGAGGTCCTTCAGCATGAAAGAGAGCAAAGAAATCCTCATTAGCTAACTGAGGGGGAACGAAGGTCATCCCACAGAGAGAATGTCATGCTTACACGTCACCTCAAACATTTGTTCTTCATTAATTTTGTAAACCCAAGCTGGGCTATCATCGAGGCTCATTTTAATATTCTGCTCTCTGTCAGAAATAATGGTGAGGTTGTTTGTGTCCTCTGTAATGTACATAAGAGGACAAAGTACGATAATCTGCCTCCGCATCAAGAAATTCAAGCAATGCTTTATGAGATAATATGATTAGATTTGATGTTGGTAATCAGCTTGTATTTCTCAGAAGAAATAAACTAGGACTGTAGTCATCCATTTTAAAGATTTTATTATATAAATTAAAAAACTCACCGTTATTCTTAGTGGTGAGAAGATACAAAGAACTGGATAGTTGTAGCCTTGAATCATAAAAAGTTTGCTTATTAGAGATCTCTAAGTCACCCTGTCTAACCAAAGACACTCTTTATACCAACACAACAGAATCAAGGTACTGGCTATAGAGAAAACACAATGGCTTTTGTATTTTAAGTCTAATGTTTTCTCATAAGGGAGAAAACAGCAGAAGCAGAGTGTCACACCAGCATGCTGCCAAAAGCACCTTTAAAAATACATATCACTCCTGCTGTCAGCAGCACTGGATAGTTTACCTTTGGATAGCATATATCCATCATTTTTTGTAAATTGAGATGCTATAGGTTTTGACAACAATAAAAAATTCAGAGGTTTTAGCAGACATATATGGCTTTTTTTTCAATAAAAATGAGAATGTATTAAATAGAGATTTTTCTTCTTGGGAACATATGCTTTTAGTAGCTTAAAAATAATCTCAATAAGTGTGCTAAATATGTCTGGAGTGTAAGACATGTTTCCGAGTGGCCACCTGCTATTAATAATAAGTACTTCACGGGGCCAAGGAGATGGTTTAGTGGGTGGTACTGCTTGCTACCTAACCAAACAACTTGTTTTTTATCCTGGGGACCCACATTCGGGAAGGAGAGACCTGACTTCTTCAAGCTGTCCTCTGATGTCCATATGAGTAAAAGTGGTATTTGAGAATACACACATACATACACATGAAATAAATAAATACATAAATGTCAATAAATGTATTTTACACAAACAAATGTAAAATAAAATGGCAATGACAACTGTTATAAGAATTACTTGTGACTCTTCAGCTAATAACACAAAATTTTGAAGTATTTAATTTAAAAAAAGTATATTAAAGATTCAAGGCAAGAGATGAGCAAGAATTCTAATAAAATGTCATATATAATTACAATTTTAAGTCAATATATTATTATTTCATGGGGTCTCTTCAATAATTCCTTTGATTAAAATTGAGAAGACCAATAAATAACATGGCAAACATAACACTATATTAGGCAAAGTTTAGGAATAACATTTTTAAAGCAAATCTTTGCTTTAAATGAGTATGCATGATCATCTGAACTATATTAATATTCTAAAACAAAATAATCTACAGTAAAGTTTTCATGAACTTTTCTTAGGTGAAAAATGTAAAGTTATTTATGAAGGGTATCAGAAATCATAACATTTCCTACTGTGAAATTCACTGACTATGAGAGCAGAAATCATGAAACATGAATTTATTGTGAAGTGAATGCTACTATCAACAATTTGGGTGTTTTATTTAAGGTTTAAGCTCTAAAAATATTCCAGGTGCACATCTCCTAATAAAATGCTATTGCCCATGATAAAAATAATCATATAATATATAATACTTACCTAGAGGAAAAAGATCTGTAACTATAGACACATATATCTATCTACATGTGTATATGCTAGTAAATTTTAGGAAGACAATTTTGAAAATGGGGAAGTAGATGAAGTGTTCCTTTTTGTTCCATATATAAAAATGCAGTTAATCTTGTGTCCTGCCACATTATTGAAGGAGTTTATCAGCTGTAGAAGTTCCCTGGTAGAATTTTTGGGGTCGCTTATGTACACTATCATATCATCTGCAAATATTGAAAGTTTGACTTCTTCCTTTCCAATTTGTATCCCCCTGACCTACTTTTGTTGTCTAATTTCTCTAGCTAGAACCTCAAGTACTATATCGAATAAATATGGGGAGAGTGGACAGCCTTGTCTTGTTTCTGATTTTAGTGGAATCACTTTGAGTTTCTCTCCTTTTAATTTAATGTTGGCTGTCAGCTTGCTGTAAATTGCCTTTATTATGTTTACATATATTTCTTTTATTCCTGATCTCTTTAGAACTTTTATCATGAAGGGGTGTTGGATTTTGTCAAAGGCATTTTCAGCATCTAATGAAATGATCATGTGTTTTTTTTTTCTTTCAGTTTGTTTATATGGTGTATTGTATTGACAGATTTTCTTATGTTGAACCATCTTTGCATCCCTGGGATGAAGCCTACTTGAACATGGTGGATAATTTTTTAATGTGTTCTTGGATTCAGTTTGCCAATATTTTGTTGAGTGTTTTTGCATCAATGTTCATGAGGGAGATTGGTCTGTAATTCTCTTTCTTTGTTGCATCTTTGTGTGGGTTGGGTATCAGGGTCACGGTAGCCTCATAAAAAGAATTTGGTAATGTTCCTTCTGTTTCTATTGTGTGGAACAATTTGAAGAGTATTGGAATTAGTTCTTTGAAATTCTGGTAGAATTCTGCACTGAAGCCATCTGGTGCTGGACTTTTTTTGGTTGAGAGACTTTTAATGACTGTTTCTATTTCCTTAGGGGTTATTGGTCTATTTAAATAGTTTGTCTGGTCTTTATTTAACTTTGGTATGTGGTACCTATCCAGAAAATTGTTCATTTCTTTCAGATTTTCCAATTTGTGGAGTAAAGGTTTTTGAAGTATGACCTGGTGATTCTCTGGATTTCCTCATAGTCTGTCTCCCTTCTTTTCTGATTTTGTTGATTTGGATGTTTTCTCTCTGCCTTTTGGTTAATTTGGATAATGGCTTGTCTATCTTGATGATTTTCTCAAAGAACCAACTCTTTGTTTTATTGATTCTTTGTATTGTTCTCTTTGTTTCTATTTCATTGATTTCAGACCTCAAGATCAGGTTTGGAAGGAGTGCAAAGGAAACTAGACAAACTAGTGGAAAAGCATGAACTGTGGACCAATAGCTGAGGAGCCCCTCTGGATAAGCGAGACAGTTGTTTGGCTTGAACTGTTTAGGGAGCCCCCAGACAGTGGGGCCAGGACCTATCCCTAGTGCATGAGCTGGCTTTTGGGTGTCTAGTGCCAATGGTGGGACACTTTGTGCAGCCTTAGTGCAGGGAGGAGGGGCTTGGACCTGCCTCAACTTAATGTACCAGGCTCTGCTGACTCCCCATGGGAGACCTTGCCTTGGAGAGGGTGGGATTGGGTGTGTGTTGGGGGGGAGGGCTGGTGGTGGGAGGACAGAGGAATCTGTGATATATATATATATATATATATATATATATATATATATATATATATACACACACATTAAGATGCTATAAAAATGCTCAGCTGTCCTTTTCTTATAGCAGAAAGTTAAGGCCAAACTGTGAAGCACAGCCTTCAATCATACATCAAACTTTATATCTAGTGAAACTTAATGAAAAACCACCATCTGTTGTAGTTTTTCCTTGAGTTCAACTTGATTGTGATGCTATATGAAAGCTAATCACAATGCCAGAAATATTTTGCCTTTTCTATATCACAAGTTGGCATATGTTAGGAAATATTGATTGGCAGATGAGTGGAAGCAGGATATAACCCAGAATAGTGAAATAATGTGCTTCCATGATGTATTTTTACTCCTATGCTATTATTGCTTTTATTTGAGAATATTAAAAATAATTATTGTCTTCAATTTTCTGTGTGCCTAGTCAATCCTATTGTTTTCTGCAAAAATAATCTGAAGTAAACAAAAAAATCTCAAACCAAACATAAATGTTATTCAACCCTTGTTACCATCTATAATCGTCACAATATATCGGGTTTCTTTAAAAAGGCTTATGTTAGGCCTGCCATAGAACCAGATAGACCACCCACAGAGCTTCTCCAAACTTTCTCTTTCCCCAAACCCAATCTCCTGGTCTCATCCCTAGCACTGCAACAGAATACCAGCGGCAGCCTTCCCTCACCCTTCCCCACATCTCCTGGGTATCCCATGGACCATCTCCTCCTAGCCTCCCTATCCAAACTCTTTCAGTATTTGAGTCCCCAACTCCATCAAGTACCCTGATAACTCAAGGGCATCTCTCCCCAGTGCAACAAGTTAGCTGAAGGCAGATCCACACCTTACTACAGCTTCTAAGATCAAATTACTTCTGACCTCTACAGCTGAAAACCTTCTGTGGTCTCCCTTTATTCTCTGGCCCCAACCCCAATGGATCACCAAGAACTTCTCTAACATTCCTTCCCCTAACCCATTTCACTTATAAAGTCTCAACATATAAAGTCTCAATAAGAAATAGAATGACAGACCAATTTCCCTTATGGGTATAGATGTAAAAAATACTCAATGAAATACTTGCAAACAGAAACCAAGATCACATCAAAAAGATCATCTAACATGATTAAGTATGCTTCATTCCATGGGTCCAGGGATGGTACACAAAATTTAGTAAACATAATCCACCACATAAACAAAAGGAAAAAAATATGACTATCTCTATACTGAAAAACTTTGACAAAATCTGACACTCCTTTATGATTAAAAAATACTGGAGAGCCGGGCGGTGGTGGCGCACGCCTTTAATCCCAGCACTCGGGAGGCAGAGGCAGGCGGATCTTTGTGAGTTCGAGGCCATCCTGGGCTACCAAGTGAGTTCCAGGAAAGGCGCAAAGCTACACAGAGAAACCCTGTCTCGAAAAGACAAAAAAAAAAAAAAAAAAAAAAAAACTGGAGAAACTAGGGAGAGATACAAGGGATATACATAATAAAGGCAATTTACAGCAAGCCTATAGCCAACATCAAATTAAATGGAGAGAAACTCAAAGCATTTCCACTAAAGTTGCAAACACAATTCCATATTTGTTTTATATAATGCTTGAAGTTTTAGCGATAGCAATAAGAAAACTGAAGGAGATTAAGGGATATAGTTTGGGAAGGAAGAAGTTGAAGTATCAATATTTATAGATAATATGATAGTATATTAAGTGATCTTAAAATTCCACTAAGGAACTCCTGTAGCTGATAAACACTTTAAGCAATGTGGCTGGATACAAGATTAACTCAAAACATAAAAATAAGTAGCCCTCTTATGTACAAAGGACAAAAGGACTGAGAAAGAATTCAGGAAAATAATGCTTTTCACAATATCCTCAAAAGATCTATAATATCTTAGGGTAAATATCTAAGCATATATATATATATATATATATATATATATATATATATATATATATCCTGGATGTTGGCATGCAGAAGGATATATATATAATGTACACACACACACACACACACACACACACACACACACACACACACAATCACCCTGCACAAAACTCAAGTCAAAGACCTTAACATAAAACTAGATATACTAAACCCAATAAAACACAAAGTCTGGATTAGTCTTGAACACATTGGCACAAGAGACAATTTTTTAAATAGATCACTGATAATGCAGGTACTAAGATCTACAATTATTAAATGGGACCTCATGAAACTGAAAAGCGTCTGAAAGCCAAAAGACACTATCAATCAGATAAAGTCCCAGCCTAGAGAAAGGGAAAAGATTTTTTTTATCAACTCTAATAGAGGTCTAGTATCCTAAATATGTAAAGAACTCAAGAAACTAGATATGAAAACATCAAATAGCTCTTTTTAAAAAATGGGGAATGGATCTGAACAGAGAATTTTTAATAGAGAAATTTCAAATGGCTGAGAACCACTTAAAAAAGTGTTCAAAATCCTTAACCATCAAGGAAATGAAAATCAAAACTACATTGATATTTCACTTTACAATGTCAGAATGGCTAAGATCAAAAATACAAGTGACAGCTCATGTTGTTGAGGATGTGGAGCAAGCAGAACGTTCCTCCATTCCTGGTGGGAGTACAAACTTGTATAGCCACTATGGAAATCAATATGGTTCCTCAGAATGTTGAGAATGTATCTACTTCAAGACCAAGCTATACTATTCTTTAACATACACCCAAAAGATACTCCATCTTACTAGAAGGGAAGGCTAGGAAGAGGTAGGGATTGGAGTGGAAGGAGGGATCAAATAGTGAGGGTGATGGGTTAGGGAGAGAGAGTGTGGGGAGATATGGATGGAATGAGAGGGATTTGGGAGATGATGTGGAAATCTAGTTCAGCCAAAACTTCCAGGAATCTAAAAAACTGATCCTAATGAGGAGTCCTAGCAAAGGAGATACAGTCTCAACTGGACAACTCTTATAGCCAGGCTAGGCTTCCAGTGGTGGGATTAGAGTATATTCAATTGGTTCGTTGACCAAAGTTGTCCTATGGAATCCCCAAACAACCTAAGATAATGGTAAGACAAAGGCTGTCTCTGTAAACTGACAGAGGGACCCCATTGCTGAGGACAATACCTGTACAACTCATCAAACATGGAGAAAAGTCAAGCTGGTGCCTATTCAGAGCCCTCACCCCTATGTTCTAGTCCCTTTGATGTGGGAGGGTACTCTGTAAGCTACTGAAAGATAGACTTGGATACCAACCCAGCCACAAAACCTTTGATCTACATTCTGTTCTGCCTACAAAATATGCTAAGACAATGGTGGCTCAGAAGTATGGGAGTAGCCAATCAATGTCTAGATCTAAGGTCTACTTTATGTAAAGGAACTCACACCTGACACTGGTTGGGTAAATGAAAACCAGAGACTATATAACCCAGGGATCTGAGTGCTGTGGATATCACTCTATATAAATAAAACACTGATGGCAAGTGACCAGGCAGGAAGTATAGGCGGGACAAAGAGAGAAGAGAATTGGGGAAACAGGAAGAAGGAAGAGAGAGACTGCAGCCACCGCCAGGAGAAGCAGCATGTAGAGACTCTGGTAAGCCACCAGCCACGTGGCAAGGTATAGATTTATAGAAATGGGTTAATTTAAGATAAAAGAGCAGTTAGCAAGAAGCCTGCCACGGCCATACAGTTTATAAGTGATATAAGCGTCTGAGTGATTATTTTATAAGTGGATTGTGGGACTGAGGGGCTTGGGGAACCTGGAGAAAAGCCCTCCAGCAACATCTGAGGTAAAACCAAACACTAATTGTCTAGAAAAATAAAACCATTAAATTAATCCTGACACTATTCTGCTATACTTGTAGATCAGAGCCTTATCCAGGCATCATCCAAGAGGCTTCTTCTGGCCGCAGATGACCAGACATTATGGAGAGAGAGAGAGAGAGAGAGAGAGAGAGAGAGAGAGAGAGAGAGAGAGAGAGAGAGAGAGAGAGACAGAGAGAGAGACAGAGAGAGAGAGAGAGAGAGAGAGAGAGAGAGAGAGAGAGAGAGAGAGAGAGAGAGAGATTCTAAATTAGAGGCCTCCATTAAATCCTTCCCCTGAGAGCTCACAGAATTCCCTGAAAGAGGAGGCAGAGAGGACGGAGGACACCAGAATAAGACCCTCTGAATCAACTAAAGTAGGTATATATGAGCTCACAGAGCAAGTGCAGTGCTTAGACAGGTCTGCACTAGGTTCTCTGTGCATATATTTTATTTATTAGCCTAGTGTTTTTATGGGACTCCTGTGAGAACAAATGAGTCTCTACTCTTGTGCCTGCTCTTGGGACTCTTTTCCTCCTATAGGATTGTGGTATCCATCTTCCATATGTATTTTTTTGCTTCATCTTCCTATATTTTATTTTGTCATGTTTGTTTTTTCTCTTTTAGAAGCCTGTTCTTTTCTAATGAGAGACAGAAAGGGAGTGAGTTTGGAGGAGAGGGAAGGTGGAGGGGAATTGGGAGGAGCAGAGATAGAAACTATAATCTGGATATATTGTGTGAAAAGAATATTCTATTTTCAATAAAAAACAAAAAGAAAAAATAATAGTTTATGCAAATTATATCACAATGGCACATGTTTATGTGTTCCCCATTTATATTATTTTTTATAATATATATAATATATTATATAATATTGTGATATAATTTAAAAGAACAATGTAAATACTTAGCATGATTTCATGATGTGAGTTGATCTGACTGCATCTCAGAAAAGATTTTAATCCAAATCTTTGTATCCTTAAGATAATAACATTCACCTCTCTATCTTTCTTGTTTCCTCCCTCTGAAAAAAATTTTATATAGATTATGAAAAGCTCAATTCTAAAATGATATATCACATTTCATTTTTCTTTTCTGTGTTTTCTGTTTTCAATATTAGTATTATTTTGCAAACAAATTTGATGATATTACCCCAGAATCACCATTCTGTATGAAAACACCCTTCTTTCAGACAACAAATAAAAACCAAGTGTGTTACTTTTGATCCCAACTGAACGCCTGTCCACATTCCTTCTCTGTTCTATGTATTCTACTCACTCCAATCATTCAGTCTCTTCCCTATCTGTTCTTCTCATGTGCTCACACTACAGTCACAAAAGTTGTCTCACTTTTTTAGTAATACCAATTTCCCTGCAGCATGTGAGGTAATAGAACAGCATATGGGCCCTATTCTAGAATATTTCTTTGTCTCTTTGTGCAAATGGAAAGGAACACTGAGTAACATACTTTTCACTCTAGAACATTCAGTTTCAATATCTCCTTATGGATTTTGCTCTGTATCTTGCTAGTCTATTGGTCAGATGTTTTCTACTTTAATTTAACCCCAATTTTATGTATTTCTAACAGAACAAAGTGTACATTATCTGATGTATATGAAAGTCTACCCAAAGAAACTGTGTGGTACTTAATGTCTAGTTCAGATTATCATGTCATCAAACAAGGATAATGCATGGCCTACCCAATCCTTAATGTGCACTGACAAAATAGGCACCATTTTGGAATTTTATAAATCACTATGCGGTAATGTTTAGTCCCTTCTTTAGAAGTAATCTCTCCTTATAAACATATACAAACTGTTCTATAAATGTAAATAAAATAAATTAATTGAAATTGTATCTACATTAAATAAGCATGTCATGAAAGAATAAACATATCATTAAGTATTTAGGAGAATAAATCAAGTTTTCTACATATCAAAATTTCATTTAGGCTGTGTTTGATGTAATCATTCTTTCTAAGTCATCATAAATATACCACATTTATGTTTTAGTCAACATCAAAATATTTAGAAACAAAGTAACCTTTCAATCATCTGGCTTTTATCTACAATATTTAACTGTACATAGTAACATTTTAATGAAAAAATATATATTTATACTCATTTTTATTTGTATTCATTTCATATTTATCTATCCTTTTAAATATTAAATTAGGGGCATATTTTGGCTCTGATAATAGGAAAGATAAAATCACCACTTCTTTCAGTGTTTTTCCTTTCTTTCTTACTACTTGCTTTCTGGGAGTTCTCATCCTGTCTTGCTTTTTAATTCTTTCTCTCTTTATTCACCAGCTTCTCTTCCCCATGATTATACCTTTGTTTGTCAACATAGCTGCCCAACAAAATTCAACACACACAGAGAGGAAGCCTTTTCCTATGGCTGTAATTTGACATTGTTGCCTTGCAAAATTCTCCTTTTCTTTAGTTCTTGGGGTAGAAATTAACAACTAGTATGAATTCTTAAAATAAAAGCGTCTCTTAAAACTTTCATGAGATCAGAAGACAGTTTACACTGGCAGAACTGTTTGAGTTATCCTTTATTATGTGTTATCTTCCTACATAAATATCTGGTTATTTTTAGTTAATGGATTAATGAGCTGCTCCTTGAAATATTATAATTAACTACCATTTGACTGATAGAAGAAGCCAATTCTCTGATGGGAAAATGAGAAAGTTGCAGGAATTCTAATCCCTAATGCAGAGCGTATCTGAGGCAAATATTACTGCCCTGCACGCTTTGCCTTGTTAGAGAAAACTGTTTTCAGTCCCATCAATCTCAGTCTATTTATTTAGAAATTACTGAGTTATTAGAGCTGCTGTCTGGTCTCTGGTGTTTAATTTTCACCCTGCATCACATTCAGAAATCCTGGCTGCTGACGAAGTGCTGTGTGCTTCCATTTCTGCATCTTCCATTCCTAGAAAATGAATCTTGCTGTGAAAAATGAAGATTAATGGGCTTCATAATGACTCTCCCCTGCTAAAGGCAATCTGAATAAAGAGGAATGGAAGCATGCATGTGTATGTGTGTGTGTGAGACAGCATGTGTGTGTGCTTGTAGAAAACATTAAAGGGTGAAAAAAACATACAGGAAAAGACTATGGATTACTTTGGATAAATGTAAACTGACTATAGTGGCCTCACAAAACTAAACCGAACCACAATATGACACAATAATTACACTTTTTCTATAAATATTTAGGTTATATACAAACACAGAAACATACATATCCATACATAACAGGAGAGACTTGAATAGATATTTCTATATCAATGTCCATAGCAATTTTATTTACAATAAGGGGTGTAAATAAACCAAATTTTCATTATTGATGCAATATATGCATGTATTTCAAATGCAAACGTGTGTGTGTGTGTGTGTGTGTGTGTGTGTGTGTGTGTGTAGATGTATTCCTCAAATTAGCCCTCTCCAAAATTGACAATTTTGCAGTTTTACTTTAGGACAAATTATGTAGGCTTCCCATTGACCTGAAACAAGACTATGACACGTTTATCATGGAGAAGAAGCCCTGGACTGCATTCTGTAAGAAAGTCACAATTCACAAACAGGACTATAAATTCTCTTTTTTTCTGGCAACTTGTGAATTTCTAATTGTTCTTACTTCATTTTAATTAAGAAAATATAATTACCCTATTTATTTTGCATATGTCAGCTTAAACAGCATGCTTTAGAACATTTTAACCAAACTAAGGTGACAAAGTCATATTTTTGTTAGAATGAAAGATTTTATGGATGCACCAAGATTTATGCTTAATTATATCCTTGTATTGCCATTAAATTCACATACATTAGAGTGCTTAAGGAACTTGTGATACTTGCTGACATTTGGTTTTGGATATAGGATTTTTAATGATATAAAAATATACACATATGTGTGTATATATTTGAAATGCAGATATGTATATGCATATTTAATTATTACACTGGGGAAAAAGATTTTACTTTAATGAATATATTCATCATGAATATTAAATATGATTGACATTAAATAGATCGGCAGTAGATTTCTAACCAATGTTCTCCTTAAAATCTTAAGAATGTCCACTTCTTGAATTACTGTGAGCCAGTTGCCAAAAGTCCAATTTCCTTTCTCTCCTTTCAGTTTCTAGAAATTGTTACACACTGCTGATCTTTGCTTAATGGTGTGACATCTTGAGCTGAGCTGAGCTCTGGCTCTGCTGAAGGTGGTCATTGATCCAGAATCTTCTGCCTTCTTAGAGAATAAAACTTGGTATAACCCCACCCCTACACTTTTTCTTATCAATTTACTTTAACACTCTCCAAAAATTTCCAGTGATTTTCTTTGGCAGGAATCTTATAAATATTAACAGGCTCAGTGGTAGGCAAGAAACACTTTTAAGGGTTTGGCATTCTAACTGAACTGCAACTCTAAGGACTTCAGTCTCATTTGATCATGGTCTGTTATTTAGTGCTGATTGTTCACAACATGTAGAACATTTAAAAATAAAAATAGTATTTCTTGAATGCATGAGATAGGGCAGCCATGGACTCCAGATTTTAAAAGCCTAATTAGTATTGTACCAAAAATAAATTTAAAATGTACAGAACAATGGTCTTACACCATAAATGGAATCAAGAGAAAGGTGAGTCCGTTTCCAGAGCTATTTCAATGTTGATCAAGACAAAGTACCAGTTTGGTGATAGTCTGTCTTTAACTCACCTCTGATTGGTGGCTCTTTTCCTCTTTAACAGAGTGAATGAAGCAACCTTACACATACCTGGTGATAATGTTTAGCAGGTTTTAATAAAGCCTTCTTTTCTGTGGTACATACTTTTAGTATGCTTACGTTCAGTGATACAAATGTTCAAGTCTACTGTTGCATGAAGTAAATATCTATCTAAATAAATGAAGTAAATATCTATCTAAATAAAATCAATATAAAGAAAAATATAAATTACAGAACAAACCCAGAGAATTCAGAAATGACATTATCATAAAAGCAGCCTAGGCTGTCTGCTGTGGAATAATGCTTTTGTACACTGGTTTAATAAAACACCAATTGGCCAGTAGCCTGGCAGAAGTATAGGTGGGATAAACAGACAAGGAGAATTCTGGGAAGAGAAAAGCTGAGTTAGGAGACACCAGCCCACTGTCCAAGGGAGCAGCATGTAATGGCACACAGGTAAAGCCATGGAAAATGTGGCAACATGTAGATTAACAGAGATGGGCGGAGTTTAAGTGTAAGAGCTAGTTAGTAGTAAGCTAATGGCCGAGCAGTTTTAATTCATATAAGCCTCTGTGTTTTAACTTGGGTCTGAGTGGCTATGGAGTGGACTGGGCAGGACACAGAAAAACTTCAACTACAGCTGTCTAAACAAGTGAAGCATTTTACTAGATAAAATATGGGTACCCCTCTACAACTATAGGGTGTGATTATGTATTTTCAAAGTTGTACAACCTTTGTTGATGTAGCATGATTACTCTGTATAGTGTTACAGAAGGAGATTATGATCTTTAACACCTGATTCAGTGACACATGTAACTTTTCATAGGAATGAGTCATTGAAGAGGGAATTACAATAAAGTACAACTTTATCCTATTACAAACTGGACCAGTCACATCAACAAAGCGTAGCTCACAGGCCCTAAAATGCTTAGTAGAAATTGTATATAGTGAAAGACAAAAAAAATAAAAAAAAATCACAAAATGGTTGACATGGAAAAAGTCAGAAGTACTCAGGTAGGCAGTCCTTGTTCATTCATTTCATCATCAAGGCTGCTTTCTTACTTTAGTGGAAGTAACCTTGCAGACAGACCTCCCAAAGACTCAGTGCCAGCATTAGGAAAAATGTCACAAGGATCTTAGCAACTAGTGGGTACAAAATATACCTGGCATATTTAGATCTGACAAATGATGACTATCACTATTAATGGAAATTTACAAGAAGCATCATCAGTGGTAGGTGATTAACATAAAGGAACATGGCATACCTGACTAGGACAAAAGTTAAGGTGATTCCAAATGAAAGGAAGATAATCAACAAACCCACTGACACTATAGGTAACTTTTCAGGCAAGCTGGAATAGAAGATGTAAAGAGAAACATTAGATGAGAAAGATAATTGTAAACTACATAGGGAATTTTGTCTGCACTTTATGGTTTAGTAATATTTATGTGGTCTTTTAACTTGGCAAACATATTAAAGTTAAGCTGATGTCTTATGTTTTACATTACATGTTTAAATAGCAAAGGCCTTAGGGAATGGGTATTTATAAATATTCCTGCGTTGCAAAATAAAAAAAAAAAACTATTGTGTAAAGTGATTTCACATTCATAAAATGTTAGAAATATCTTAATATATTATTACTTAAGTACTCATCAAATAGATGAACTTCACTAAGATATATTCAGATTAAACATATAAATAGAAATTGATAGCCATACAGCAACCTGAAATATAAACAATTCGAGGTTGTCAGAAATTAAATTTTCATGTTAGGAAATACTGATGGCTTCATAAAAATCGTTTAATGTGGCATCTTTCTGCAATAACTACATATCTTGTCTAATACCTTCTCAAAGGGCAACAAGAGTCCCAAACTCAATTAATCACTAAAATTTATTTACACTGTTTCCTTTACTCCAGTTACCCCAGTAATCTTAAATACATATCTCAGATACTTTATTTATTCCCATATAATCTATATATGTACCATATTATATACTCAATTACTTAAAGTAATTGTCCAGTTTTCCCAATCCAGAAGTTCTTTATTTTATATTCCTCAAAAGCTGTATAACCAATGACAATAGCTTTATGGGCCAAAAGATTTCATTCCTTTTTGACAATGCAATCATTCAATATTTCTTTACACCAGAGTAGAATGCATGTCTCTGTTACATATATGCATTAAAATTAGTTATATCCTCTGATACTACAGATAAATTATCCGTTCTTCTATAGTACCACATCAAAACCACCTAAGAGAAAAAGTACTGTGCCTCTTATATTGAACATTAGCATTCTGTCTGTCTTCAAACTGTGTTTCCTCCCCATTCATAACTGTTTCTTCAGGTTTAGTTTTTTCAACAAGAAAGTTACATAACATGGAAGAGTCCAGAGGGAGCACTTTCTACTTAGGCACAAAAGATCTCTATTCTTATTTAAATATTTTACTCAACATTTGTGTTCTGGACACCATTTTAAGCATAGAAAATGTAGCCACGACCACAAAAAAGAATTCACTTGATCATGGAGCTTAACATCTAATTGGAGAAATCAATCAAGCTAGTCTACAACTGCAAAGTCATGTGACCAGAGATTGATCTTAATAAATAAATGTGGCATGCATGGTGGAACTCCAGTCCAGGAGTACCCTAGATCGGGGTCCCTATTCTATCTCTTCTGACCTCTGCAGGCAACAGTAGACACATGTAGCACATTTGAAATTCCATACCTGAACACACAAAGGCAAGTTGCTTAGCTTTGCTATCAGGGTTTCTAAGTTGAAACTGGAAGAGCAAACCCATGTGAGGAGGAAATAGTTTCCCTTGAGAGAACATACTGCCTTTGAGAAAATGGATTCTAAAATGAGTGGCTCCCACAGAGAATAATTAACTGCATCATATCTTGAATATGTGATTAAGCCCAAGTTGTAATGCATCACCTGTGAAAGCTTTGTGCTTGTCAATACAATAGCTCACTAATGATTGCTAGTGTTAAGTAAATTTTTTGGCAGTCATAGACATTTGTAATACTATTGATTTTAGTTTTGTGTCCTATAAAAGAACTATTTTTGTAAAACATTAGGACTTCCACAAAGTTTGTTTGGTATATTGATGGAAACTTCTCAATTTCAGATCATTAAATTTATTCACATCTTTCTTGTTATTTGGAGTATCCCTGGAGACTGTTTTGTCATTACAAATTTCATATTCACTATGTTCTCATTGAAATATCAGAGGTGAGTTCGTTGATTCCTTTGAGAAACTGAATTTGAGAAACAGTGTGTTTGTCCAGTAGCCTATCTTATTCCCATGGTATTTTAAAAGTTGTTTTACAGAAACAGAATAAGGCACTGGGTTTTCCATAAACATTTATCTTTCTATTTAAATAATTTTTAACCTAAAGATACCTTATTGAAGGTGACTAACGTCTTTATCCAAGAGATATTTATTTTAAAAATCAGAGTCAGTCTTTTCATTTAGGTATATTGTATACATCCAAAAGAGAAAAGTCATTGGGTTTTTCTATGCAAAATAAACCAATCAATATTCTCTAGACAGTATGTTAAATACATTTTGTGCTCAAAACCATATTGTAAATTTCTCTAATTGGTTCTGTGCCTTGGATTTCACTCATGGTTCTTTGTTTTCATCTTATAGAAGAAACATCTCATTGAAAGTGAAGGCAGAGATAAAATGTATAAGATCTTGAAGACAAAGGAGGGAATTGAGGGAATCAAATTTTATTCTTATTTCTCCCTGCTCTAGGGTAAGTCAAATATTTCCTGATACTGCTTTTATAGATATAATGAAATATTTTCTCATCTTGTTATTTTTGAGAGTATTATATTGCTAAGAAACTTTTAATTTATAAATGCCACAAGTGAATATTTGCATACACATATGAATTTATAATGCACATATGTATGTATATGTGTGTATATGTGAACCTATAATTTACTGATAACATAATTATATTCATATTTCTGCTTTAAATAAGCGATGTGTATATAAGAAACTATACATATAAAAATGAAGGTAGATTAGCTTTGATTTTGCAAGCACATTATCTCTTTATCCTGTTTCCAACTTCCCTAATTCACTTGAGTATAATTCAGTTCTTAATTGGATAACTTTTAAGAACACACTTGTGAAAACAGGATGCACTAAAGTACTTCAGAATATCTTTATTTCTGATAGATCAAAGGTAACAGATAAAAGGAAAACAAACAGATATGGTCACAAATATCTCATTAAAAGTATCAGTATTTTAGTGTACAGTCAGAGGAGAGAAGTTAATTGAATAGCAGAGAAGCAACAAGTTTCTGCATTAACCTTGAACTGTATGGGAACCCAGAATGCCAGATTTGTGCCATATGTTATAGCTCCTGACAGTGTTATGTGTCTTTACCACAACACCATCTGTGCTGCTATACCTGAGCAGGGACAGTGGTTGCAAATGGAGAAAAATAATGAACTCTTGCAAAATGTTTTTTTTCTCTCTCAGCTTTTGCAGCTGATAATATATATTTCCCTTTAATAGGAAAACAAAACATATGCTTTAGAATACATCATTAGGATATCTCTGACTTCTCCTATCACTTTATATCTTACATATGTTGAAACTTGGATTTCCATTTTATAAAATAAAGAATAAACTTATGTGTAAAATACTAGGTCTGGGATTTTATCTTTCTTTACCTTGTAACTCTTGCTGGTATAGTTAGCAGGGGCTGTGTTCATTTGATGCTGGAAAAGCTGGATGCAGAGGTAGGTGTAAGACCTGATCTCACTGGCTCCAGAGGTATCCCAGTCACTTTTATTCTTTTAATGTTGGTTTTACTGTTTGTGTATTTATTATTAAATACAGACTTTATTTTTGATATTTAGATTTTCACTTTTTTATATGGTGGACCACACTATCTTTGTTTTCAGAGTTGTTTTAAACAAAGTCAATGAACCTGAAGAATATCACATATTGACAAAGGCATGTAGACAATTGTAATTTTAAAGTCATTCTTAATATAATCTGTCACATTTTTCAACTGTCAAAGAATATGCTATCTTTTCTCTGTCAGCTTCCCCATATCTGCCATAAATAGCCAATGAATGAATAGTTGAAATTATTTCTAAAGGTACACATATTCCTATGGAAGAAAAGTAACTCTACTTTCAAGTTATCCATTGAGTTATTGCTTGATATATATATATGTATATATATATATATATATATATGTGTGTGTGTGTGTGTTATTGCTTGATATATATATATGTGTGTGTGTGTGTGTGTGTGTGTGTGTGTGTGTGTGTGTGTATTATTGCTTGATATATATATATGTTTTTCAAGACTGGGTTTCTCTGTGTAGCTTTGCGCCTTTCCTGGAACTCACTTTGGAGACCAGGCTGGCCTCGAACTCACAGAGATCCACCTGGCTCTGCCTCCCGAGTGCTGGGATTAAAGGCGTGTGCCACCACCGCCCAGCGCTTGATATAATTTTATTGTCATACCAAGTACTACCAAGAGAAAAATCAAGACACTTAGAATTATAGTTTTTGATTTTATTAAAACATATCATTTGTGTGTGTGTTTGAGAGAGAGAGAGAGACAGAGAGAGAGATAGACAGAGACAGAGACAGAGACAGAGGTGTTCACATGCACATGCCACAGCACATGTGTATAAGACAGAGTATAAGTAATAAAAGTTGGTTCTCTCCTTCTAACTTGTGTGTCTCAGGGATTAAACTGAGAGCCCTGGGCTTGGGTACAAGCTATTTATCTACTGAGAAATATTGCCAGGGAAATAAATTTTTCACTCCAAAATAGTGAAATAAATATAGCTGAGAGAGAAAATGAAATCCAATAGCCCAGCTCTCTAGCTTCTAGGTCGCTGAGGTACATACTGTGCCCCTACCCTACCCATCACAGCCCCAGAGATCAGGCAGCAGCATTCTACCCCACACCCTCACCAACCATTTTCCATGGCACCAGGGATTACATGAGCCAAAGGCCCCTGTGGCACCTTTTGGAAGAAGAAGTGAGTCTCTGACCTCTGAGTGGGACAGCCCAGCTCTCTAGCTCTTAACCTAGGCCTCTGAGATACATCCCATGCCCCTAACACACCCATTGCATTCCAAGATACCAGACAGCAGCAACATTGCTCCCAAACATCCCCTGCATCACAAGTGGCCATCTGAACCACAGGCCCCATATACACTTATTGGAAGAAGAGGAACACCAGGAGGCACAGGCTCCACCTATACAAATTGGAAGAAGAAATGGGTAGACAGCAGTGTAGAATACATTCAACAACATAAGGAGTGATATGGCAACACCAGAAAGTAGTCGTTCTGCAACAGCAAGACCTGAACATCCCAACACAGAAGAAGTAGAAGAAAACAACCTTAAAAATAACTTTATGAAGACGATAGAGGCCCTTAAAGAGGAAATGAAAAATTCCCTTAAAGAAATGGAGGAAAATACAAATAAAAATTGGAAGGAATCAATAAATCTGTTAAAGAAAGCCAAGAAAAAACAATCAAAGAGGTCAAGAAAACAGTTAAAGACTTCAAAAATGAAATAGAGGCAATAAAGAAAACACAAACTGAGGAAATTCTGGAAAAGGAAAATCTGAGTACACAAACTAGACCTATAGATGTAAGCATAACCAACAGAATACACTAGATGGAAGAGAGGATCTCAGGTGTTGAAGATATGATAGAAGGAATAGATTCATTGGTCAAAGAAAATGTTAAATCTAGCAAATTCTTAACACAAAACATGCAGGAAATCTGGGACACCATGAAAAGGCCAAACCTAAGAATAGTAGAGATAGAAGAAAAAGAACTCCAGCTCAAAGGCACAGAAAACATATTCAACAAAATCATAGAAGAAAACTTTCCCCACCTAAAGAATGGCATGCCTTTAAAGGTACAAAAAGCTTATAGAACACCAAATAGACTTGATCAAAAAAGTCCCCTTGCCACATAATAATCAAAACACTAAACATACAGAATAAAGAAAGATTATTAAGAGCAGCAAAGGAAAAAGGCCAAGTAACATATAAAGGCAGACCTATCAGAACTACACCCAACTTCTCAATGAAAACTCTGAAAGCCAGAACGTCCTGGACAGATTTTATGTACACATCAAGAGACTATGGATGCCAGCCCAGACAACTATATCCAGTAAAGCTTTCAGTCACCATAGACAGAGAACACAATATGTTCCATGACAAAACCAGATTAAACAACACATATCCACAAATCCAGCCCTACAGAAATTATTAGAAGGAAAACTCCAACCTGAGGAAGGTAGCTGCACCCACAAAAACACAACAAATCCCAAAGAAGCGACACACACACACACACACACACACACACACACAACCAACAACAACAAAACCCAAAATAATAGAAATTAGCAATCAATGGTCATTAATACCTCTTAATATATATAGACTCAATTCGCCTAAAAAAGACACAGGCTAACAGTATGGGTACAAAAACAGGATCCATCCTTCTACTCCATACAAGAAACACACCTCAACTTCAAAGACAGACATTACCTCAAAGTAAAGCATTGAAAAAAAACTTTCTAATCAAATGGATCTAAGAAACAAGCTGGTATTGCTATCCTAATACCTAACGAAATAGACTTTCAGTCAAAATTAATCAAAAGAGATGGAGGACATTTCATATTCATCAAAGGAAAAATCTATCAAGGCAAAGTCTCAATTCTGAACATCTATCCTCCAAATACAAGGGCACATTTATTTGTAAAAGAAATATCACTAAAGCTTTAATCACACATCAAACCCTGCACACTAATAGTGCAAGACTTCAACACCCCTCTGTCACCACTGGACAGGTCTGCCAGACAGAAACTTAACAGAGAAATAAGGGAACTAACAGCTGCTATGACTCAAATGGACCTATGGACATCTATAGAACATTTCACCCAAACACAAAAGACTATACCTCCTTCTCAGCACCTCGTGGAACATTCTCTAAAACTGACCACAAGCTCGTTAACAGAGCACACTTCAACAGATACAAAAAAAAAAATAGAATAACCCTGTGTATCTTATTGGATCATGAAGGCTTAAAGTTAGAATTCAACAACAGCACAAATTACAGAAAGCCTACAAACTCATGGAAACTGAATAGCACTCAAATGAATCATCACAGGGTAAAAGAAGACATAAAGAAAGGAATTAAAGACTTCTTAGAATTCATTGAAAACGAATGTGCAATGTACCTAAACTTGTGGGATACCATGAAAGCAGTGCTAAGAGGAAAGTTCAGAGCACTAAGTGCCTACATAAAGAAAGTGGAGAAATCACACCCTAGTAACTTAACAGTACTCCTGAAAGCTCTAGAACAAAAAGAAGCAAACTCACTCAGGACAAGTAGATGACAGGAAATAATCAAATTGAGGGCTGAAATCAATAAAATAGAAACAATGAGAACAAAACAAAGAGTCAATGAAACAGAGTTGGTTCTTTAAGAAAATCAACAAGATAGACATACCCTTATCCAAACAAAACAAAAGGCAGAGAGAGAGAATATCCAAATTAAAAAAATCATAAATGAAAAGGAGAACTTAACAGACACTGAGGAAATCCAGAGAATCATTGTGTCATACTTCAAAAATCTATACTCCACAAAAATTGGAAAATGTAAAAGAAATGGACAATTTTCTGGATAGGTATTATATACTAAAATTAAATGAAGAACAGATAAACAATTTAAATAGACCTAGAACCCCTAAGGAAACAGAAGCAGTTATTAGAAGTCTCACAAACAAACAGAAAAAAAAAAAGCTCAGGGACAGGTGGTTTCAGCACAGAATTCTAGCAGAATTTCAAAGAGCTAATACCAATACTCCTCAAATTGTTCCACACAATAGAAACAGAGGAACATTGCCAAACTCTTTTTTTTTTTTCCAAGACAGGGTTTCTCTGTGTAGCTTTGCGCCTTTCCTGGGACTCACTTGGTAGTCCAGGCTGGCCTCGAACTCACAGAGATCCGCCTGGCTCCGAGTACTGGGATTAAAGGCGTGTGCCACCACCGCCTAGCCTGCCAAACTCTTTTTATGAGGCTATAGTTACCCTAATACCCAAACCACACAAAGATGCAACTGAGAAAGAATTACAGACCAGTCTCCCTCATGAACATTGATGCAAAAATACTCAATAAAATACTGGAATACCAAACCCAAGAACACATCAGAAAAAATCATCCACTATGATCAAGTAGGCTTCAGGGATGCAGGGATGGTTCAACATAAAAAACAAAACAAAACAAAAAACACATGATAATCTCATTAGGTGCTGAAAAAGCCTTAGACAAAATCCAACATCACTTCATCATAAAGTTCTTGCATAGATCAAGGATACAAGGGACATACTTAAACATAATAAAGGCAATATTTTATAGCAAGCCAACAGCCAACATCAAACTAAATTGAGAGAAACTCAAAGAGATTCCACTAAAATCAGGAACAAGACAAGGCTGGACACTCTCTTTCATATCTATTCAGTATAGTACTTGAAGTGAAGTCCAAGCTACAGCAATAAGACAACAAAAGGAGATCAAGGGGATACAAATTAAAAAGGAAGAAGTCAAACTTTAGCTATTTGCAGATGATATGATAGTGTACATAAATGACCACAAAAATTCTACTAGGGAACTCCTACAACTGATATATCTTCAATACCTTCAATAACGTTGCAAGATACAAGATTAACTCGAGAAAATCAGTAGCCTTCTTATATACTAATGATAAATGGGCTGAGAAGGAAATCAGAGAAATATCACCCTTTACAATAGCCACGAAAAACATCTTGGGGTAACTCTAACCAAACAAATGAAAGACCTGTATGATAAGAACTTTAAGCCTTTGAAGAAAGAAATTGAAGAAGATATCAGAAAATGCAAAGATACTCTTGGATAGGTACAATCAACATAGTAAAAATGGTAATCTTACCAAAAGCAATCTACATATTCAATGCAATCCCCATCAAAATTCCAACACAATATTTCACAAGCCTGGATAGAACAGTACTCAATTTCATATGAAAAAAAAAAAAAAAAAAAAAAAACATGATGGCCAAAACAATCCTATACAATAAAGGAACTTCCAGAGACATCACCATCCCTGACTTCAAGCTCTACTATAGAGCTATAATAATAAAAACAGCTTGGTATTGGCATTAAAAGAGACATGTTGATCAATGGAATCAAACTGAAGACCCTGACATTAATCCACATACCTATGAATACCTGGTTTTTGACAAAGAAGCCAAAATTGTACAATGGAAAAAAGAAAGCATCTTCAACAAATGCTGAGGGAATAACTGGATGTCCACATGTAGAAGAATACAAAAAGATCCATATTTATCATCATGCACAAAACTCAAGTCCAAGTGGACCAAAGACTTCAATATAAATTCAGTTACACTGAACCTGACAGAAAAGAAAGTGGGAAGTAACCTTGAATGCATTAGCACAGGAGACCACTTCCTAAATATAACACTAGTAGCACAGACACTGATAGCCACAATTAATAAATGGGACTTTCTAAAACTGAGAAGCTTCTATAAGGCAAAGGACACAGTCAAAAAGTTAAAACAGCAGCCTACAGAATGGGAAAAGATCTTTACCAATCCCACATCTGTCAGAGGACTAATCTCCAAAATATATAAAGAACTCAAGATACTTGACCTCAAAATAGCAAATAATCCGATTTAAAAATGGGGTACAAGTCTAAAAAGAGAATTCTCAAGAGAAGAATCTCAAATGGCAGAAAGACATTTAAGGAACTGCTCAACATCCTTAGCCATCAGGGAAATGCAAATCAAAAGGACTCTGAGATACCATCTTACACCTGTCAGAATGGCTCAGATCAAAAACACTGATGACAGGTTGTGTTGGAGAAGATGTGGAATAAGGGGAACACTTCTCCAGTGCTGGTAGGTGTGTAATCTTGTACAGCCACTCTGGAAATCAGCATGGAGGTTTCTCAGAAAATTAGGAATCAACCTACCTCAAGACCCAGCACTTGGGCATATACCCAAAAGATGCTCAATAATGCCACAAGGACACTTGCTCAACTTTGTCATTGCAGCATTATTTGTAATAGCCAGAACTTGGAAAAAACCTAGATGCCCTTCAACCAAAGAATGGATAAAGAAAATGTGGTGCATTTACTCAATGAAGTATTACTCAATGGCAAAAATCAATGGCATCATCAAATTTGTAGGCAAATGGGTGGAACTAGAAAAAAAAATCATCCTGAATGACATAACCCAGACCCAGAAATGTATACACAATATGTACTCACTCATAAGTGGAAATTAAAGACAAAGCAAAAGAAAGTCATGCTACAATCCACAACCCCAGAGAAGCTAGGTAAAAAGGAGGACTCTAAGAGGGACACACATAGATCACCCCAGAAAGAGGAAATAGTTAAGATATCTATATCTGGGTAAGCTGTGAGGGGGAAAGAAGGGGAGAGGGGATGTGGGATGGGAACATGAGTGATCAAGCGATCATGATGGCCAAGTGGGGAGAGGGAGAGAAATGTAAGAGATATCTTGACAGAGGGAACCCTTATGGGGTTAAGGAGCATGCTGATATTAGGGAAATCTCCAGGAAACAACACAGATGATCCCAGCTAAGACTCTTAGCAATAGTGGAGAGGGTGCTGGAACTAGTCTTCCCTGGTAATCAGATTGGTGACTACACTTATTGTCATCATAGAACCTATGTCCAGTAACTGATGGAAGCAGATGCAGAGACCCACAGTCAAGCACTGTGCAAGCTCCTGAAGTTCAGTTGAAGAGAGGGAGGAGGGATTATAGGAGCAGGGGGTGGAGGTTAAGATCATGATGGGGAAATCCACAGAGACTGCAGACCCCAGCATGTGTGAGCTCAAGGACTCTCGACTGACAGCTGAGGAACCTGCATGGAACTGAACTAGACCCTCTGAATGTAGACTGCAGTTGTGTGACTTGATCTGTTTGTGGGGTCCCTGGCAGAGAGACCAGGATTTATCCTGGGTACATGAACTGGCTCTTTAGAGCCCATTCCCTATGGTGAGATTCCTTGCTCAGCCTTGATGCAAGGGGTAGTTGTTTGGTCCTTCCCAAACTTGGTATGCCAGCCTTTGTTGACTCCTCAAAGGAGTCCTTAACCCCTATGAGGAATGGATGGGGTGGGATGAGTTGAGGAGAAGGTCGAGGAAGTAGGAGAAGGGGAGGGAGCAGGAACTGTGGATGGTATGTAATATGAAAAAAAAATTCTTAAAAAAATAGAAAAAAGAAACATCCATCATGGAATACATATGTAGAAACACACATGGCCATCTACAAAGGAGGGAGGAAGGAAGGTAGAAACAAGGAAAAGAAAAAAGTAGACACAGTAGTATGCAGTTGAACATGATGAAAAGAAAGAAAGAAAACAGAATACTAATATTGTCAATTTAAATCTTGTCACACATTTGCTGAGAGGGATGAACCAATAAACTTGTTTCACATTTCATTCTGATACATTCCAAAGGAAAAGTATGGAATTTTTTATTTTTACTTATCTGGTAATTTATTTAAAGTTTTGAAGTACAACAAGTAAGAATGCTCATCGTTAATAAACAGTATGCATATGAGTTTTGCCTCAGCTGATTGGAACATTGTATCAATGATGCTATAGTCATCAGAGCTTTCCACTACACACTTCTTTATGTGTGTTTACTGTCCTAGTAAAGCTTACAGTCAAACCATGCTTTGTCTTGTAGGTATGCATCCCTAAAATACTTTGTAGGCTGATGCAGAAGGATCACAGTTCAAGGCCTGCTTTGATAATATGACAGTATTTTGTCTCAAAATTAAAAGTAAAAACTTGGCTGAGGATATAGCTCAATGGTAAAGCATGGACTCTGCAGCCTTTGGATCCATCATCAATACATCTTAACAGTAATAAAAAGGAATTATTAACCCTTTCTCTCTTCGGAATTCATTTGATTTAATTATGAGTGTGTGTGAATGTGTGTATGTGAGTGAGTGTGTGTGTGTGTGTGTGTGTGTGTGTGTGTGTGTGTGTGTGAGTGTGTCTGTGTATTATATGTGTGCTTAGTACCTATGGAGGTCAGAAGAGAGAACACCCAATAGCTTGGGGATTGTAGCTCCAGACAATGTGAGTGAGCAGTCACATATTTGTAGGAATCAAATGTAGGTTCTCTGCAAAAAAACCAAGTGTCTTAACCACTCAGTCAACTCTTTAGTCTGACTAAAAAGAAAAGGAATTTCTTAACACCCCTTCCCTTCAAAATCTTTAGTATATGATGCATCATTTTTTTTGTCTTCAGTTTAGCAAAATCTTTACTTGGTAAATTAAATTATTTTCAGGCCATAACTATATTCCTCTGTATCCTGGAACACTACTCTAATTCTCTTTTAATTTGTTTTTTTCATAATTAGTTTTTGACATGGGGTCTCATTATGTGATTCTGGCTACTCTTACAGCCCTGAACTCAAACTACCCTCCTTCCTCTGGCTTCCAAGTAGCTAAAACTATGTTTCTTCCAGTTTATTTGTTAAATGAGCTGAGTTTCTGAGTTGGCTCTATTAAATCATACATCTTTTTTTAAGAGAATTTGGAGACTATGGTTGATAAAATTAGGGAATAACATCCAGTGCTCCCAAGGGTTTGACATGTCAAAGGTTAATAGGAAACTTATAACTGAAATTAAAATTCCAGTCTAATGAATACCACACGATATACATGACAAGGTAATAAAAAATAGCTCTCAGCATGTTATCTACTTGGTGTGTGCTCAGTAATGAAGTAGGAAATTTTTATGCATTATTTCTCTCCTGTATAGCTTTCAGAAAAGAGTGGGCATCAATATACCAATTTTACTGATGAAGAAAAAGATTCAATTTTAGAAAATTCCTATCATCCTACAAAGATAATGTTACTGCCATCTTTCTACCCAAGTTTTGTAAGAAAAAAAACCTATCGAACCTTTAGAAACAAATGTATGGCCTACATAGAGAGCCAAAACTGGAGCACCAATCATAAAATAAGCAAAAAATTCATTTCCAACATACTAAGAAATGTAGAGTGTTTTAACTTAAAGAAAATAATCACAGACGGTAAGAAGTCAGTAATAGTTTTTCTGAGCTAAAATTCTAAGTTAATGGTAATCTTCAGAGCTTTTAAAGGAAATGTTACAACCTGTTTCAGAAAGAACACATTCTAGTCTACTAAATTCTTGTTTTGCTTTTTTTAACCTTCCTTATAAACCCATTCAATGTGATCCACACACATCTCAGGTATGGTAAGAGCATTTCTAAGCCCATTTGCAAACCAAGAACCTATCCATCAATCGTGATTTTGATTGAAGTTATATGTCACATGTGTACATACACATTAAAGTCTCAATGTGAATTTGTACATTAGGTACTCATTAAGAATTCAGAAATGAATACACTTATATGAAATCATTTTCTTAGGCAGCCTTTTCTGTAGTGAGTAGATTTAAGCTTAGTTAAATCTTTCCCTCCCCTTGACTGTGAATCCCACTGACTCTTACTGGAAAACAGTATTATATTGAATAGGTATATGTACTTGATATAATTTCTATCCTTGTAAAAAAGTTATTGCATATCTGAAATTGCTACTTTTCCTCTCCAATATTGCTGTCATTTTATGGTGTGCTATATAATTAAGTTTACTGTGACACAGAGGTATTTTCTAGAATTACCACTTCCTACTTATAGTTTATTTTTACTCCATATGATAAATTAACAGAATGAAAAGTATAATTTTAAATCTCCCTTATTTTAGTGAGTCTATTTTGTCTGGAATTTTATTAAAAGTAGTAGTTCAGGTTGAAGTATATAGACTGTATATGTTACATTAACCTGAATGTTATAGTTGTTTTAGAAGAGCATATAGTTGAAGTAAAAGCTTTAGAAAAATTGTACCAGGATAAGTAAATCATAAGGAAAATGATATTAAAACTCCAAGTAAACATTACAATATCTGCGAATTTCTAGATATGACTATCATGGGGAAGCAGTAATAATACCTTACAAGGGAGGCTACAGGGAATAAGACATGGGGATGAGGAGAAGGCAGTGGGTATGACATTATCACATTTGGGGATAGAATAATGTTATAGCTTTGCACATGTGATTTAATCTTACTGCTTATTTGTTTTGTGTTATCATCATTGTTTGACTCGGAATTTGATTTTAGAGGAGACTTCTTGTCATCTAAATCTCTTCTCTTTTATATATGTTTCAGAGTATATTTCCTTTTTCTGCATTAACTGCAAAGAACTACTAAAGATTTGCTGGTAGCATTTCAAGATAGGTGTTCCTTGCTGAGACTGTGCAAATTTTAGACATGGTGACTACATATCGGCACAGTACACATCTGTTGTGCTGTTTTATTCTTCTACAGTCACCTGATACCCAGTCCTAGTGGGGAATCTTGCCAATCTCATCTTAGAGGTGATGAAATTGTGATTGCATTATAGAAGGTGAAAGTAGTAGTCACAAGTAGGTTGAATCACAAAAGTAGCTTCCTGGCTTTCTATTAAAACAAAAAAAATTCCATTTATTCTGCTAATAGTGACCAGAAGAAATACTGGAAATATCTACATATCTAAAGAGTTCTATTACTAATAATGCTGGCCATGACTGAAGGAAGGAATAGTGATAATAAACTTGATGTATAGTTTATGATTTTCCATTCATTCAAACTGCTACCCACTCAAAATGCTGGATTTTCATACTTTTATATTTGAAATGCACTGTCAATATTCCACAAGGTACTAGAGAATGACTCTACTATTTCAATTACAAACTTTATTTACTACATATATGTCTGTCTTTTAAATATATGAAATTTACACTGAAGTGAGAAGTGTGTGGATATTTGTTTGAAATATTGTATTTACTTTTCTTGTGTGTGTGTGTGTGTGTGTGTGTGTGTGTGTGTGTGTGTGTGTGTGTGTGTGATGGTGTTTGGCCTCTGCTTGACACAGAACATTATTTATTTATTTATTTTTTTGGCCTTCCTCTTTTTCTTTTCCTTTTATTTTACAATACTATTCAGTTCTACATAACAGCCACAGATTCCCTTGTTCTCCCCCTTCCTGCCCCCCTCCCCTTCCCCCCAGCCCACCCCCCATTCCCATCACCTCCAGATCAAGGCCACCCCCGAGGACTGAGATCGACCTGATAGACTCAGTCCAGGCAGGTCCAGTCCCCTCCTCCCAGACTGAGCCAACCGTCCCTGTATAAGTCCCAGGTTTCAAACAGCTATCTCATGCAGCGAGCCCAGGACCTGGTACCACTACCTAGATGCCTCCCAAACAGATAAAGCCAATTGACTGTCTCACCTATTCAGAGGTCCTGATCCAGTTGGGGGCCCCTCAGACTTTGGTTCATAGTTCATGTGTTTCCATTCATCCTGAGTGAGGTAACCCAGACTCAGAAAGACAAATATGGTATGTACTCACTCATAGGAGGATACTAGATGTGGAACAAGGATGACTGGACTGCTACTCACATCATCAGTGAGGCTACCTATAAAACAGGACCCCAAGAAAGACACGGGGATCACCCAATGATGGAGAAATGGATAAGATCTACATGAACAGCCTGGACATGAGTGGGAGCAATGAACCGTGAGGGTAGAGGGAAAGAGAGCGGGAGATCCCACCTGGATCAAGAACAGAGAGGGAGAACAAGGAATAGGAGACCATGGTAAATGAAGACCACATGCGAAAAGGAAGAAACAAAGTGCTAAAGAGGCCCACAGAAATCCACAAAGATACCCCCACAAAAAACTGCTGGCAATGGCCGAGAGACAGCTGGGACTGACCTACTCTGGCGATGGGATGGCCAAACACCCTAATAGTTAGGCCAGAAACCCCATCCAAGGACTGAGGAATCTGGATGCAGACATCCACAGCTAGGCCCCCCGGTGGAGCGCTGGGAGTCTAATTAGTGAGAAAGAGGAGGATTTATATGAGCGAGAATTGTTGAAACCAAGGTTGGATAAAGCACAGGTACAAATAGCCAAACGAATGGAAACACATGAACTATGAATTTACTTTTCTTATAAAAGTGAAAAATTTAAATTATAAATATGTCATATAGGCAATTAGTAAAAGTATATATTGAGCGTTGTAGGCCAATGGGCTGGAATAATTTATGATATAACCTCCTATCATACAGCCTAAACTATGACTTTCTAAATTAATAATTGAGATAAATATTTAAGTATGTATGAATAAATTTTATAACCCAGATTAAAGTAAATGAGTGACATGAACTATAAGCTTTTTGGTATATAACATATACAATCGATGTAAAAATATATTATATATAAATACATAAATGAACTTAAAAGAACTACAAAGTTTGGTAACTACCCAAATACAATATGAAATCTGGCTATGTCACAGCTAAAAATTTTAATTCATGTGTTGGAATATCAAACAATATAAAAATTTCATCTTCATTATATTTATAATGCTTATGAGTACACAAACACTAACATGAAAAGATAAATTAGATATGCATAGCAAGATATGTTTGTATTACCAAATATTAAATTAATAAAACACAAATATGTATTATAATTTAATCCAGGAATTAAAGGATGATATAGCATTTGCCTCTTAAGTAACTGAATTAATTTACTCTGTTAAGGAAGAAAAGATATACTGTACCATCATCTCACTAGATACACAAAGGTCTTATTAATATTCTATGGTCATTCTTGAATCTTTTAAAAAGATTTATCTTAAATTCCATGTGTATGTCTGTGTGCAAATATGGGTATATGAAATGCAGTTGTCAACTGAGGCCAGAAGTGGATGTTAGATCTTTTGAAGTTGGGGTTATAGGTTGTAGTATGACCTTCCCAACTTGGGTGCTGGGAAGCAAACTTGAGTCTTGTGTAAGAACAATTTGAGGGCTTGACTGTCGAGCTATTTATTCAGCCACCATTCTTGAATTTTTAAGTTCATAAATTTTAAGTTAAGGATATTTACTAATTAAATCCTTTTTAATGTGTTGAACATTATGTCTCAGAAATATAACACAAATACACACAATGATTAGATTGTGAAAATTTCTTTTAAATTAGTATGAATACAAAAAATATTTTCTATTTCCTATATTCATTCTTGAATCTTGTTTTAATGTTAATATTAAATTACATTTGTACATCTGTTTGCAAATATGGACACGAGTGCAGTTGCCCACTGAGGCCAGAAAAACATGTCATATCTTCAGAAGTTGAAGTTATAAGTGGTTCAAAATTCTTCTTGAAGGTCTTTCTTACGTATTAAAACTTAGAAGACAGGGAGAAGTTGAAGATCCAAACAGAGGCAAAGAAAAGGGAAGAGGGGAGCACAAGTCGGCAAGTGCATCGGAGAGTGGGAGCCTTCGGTCATGGGCATAAAGTAAGCAGTCATTGAGTAACTGAACTGCACTCTACAGAAAACTGAGCAAAAGACCTAAAATGGAACCCAGAATCCAGGCCAACAGGTTCTACTGCATTCATCCTGCATATCATCATTCTACCTCACCCAACACAAGCACACACATTCTCCTATTAGGCCCCTACTGTGTGTGTGTGTGTGTGTGTGTGTGTGTGTGTGTGTGTGTGTGTGTGTGTGTGTGATGTGATGTCAATCTAATAATAATAATTAGTCTTGCCCCGAGGTTTTTTGTTTGTTCATCTTATTTTCTTGATTTTTTTTATCTTTTTTTCTTCTTTCTAATCATACCTAAAACAACTAAGATATTAGTGTCAGGGTACACAGTACTATCAGGTACACTTTATTTCCTTAAAATGATTATCAATCAAAGGTTGTCTTAGTGTCCTTAAACTGACAAACAAACAACTCAAGAGTTTAGGGTCAAAGAGGTGAGCATTGCTCTAGTAACTTCCCAAGACCCAGATGATGATATTACTCCTTATCACTTTTCACTTAAAAGTTTACTTTTACCTGTGAGGTATCTATATTAGTATAATACAATCTTATTGTTAAGCTTGGCTGAAACCCATTTTTCATTGTTAGTCCTGCCTTAGAATATTATTGGCATGCTGTGTATCATTTGACATCTTTAGATACCATGTTTTAGTGTGCCTCTTGTTTTCCTAACTTCACTACATAAGGAGCTACCCTGAAATATTTCCCCATCTTAATTTAGTGCTAAGCCTTAGAATACATGAACATAAGTGCTTAGTTTCCATGATAAGCCTGACATTTCATCTTCACATTAACCCATGCAATATTGTTATGGGGAAAATCCTAGGAATTGGACTAGGCATTGAACACTCCCTTTTGCTCTGGTTTGCAAGAGTTGAGGAGACTTCCACCAGCTTGTTGACTGTGCTGTCCCAGGAGGCCTTTCTCTGGGATCTATGAGTAATGAACAGTGTTTTTGGCAACTCAGTTTTGAGGGTCACCAGACTGTTAAATCTACCATACATAACTTACAAAGAGCAAAGTATACTATTTCCAAGTATTTCTTTCTATAAAGTTTTAAGCTCCTTGTTTTTACTTTCCATTCATCAAACAAATGGTGTCTATTAAGTCATCTGATAGTCTGTTCATGTTTGCCCTTCTTCTGTCTATATTCTACATTTTAACCTACATGTTGCTTTCAGGGTCAATATTCATTACACTTTTTTAGCCAAACCAGGTTTTCTAGTGGCTTTGAAATTTTCTTCTATCAAGAAAAATATAATGCCATCTTTTTCTTCTGACATTTCATTGTAATTGTTTTAAACTAGTGAAGCATTTAAAATAATAGATTATCTTTCCCTGAATGTGTCTACATCTGACAGTCCCTACTTGGTGCCCAACTCATAGTAGGAAAGATCATGCTACATTGCAATATGTCAAAACTAAAAGATACAGATGATGATATACATAATTATAGTTCATGTTAAATTCAAATATTGATGTCAGAAAGTAAAATTATCACCTACTTAAGATTTATCACCCACAATTAAATGTAGGTCAAATTATCACATTTACCAGCAAATTATCAGCTCATTGGCAACATTGTAATGAGCTTTACAACAGCATCCCATGTGCTAATATGAAAATTCATTCTTTGTTAAAATAGATCCTAACTACCTAGCCTTCCACCTCTGCATTCCTCAGCTACCTCTCCATCATTACCTATTATAGTGTCAAAGTGTTCACTAAGGCATTTAACTGAACTAGAATCATAGAAATACACATACAAACCACATGTCAGTTTCTCCTGCTACACTCTATTCTGTCTTCATTTCTTTCTAAAGAAAAATATGTAATTGTGAGATCTCTCTCTCTCTCTCTCTCTCTCTCTCTCTCTCTCTCTCTCTCTCTGTGTGTGTGTGTGTGTGTGTGTGTGTTTTCATTTCTTTGTGTCTCTTTATGTTTCTCCATCCTGCCATCCTGTCAGTTACTATGTGAATTTTGATTAGAACACATCTGTTTGTACAACCCTCTTTCGATCACCACGGTCACTGATAAATCCATTTAATAATACTTGATGTTACAGAACTAACCCAAGTTTCCTCATTCCCAGGTTTTTATAGCCAGTTTTGCTTCCTATAATGTATTCCTGGCCTACTCTTACTCATTGTTTAGTTTGCCTACTGAATTATAAACTACTAAGCCCAAAATATAATTTTCAGCTAACAGTCTATATTCCCTATGCTAGCAAACATTTTCCTCTGCACATGTTCAATAGATAATTCTCAGGATTTTTGCATGCTTTCAAAATATTAAATCCTCAGTGATATAAAATGATTAGTTTTTATATTTTTGTTTGTTTTAAGCAGATATTTGCTGATTATCTGCTGAACAATTCTTGGGAATGAAGACACAGCAGGATAAAAGTATTATGACTTTAGAACCCTGGCTAGCACAATATTAGGAAAAATACAAAAAAAATGAGGTGTTTGAAAAGTTAAGTTCAATTGTATGACTACATATTTTGAAAATCAGAATGTATTAAAAGGTTGATATATCCTCATCAATTTAAATATATCATTTTTTCAGTTTATCAATTGATTCTTTGTGGGATAAATTATGACACACAATGCAAACAAATTTTACTTGCAATTCATAGCAACCATGGAAGATATTTTCAGGAAGTCCCTATTTGATCTTGTTAAGTGAACATAATGGTCTTCATAACTGATTATCCTAGGATATTGATGGAACTTAATGTGTTGTTTAATTCACTTAGGAGAATTTATATTTCATTGTTACACAGATGTTCTCTCACTAGCTCCTAATTATTTAAAGAAATATAATTGTGGGCTGGAGAGATAACTTGGTGGATAAGACTTTTTCAGTACAAGTGTGATAACCAGAATTTTATTTCCCCAGAACAAACACTAATGCCTAAACATGGTGACTGCATGAAATCCCAACACTCATGAGGCAGAGATAGGGAATTCCATGGGCAAACTGTCTAACTAAATTAGCAGAAGTCCATGAGCTCTGGGATCAGCAGTACACCCTGCCTAATCAACTAAGTGGGCAGCAATTGAAGAAGATATATAAGTCCACATGAGGTCTCCACACATATGAACATATATGTGCTCATGTGCAAACATGTTCATGTTCACCTGATCACATACATATCTACACAAAAAGAAAGAAAAAAAAAACTGTGTACATCAAATCAAGTTGCAGCAGACTTATAAAACCATAAGAAGTTATTTTTTATATTTGAACTTTTTATTGAATCTCTATTGATTTCACATCATGCATACCAATCCCACTCATCTCCCTCTCCCTTTGTATTAGCCATATGCCATTGTAGCCCCCTTTCCCCCAAAAAATTAAATTCAAATTTAGAAAATCTCATTGTGGAAGCTGTAGTGTGTCACACAGCATACCCTTTAGTCCATACATCTTTACTTGCAAATGTTCCTTACAATGAGTCACTCATTTGGTTTGAGGTCTATGGCTTCTGCTACACTATTGGGCCCTTACTGGTACTCCTCTTGGATATCCTGTTGCTGCTCTGTGTCATGGAGATCCTGTAGCTTTGGGCCTGCAGGAAAAGCCCCTTCCTTTACATGCTCCAGCAGTTCATAGATGTGGTGGATGTTGGGTGGACCAACTCATTGCCCTGGATTTGGGCCTGGATGGCAGCTGAGTTGGTCAGCTTCCCAGCTGTTCCACATCCTCACCACTAGGGTGAGCTTTCCAGCCCTGTCCTGGCTAGTTCAGGGACAGGTCCAGTTGTCTTCCATTCAGGACAAGCTCTACTATGTTACCGAGGTGAGGTGCGAGACCCACTCTCCTGAGTGCTGCAGTTGGTGAGGGCCAAGGCCAGCTCTCCTGCTTTCATATCCCCAAGGCCAGCTCACCCACCTACAGTAGGTGCCAAGGGTTGGGGAGACCTTTCCCTTACCCATGCCATCACATGGCAGATACTGGGGGAAGAGCAAGTTCTCCTGCTCTCACGCCCTTGGGGCCAGCGTACCCATGCCACCGCCAACAAAGTCAGCTCTACTGTGTTGCCCAAGCAAGGTGGAGGGCCTGCTTTCAGGGCAAGCAATGAGAAATTATTTTAGCTTCTTTTATCTTTTAAATGACTTTATAAAAGTAATATTTTTCATTTTGTAAAGCAAGTATTGCTCATATGCCTTGTTTGGTTTTCTCTGCAAAAACTGTTGATTCAAGTTTAATAAGAGAATATAAAATCACCCATCAAAATGTAAATCAAAACCATTATTGCAGTTAGAATAGTCACTATCAAAAGGAGAAAAGAAAATATCCTATTTAGTGGGCACCTACCATATGTTTAATATTTGGAGAGGCGAGGGTATAGAGAAAGGGAAAAAAATGTTAAGAATACACTGTTGATGGAAATGGGGGTTGTTGCATTTATTGATCTCTCTCTGTTTTGTGTGGTGTGAGTGTGTGTGTGTGTGTGTGTCATGGTGAGTGTGTAGAAGTGAGTACAGAACTTGTATGAGTCAATGCTCTCCTTCGACTATGTTGGTTGCAGAGCTCAAGCACAGGTCAGTAGACTTAGCATTGAGCACCTTTACCTGCTATACCGTCTCACCAGCCTAGGAACGTGAATTAGTACAGCCATTATAAAAAACAATATGGCTATTTCTCAAAATACCAAAAACAAAATCACCAAATGACTCGATCTCATCCCCAAGTGTTATTTGTAAAGAGCTTATTTATTGTTTCACTCCTTGCAGTACCCATGGGACAGTCCAGAACTGATGAACCCATAAATAAAACATGAAACATACACACAATGAAATCATGTTCTACATAAAAACATGATTTCATTTGTTTTTCCACAATATGTGTGGAACTGAGGGTCAGTACGCTAAATATAATAAATCATGAATAGAAAGAATATATCGTGTGTTTTCATTCATATGAGGGAACTAATCAAGTTTACCTCACAGAGTTTGGGACTATAAAAATGATTTCCCAAAACTGAAGATAGTAGATGGAAGAATGGGAAATCTGGGGAATGATTAGCACTGATATTGAAGTTAAATAAGAGTAAGACATACTGGTGTTCTGTTGCACAGTGATGACCCCCTATGTTGATGTCCTGTATATTACACAGAAGCTATAAGAAGGGGTCTTCTACCCTAGTTGTCATCAGAGAGCCTTTGTCCAGTAACTGATGGAAGCAGATGCAGAGATCCACAGCCAAGCACTGGGTGGAGCTCAGGGGATCCTGTTTAAGAGAGGGAGGAGTGATTGTACAAGCCAAGGCAGGAGGGGCCAAGGTCTTCACAAGGGACCCACAGAGACAACTAACCTGGGCTCATAGGAGCTCACAAACAACTGGGCCGACAGCTAAGGAGACCGAATGGAACTGACCTATGTCCTCAACATATGTGTGACAGTTGTATAGCTTGGTCTACTTGTGGGACTCCTGGCAGTGATTCTTTGGAATCCAGTCCCTGATTCTCGTTGGAAGGCATTGGGGAACCTATTTCTCATACTAAGTTGCCTTACCAAGCCTTGATACTAGGTGAGGAGCTTATTCCTAGCTCAACTTGATATGCCATACTCTGTTGAAACCCATGGGAGGCATGCCCCTTTCTGAACAGAAACAGAGAAGGACTGGTTTGGGGAAGGAGGGAAAGGGAGAGGTGGGGCGGGTACTGGGCAGAGAGGAGGGGAGGGTACTGGGCAGAGAGGAGGGAGGAGAAACTGCTGTCAGAATGTAAAATAAATGAATAAATTAAACTAAGAAGTACAATAAAGAAGTCCTTGTGTTTTCAGCACAAAAAAAAAAGGTTCATTTTGAAAGAGCAGGTAAGCTGATTTAGTATCAGTAATAACAAGGTACAGGTATAACAAGACATCATGCAGTAATGCATACATATGTACAACTTTCACATCCTTTATAAAAAGAATTGGTAAAGAAAATCATTTCATATTATCATTCTTTAAGTACTGTACATCATATAAAAAGGGAGGCTTTTCTGCCAAACTATCTGAATAAACATGCACACAAATAAATAAAACTATAAATACTTATTTGACCCTAGCATAGTATATGGAGGCAAACTTTTCATAGCTGATTATGTCTGTGTATTATGCAAATCGCTATCTAACACACATTGAGAATTTATTGCTTACAGAATGATACACAAAACCTTTAACTGGATTATCCCACTCAATTCTTACAATAGAATGTGAATTAGAAATCTCATTAAGCTGTATATTTTATAACATACTCAGAATGTTTACTATCATATGCTATTTGATTCTTACACATTTTAAACTACAGAACAGAATAATAGAATTAGGCTTTGACCAAATTTTATGATTTTATGTATTGATACTGACAAGATTATATTTAAAAGATTTTTAAAAAAATCTTTTAAATTTAGAAATATCATCCAATAACCATTAATTAGTCTTGATTAGATAGATAGGGAGAAAGAAGGAAAGAGAGAGAGAGAGAGAGAGGGAGGGAGGGAGGGAGGGAGATAGAGAGAAAGAAAGAAAGAAAGAGAGAGAGAAAGAAAGAAATATAGCTCCCTTTCTGTGAGAAATTTGAAGGCCTCACCCCATATATTCCTTAGTCCATACATCTCTATTTGCAAATGTTCATTGCAAAGAGTCATTGGTCTGGTTTGAGGTCCTTGGTCTCCACTACACATTTGATACTGGGTCCCCCCAACTAGGACTCCTCCTGGACATCCTGCTGATGCTCTTTATTGTGGAGATTATTCAGCTTTGAGTCTGTGGGTCAGGTCCCTTCAGGACATTTTATCATTTTTTAAAAATATTTTTATTTTATAATTAATTTAATTTTACACATCAGCCATGGATTCCCCTGTCCTCCCTCCTCCTACCCCCAGCTTTCCCCCCTGAATCCACCTGCCTACTAGTGCAAACACATGAACTGTGAAACAATAGCTGAGGAGCCCCCATGGAACTGGACCAGGCCCTCTGGATAAGTGAGACAGTTTATTAGCTTGAACTATTTAGGAGTGCCTCAGGCAGTGGGACCAGGACCTGTCCTTGGTACATGAGCTGGCTTTTTGGAACCTAGGGCCTATGCTGAGACACTTTGCTCAGCCTTGGTGTAGGGAGGAGGGGACTGGATCTGCCTCATTTTATCATTTTTATGTAATGCAAACCCAAAAGAAATGAGGATCTTTGGGAAATGGCCTAAATATCACTATTTAAAATTTTTAATGAATTTGCTAAGAATGCAATATGGAATTTGGCAAAGTCTCTTGGTCAATTACTTTGGAATTTACTATTTTTAAGTTTAACAAAATAAAACTCCAACGCAAGATTTTCTTCTGACTTAACAAATGGACACATTCTTGCCTGTGCAATACTATATTTGGATTCTTACTTCATTAAGATAATTTTGTATTTTCTGCAAAATTCTTGATAAAATCATGTTTAAAAACTGACTCTGAAGCCTTTCTTGTGTATTTTAAGCAAATATCAAAACAAGAACATTACATTCACAAAGCCTCAATTTCTTTCACAGTAAATTGAATAATGTGACTATGTGAAGTAGTTTTTGATCTTACGAGTTTGCCTAATGTGTGAAAGTTGGTGAGATCTCCCTCTGCTAATTATTCCCCTTCTTTGTCACCAAAGGTGCTGGAGTGGCTGTCAGTATCATAATGAGGCCTGTACCAGAAATGCAGCATCACTTCATGTTAGTGAACTGCTCACTGAGCTATGGAGACTGCTGAAGTTTCACCATGCCCCTTGGGCTCCAACACAGATAATGATCTGTAGGCATGCTGTTGACACTTGCTTCTTCATTAGCATAGAATTATGTGAAGTAATAGTATAATGCCACAAGTAGCAAACTAGAAAATCAGAACTTCTTTCTCTGAAATATGTAGGATGTCACTTTTGAGGTATACCTACCTGTCTGTTATCAAATATGGAAATTCTGGAGTGTGTCTTGCTTATACTGATTCACTAGAATAAACAACAATAACTGAAAAGCATCAAAGAAGCTAATAAGTCTGGGTTTATTTATTAGTGATAGGAAACCTTGCTTCATCTCTCTGTGTAACAGTTTAAATATACATGTGCCACAAAGACAAAAGAATTATTAGCAGAGATGTAATACATATACAATCAAGGTTACAGATTGTCCTCTATGGGTAAGACACTGTATCTAATAAATAACCATCTCTGAAGATGGATGGACAAAACGATTTCAGTAAAATCCCCTTGCAGTGGATTACTCACCCTTATGTTTTACCTGCAATCTTCCAATCACCAAAATTATGGAAATAGGTAACAAACATCTAATGATGGAGCCCCATGAAAGCAGAATAGGCAAATCATTTTTTTCTAGAGTTAGGGGAAAAAAGAGCCTGCTTGGAAAAAAAGCAAACAGTTTTGTTGTATTGGTTCATTATGTAAGATGTAATGCAATATACGATGAATCAAAAGAGGTAGAGTGGCCATATCAGTTTAGTGTTCTTCTCATTCTTTAAAAAGTGTACATATATTCAGTGAAATATAATATATATCTGTATCCCCACTTCCCCACTCCAACTCCTTCATATGCACCTCAGCTTGGTGTCTTCCCTTTTCTTTGATAACCCAATGTCAATGTACTGCTGACAGTGTGTGCATAGTTGTCAAGCTGTCCACTAGGCCATGGCAACCTACCAGTGACCACATCCTCCATAAAGGAAGATTTTTCACTCCCCAATATCTATCAGAGTTTCAAAAGTACAAGACAATATCCAATTTCATTTGACATGACAAGTATCTTTTAAAACTATTCATTTAATGAAGGACAAATGATTAAACATGTCTTGTTCTTCAAAATATTTAATTTTAAAATATACAGTACTAGGTACAGGATTGGGGGAGTTACTATCTACTGCCTATCATTGCTTTTTTGTTTCTTTGCAAAAATGTGTAGAATACTTGAAGGAACTCAACACTTTAGAATGATGCAATGGTGTTGTAAATTAAGTCTTGAAAGAAATTCATAAATCCATTTTTGGACTTTTGCCATCGAGGAAATGGTTGATTTTCATGTTGTTATTAATACTGTTGACTTCCTACAACAGGTGCCATTTTTATCCCCTTAGGCTGTCCATTAGCCAAATGAAGGGCCATCTGGAAGAGATTCTGTTTTTGAAAAATGTGACGGGGCTGATGGCTTTTTAACTGCTAGTCATCTACAATTGCTGGTAAACACTGGAAATCAGTGTTGATCCCTCCAAATCAAGAAGTTAGTCAAGTACTTAGAGATGAAGCAAAACACCTTTTACCCAGATGTGCACACCAATTCAGATGTTTAAAAAGAACTGCCTGTGTGTATAATCTGAAGTGTATAATCACAGAAAGAGAATAACAGGACACTTAGTCATCTACTCTTGGTGCCTGCAACTAAGTAATGCAAGCAATTTCATAAGATAATCTTTGGAAAGTTTTTAATATAAAACATATTAGATCCTGATGAGGGGAAAGGTATGTTTATAAGGACACAATTTATTGGAAATTTTCCCAATAGCTTTTTTACAATACTGGTGCTCAGATGAACAGATGGAGGGGGTTTTGATGGTTGTCTCCCAGCAGCAGTTCATTGAGAGTCCTTTTTATAATCACAAGTTAAAGGGTCTCTAATAGCACTATCATGGAACGATCTGAAGGGCCAATTTCAACAAGTAGCTTCATTTTTCCAATGAAGATTTTGTGTCTCAGAGGGTTTGGGTAATATGACCAACTTATAATTTTTAAGTGACTAAAATATGACATCCCTCACAGGAGATTCCTGATATTTTTTCACACTAAGTCTCCTATTGATTCCTAATATGGAGTTCTGAAGAACTGGTGTGTGTGTGTGTGTGTGTGTGTGTGTGTGTGTGTGTGTGTGTGTGCTGCACGCACACATGTATATTTACATTCATATATGCATGTTTAGGGTGACTCAGGAGGATCATGAATCCATGTTCATTCAAACATTATATATTGCCTGAGCAACATAAGTAACAGTCTTGTGCACATATGTACATAGTTTCATATCCTCAACTACATAGTTAATGTAAGCATATTGCTATGTAGTTGATCTTATTATAACACATTTCTAAACTTAATTAAAATATTACTACCATGCTGAGGTGTGAGATGGGTTTTTCTTCTGAAAGAGCATTCCTATTTAAAAAATCTGACCTAATATAGTTATGGTTAAAAACTGTCCTGCAATATCATTGCACAAATTGTTTGTATTGTTACTTATTGTTATGCATTATAACAGCCTGAACATTATGATAGGCAGGGGGAAAAAGGAAAACAAAATATGGAGGGACAGAGGGAAAAGTAAAGACAAAAAACCAGCACGGCATTGGTAAGAAAAACCACCAAATCTAGAACCAGTGGTGTTTGAAGTTTTACAGTGTCAATCCAGGATATATCATAGTGCATCGGAGTGGAGTCTCCTAAACACTTCCTAACGCACGTAGAGTCTAGACATTATAGACAAAAGTCCTCATGATGCTGTCCAGACTTGTGTGGGATCTACCTTTCTTTGCTATCTCCATCTCTACTTTCAGTGAATTTTCTATTATTCCTATGAGTCCCTTGGGATCTCCTAAAAAAGAATTTTCATGAAACAAGTTCCTCTACCTGAAACATTCCCTCTTTCCCTGTTAACTAATTCAGTCCAACAATTTCCCAGCAGCCTGTCCCTACAGAGAGCTTTCCTAATTTTTGAAAGAACATCACTGTGTCTCCAGTATGAGCTGTGTCAAGAGTTAGGCAGGGGTGCTCCATAGTTTCACAGAGTCACAACTTAACATTTTTGTGGGCTATGATTCTATTACATTTTCTCCTCTCTCAATAGAACTGTAGTATCACTGAGGATAAGGCTGCTCAAGTATCAGTGTTGTGTTGCTGACTTAGGATGTAATTGTATCCTCAAATCTTCTTGCTTGTAACCATTATTGTATTTTCATCTTAACAATCAGAAAATGAAAATTAGAAAGTATTAATTACATATGGCCACATAGCAGAAACTCACTGCTCCTAAACTTTGATTCTAAATCAATTTATGCAATGGTCTATTATTCTTTATTGCTTATCTTTTTTCTGAAACACCCACTCACTCAATTTATTCTCCTGTTTCAGACAAAAATGCCTCTATTTACATGTCATGTGTTCCTTTCTCACAAATATCATATCATTCATTACTTAAAATGAAAGTACTTGACTATTATTCACAGACAACAGTAGTAAAGATTATACATTTTACTTTCTCCTTTGTGTGTGATCACTGCAAACATATATTCAGACAGCAAAAAAGTTATCACCTCATGTTTAAATATAGAGTTATAGGATTGTGAATAATTTATTTAAAAACTTGACTTTAAACATTCATGTCAGTAATTGTCAGTCTAAAAAGTAATTAGTTGTAATTTGTCTCTGTTTTTGCAGCATGGTAAACATTTTTCCTACCATCTTAACTTTTATTTCATGTCTACCGCTGGCTGGATAGACGACAATACTAGACACATTATACCAGTGAGCTCCAACAGCAATCTTATTGATGTTGAAGCTTTTTAAGGAGTTCAAAAAAAAATGAAAGTAATGGGCTTTGTCATGCCACCAGAAACAAAGTGCTTTTAGTTCTTAAAGAACAGCTTAGAACAACATGGCAAGCAGTACAATCAAATTATTTTGTCTGCTTGTCTAACATGAAGGCAACATTATCAACTGACATCCTGCAGCGCTGAGATAAGGCTCTGAAGGAAGGTCTGGGAAAGCTGTGTTTATCTTACAGGAGACAATGATTGGGTAATTTGGACATTTCATATTTAATAAAAACTATTTAAATCAGAAACCATCAGACCTGCACTGATGGGGCTTACATTTATATATTGTACTCTCTGTCTGCCTTAAAAAAAAAGTGATTGAATCCTTTTTTTTATTTTTAAGAAGTACTCTTTAAAAAGAAGGGAGCATGTGAAATGCTTGGAATTACTTTTTAAAAAACCATACAGCTGACGTGAATAAAGGGGGACCTACTAATGCACTCTGCAATGAGACTGAGAGCATTTAGTTAGCACAACACTTGACTCGTTTTTCCATAGTAGGTTTGATCTGCATGGCAATAAAAGTATTGAAAATGATTTCTGGTCCTCCCTGACATCACAAATCATAGCGTGCATAAAGCAATAGGTGTAATCAAAGATCCATTTTGCAGTGATTCATATGAGCAGAAAACCAAACAAAAAGTGCTGGGTGTTTTATAATCAGTCCACAAACATTTTTCCTTTGCTTCCCATTTTCTTAAACCTGTGGAAAGGAGGGAAAGATGGGATCAAATGCAAAAGAGAATAAGGTTAGAAAACATGGCAGGCTCACTTTTTAAAGCCAAAAAATTTACTTTCTATATATGCTCAATTTTCATGTGAACTGTATTTTATAAAGTAATCATAGAAATGGCTTTTTTCACAGCAAAGGGTTCTTTGAATCTTCAAATCAAAATGTAAAATGCACAACTTTGAACTCCTATACTGAATAAATCATAATAATTAAGATTTCATTTTTCAAGAAATCACATTATACTGGTGAACGGGAACCAGAGAAAATGGCTTTACTCTTACTAATAATACAGTTTCATGTATTTCTCTGCGGTATAGTTGTGCATAGGGATGGGACATGACTGTATCTATATGCAATACCTGAGAAATGCATAAGGATGAAAAAGCATAGGTTTCTCTTGAGAAGAAAAATTTTTGTCCAATAGTAGCTTGTCTTTATTGAAAAAAATCACTGGATTTTTGCTAATGATTATATTTCGTTTTATTAGCTTTTCTTCATATACTATTCTAATATAATTCATGAGAGTAGCTACATCAAGCTCTTAGGTGAGACGATCTATCCACACACAAGACAGTTTTACAGCCCTTGATTTAATTATGTGTTATTCTAGTTTTTCTATGTACTTTCAGTTCCATTTTGGTTATTTTTATCATTGTATCAGTTCTTTTGAGAAGGAGCACATTAACATAGAAAGCCAAACAGAATTAAAAAGCTACTGTTAATGGCAACTTTTTTTTAAACGAAAACAAAGTAAGCATGTCTGCAAACACATATGTAATATCTATTAGCTTACAAGAGAGTAACAGGACAGAAAAAGACAGACAAGTGATGGTGAAGTTAAGAATCAATAATAGTACATTCTCCTCAAAGACTTCTCTTGCAAATATGTGTTTAATGATCAACCAAAATAACTTTGCTATTGTTTTTGCAATTTTTACTTACAATTGAGAAATCCACAAGTGCAGTTAGAATCCATCATTCCATAGTTTCTATGACTTTTCTCTTGCTCTTCATTATTTGAAGGATTTATTTCTAGTGCCATATTCTAAAGTACTATTTCATATAACCCATGGGAATCCAGTGGTTATAAATATAGGTTTAAAGAAGATGCTATGTTCAAAATATTAGTGGTATACATGGGTATATCATAATTTAAGGTTAATTAAATCCTCAGAAATTTTACCATAATTCAAAGAAGAAGAAAGGTGCTTTAAATTTGTCACTTTTTAATATAATACTGGAAATATGCTCTAGATGCAGAACTGGGAAAGAATACAAGGGCTGATGACTCATATTTCATCTAGAATAACCACAAATCTTACCTAAGGGGGACAAACTGTAAAACATTACTTAATTTTCTTAGAGTCTTATAATATTTTTAATTCGAGACTGAACTTTGTGAGAGAAAACCCACCTGTTCCAATATTAATTATTCCTCTGATTTTTCATTAAGATTTGTGTCTTCTGCTATATTTGGTTGAAACCAACTGAACTCAGACAATGAGAAAAGTGCTGCCCAGCTTCACCTCTACCGTTATGTAGCCCACATTTTTAGCTTTGCATACATTTGGAGAAGTCTGTTGAGAGCACTTCTAACTTTGACAATACAATTCTGTAGTTGTTTATTGTGAAACATGTGATTTCTTTTGATTTTGTTTTTCCTTTAATATTTGTTGAAAAAATATGTTTTGCAGCCAGACAGTGGTGGCACATGCCTTTAATCACAGTACTCTGGAGGCAGAGGGAGGTGGATCTCTGAGTTCAAAGCCAGTCTGGTCTACAGAGTGAGTTCCAGGACAGTAGGATCTACACCAAGAAACCTTGTCTTGCAAAACCAAAAGAAATAAAAATGTTTTGAAAGAAAACACTCTGAGATGAATATGGATTTGTAGTTTCCTTTGTGGTTGTTTTCTGGAGATCACATACTGCTAACATTTTTTTTCTTTTATTGAAAATAAGTTTTTTTTTTCTCACATAATGTATTCTGATTATGATTCCCTGCCCTCTAGTTCTCCCAATTCTCCCACACCTCCCCTCCCATCTGGACAAACCAGCTTTCTTTCACTCATTGGAAAACAACAAAGCTTTCAAGGGATAATAATAAAATAAAACAAAAACTAACACATTGGAATAGGACAAAACAAACAGAAGAAAAAGAGTCCACGAGAAGGCACAAAAAAACAGATATAAACAGAGACCCACTTGTTCACATACTCAGGAATCCTATTAAAACAATAAACTGGAAACTATAATGTTTACGCTAAGGACCTTTAGGTAAAAGGTGAGAAGAAACAATATGTAAATAAAATAAAATAAATATAAAATAATAAGATAATATTAAAAATAAAGAAATAAGAAAGAGAAAGAAAGAAAGAAAAGAAAAGAAAAAAGAAAGAAGAGAAGGAAGAACCCTGACAAAAGAAAAAGAGAAGGAAAAACCCTGATGTAAAGAAAAAAGAGAAGGAAGAATTGTGACATGATATTGTGTCACAAGGAACCTCGAAAGATGCCCTTGAGTCCATTTTCTGTTAGCCATCCACTCTTGGACATGCAGCCTATCTTTAAGAGTGGTTTTCCCAGTGACATTCTCTCAGAGAAAACCAAATTTTCATTTGTGGGTGGTTATCAATTAGAGATAGCTTCGGCCTTAGGGATGGAGGAGTGTGTCCACTTCTTCAGTTCTAGAACCTCATCTGGTGGAGATTCTTCTAGTCCCCCTGCATGCTGCCACAGTATTTGCCAGTTCACATGTGTGTCGATCCCATTGCGTCTAGCGGCTCTAATTTCCTGGCTGCCCCCCATCCCTTCCGTCCCTTACACTCTTTCTGCTGTGTATTCCATGGAGTTCCCCAAACCCTGAGGGGAGGGATTTAATGGAGATAGCACCTTTAAGGCTGAGTGTTCCAAGGTTTCTCACTCTCTGCATAATATCTGTAATGGGTCTCTGTATTTTTTTCCATCCTGCTGCAAAGGACAGTTTTCAGATGATGACTGAGAGAGGCCCTGATATGTTTATCTGAACAAAGGAAGGATTTATAGGTTAATTTGAAGGCGTTAAATGTTTGATATTAGTAAGTATGAAAGCAATTACAAACATCCTATGATTTCAACAGTTGATAAGGTACAAAGGAAGGGTTGCAAATTCAGGCTAGTCCCTGCTAGATAGCAATATTCTCTATTTCTCTCATTTTACACACACACACACACACACACACACACACACACACACACACACACAGAGAGAGAGAGAGAGAGAGAGAGAGAGAGAGAGAGAGAGAGAGAGAGAGAGAGAATTTCTAAGACCTTCTTACAAAAATCTCCTTTGTATACTTCTCTTGTCAGAAAGTAAATTGATACCACTTTTTGAAAATGAATTTGGTGCAATTTGTCTCAGAATAAATTTAGTATACTTTCTGCAGTTTTTTCAAATGAAAACCATGTTGCTCTATTTATAAAGCATCAGCAAATTTTATATAAAATCATATCAGTGGTTACATTATTTCCTCTTTAAAAATATTTTGTAAAGTGAAAATAATTTTATATAAATGTGTGCACATGTGCACATACACATACATATATACATGGAAAAGTGCTATACTTTCTGTCATATATATATATATATATATATATATATAGAGAGAGAGAGAGAGAGAGAGAGAGAGAGATGGAGAGAGAGAGAGAGACAGAGACAGACAGACAGACAGACAGACAGACTGACAGAGAAAGAGAGAGACAGAGAGAAGTGTTTAAATAAATGACATACAGAGATTAGTTCATTTCTTATTTCAAACAATGGACAAATCTGTATGCATCAATATGGAATGTGTCCCAAGAGACAAAAGATAGAACATCTAATATACAGAACAACAGGCACTTTTTGATTTGTTCCCTGTATTATAATTTGTAACCATATTAATAAGGATATAGAGAGAGACAGAAAGACAGAGAGACAGAAAAAAGACAGCAAGATATAGAGGAGAGTGGTATATGATGGACATTATTTTTATGCTTGAGATCACAATAAAACATGATGTAGAGGGCTGTGAAAATCCATGGATGGAGTTTTTATTTGCACTTTATCTTTTCCTGAACTACAAGGCATATACAGAAAACCTACCTGAAGTTGAAAATCATAAACATGAGAAAATCAACATGCCTCTGCTCATCACCCAAATAAAATGAGTACAACATACCACCAGAAAACTAAAGGTTTCACATTTCTTAATTTGATCTCCTACTTTTCAAAGTGTTTCTAAGTGTTTCAGCTGTAGAAGTGTTTCTAAGTGTAGCAGCTGTAGAAAAACACACATAGTACTTCAATCTGACCGTGGCAGCTGGTTGTCATGAGATCCTCCTTGATCGTGAATGTTTTCTCTTATTAATTAACTGTCCACTGAAGTCACTCTCTGAAAGGTTAACCTTGTTGTAAAGATAGCTGGGAAATCTCTACACATTTTGTCTTGACCAGTCCAGAAGGTCAGAACTGGAGGGTGTCAGGTAGAAACACTGACCACAGCATCAAACAATTTACTTTCATCAACATAGAAACAGTCACTTGTATCTTCTTAGATCCACCAGGCAGCTTGTAAGACATCCCTGGTCCATGTATAGAAGAGGCCACTATAGGCACAGCTGAGGCATTACCTGTCTGGAATCAATGAATTTGCTCATAACAAATCTTGTATAAGAGCCTCCTTAGGATAAAGGTAAGATGGTTATTGAAAGGACACAGCCTTTGTCTCCCAACATAAGCTTGCTTATGAAGTCCTTTTCACAGTACTGTGCCTCTCCATCCATTGACTCTACCATAAAGCAGCCACATAGTGGAATGTATTTGTTGACTTACTTTTAAAATTCATCATTGTATTTGTAAGATAAACATCTATTTTTTCACAAATATAAATCACACAGTTTTTATTCAGTATCTGTGAAGACTGTAAAATTTATTTATCTGTTCTGCTATTGACATGCATTTGTTATTTCCAGTTTGGAGGTATTATGAATAAATCTGGCTTTTAGGTTATTGTATACAAATAGATGCATGCATTTCTCTGGTCTATAGTGTCTTTCTATGTCTGTGTTATGATAAACACTTATCTTTCCATATAAATCAACAACTTCTAATCCTCTTTCTCCCTTACAATGGGTGCAAGTTTGCATTGATCAACATGGCTTCCATCATGTAGCCCTTCTCCCTCAGGTTTCCTTGATGTGCACCTCCTCTCTTTGTTCTTTCTCTATTCTTTCTCTTATCCACCTAGGAAAAATGTAAGTAAAACAAAAGGTAAAAAAAAAATAATAATGAGTATACTATCTCTTAGGTCAAAATCCAGCTCAACCATTTCTCTCTGAATTTCTGCCTTTGTTCAGTCTATAATTTCTTCATTTGACTGTCTCCATACTGATTACCTTATTTGTTAAAACTTCACTAAAAATATTTATAATCTGATATGCTGTAGGATGGTCCTTCTCTATGCTGTGAATGTGTTGCTCTTATTGGTTGATAATAAAGCAGTTCTGGCCTATGGCAAGGCAGGATAAGGTTAGGCCAAACAATCAAACTGAGGACTGAGGAAAAGGGTCAGAGTAGAGAGAGACATGAACCAGCCACCCAAGAAGCAAGATGTCAGAGGATCAGTAAAGCCATGGCCACTGGGCAATACATAGATTAATAGAAATGGGATAATTAAGACGAATTAGTAATAAGCCTGAGCCATTGGCCAAGCATTTTGTAATTAATATAAGCTTCTGTGTGCTTATTTTGGGCTAGGCAGTTGGGACAAGAGGTTCTGCTTCTGTTTATACTAATAGATCAATTGCTATAAGAAATTCCAACCTTCTTTTAAAAATTAAGGTTGGAAGGAACGTTGTATCACTTATAGGCTTGTTATCCATTTTTATAAAAAAAACAAACAAACTTAAAATCATCTTCTAAGGATGTTTTTATACTTCCATGCTTGACATTTATAATGTATTCAGATTAAATATTGGTTGTTTTCATTTTAATCCAAAGATGGTCTAAGTACATGAATGATTTTTATGGTTACCTTCTTCCTCAATGTTCTATATTTTATTTTATTTTTAATTAACACATACAAATTATGCAAATGTTGAGCAATCTTGTGATGCTTGGATACATGTGTACCTTGATGACTATCCTGTCAGGGCAGTTAGCATTTCAATCACCTCAAGCATTTATCATTTTACTTGTGATCTCTCTGTCCTCCCCCCAACCTCTTATATCATATGTGGTAGACTGAATGGGATATATCTCCCATAGACTCATTTATTTGAACACTTGGTCTCTGGGTGGTGGCACTGTTTGGGAAGATAAGAACTTTTAAGGTATGGAGCCTTGCTAGAAGTAGTATGCCCTAGGAGATGTCCCTTAAAGTTTTGTTGTTGTTGCTTTTTATTTGGGGACAGTAATTTTTGAAATACGAATACAATGATTAGTTTCTTGTCTCATCTCATACTTAAAACCTTAATATCTCATATTTACTTAAGTTTTCTCCATGCATTCTAATGCGGTTCAATTTGTATTTTCGTAAAAGTGAAGTAAGCAGTTAAGTTACACTTTCAGTGTAACTCTGAAAATCGTAAATAGTACCCCAATGCCTACTTCCTATGCTCGGTTGAATATATCTCTCAGCCTTCTGGTCTGGTTGACTGCTGCCTTGCTTTGCTGAACATTATGAACTTCCCCTTCTTCCTTCTGGAATCATGAGCCAAAATAAATTATTTCTATAAGTGACCTCAGTCATGGTATTTTATTACTGAAACAAAAAGCAACTAACACGCCAACTAAATATGTTCACAAGTACTATAATGGCTTTGAATGTCCAATAGCATCTGTGATCCAGAGTCACCAATGACCAAATCACTCATTCCCTTGCATTTTTCCTCTGAAAGACCTCAGGAAACACAATGATTTACTAAGAGTTTACTTATTCTACCTCTGTTTCTTGACTTTGGGGAATGTTCTTCTTCCAGAGTCTTTTCTGCACTTATCTTTCTACCTACACAATCATTATTTTTAACCCACTAAAGAAGACAATTTGAATTCACAGCTTCCGTCTCTTTTAACCAGACCATACAAAAGCATCACATTGCATTGAGTTTGTAACTAGTTTACCACACAAACTGGTAAAGCCAAAATATTTTAAATAATAGAATCAAAATGTGTAATCCTTTCTAAGGTATGTACTCAATACCTACCATTGCCACATACTCCTTATAAATGGAATATCTCCTAGAACTAATCATATAAAGTGATCAGAATTATACACTCAGTGCTCACAAAACAAACAAACAAACAAAAACAATATAACTAAATGAAAACCCTGGACTGTCTGTGTACCTTAATTTATTGTTTTTCCTAGATACTGCCACTCTCCAGTTTGGTGAGCATTCTTCCAGAGACCAGAGATACCAACCTATCTTTTTTATCAGTATATATGGTATAACATATCATAACTCTTAATTGTCATTTTGCTTAATAGAATATGATCAATGCTTTCTATAGTTTAACTCAAAAGACTAATTTTCTCTAATGGTTAAATAGTATTCCAAGAAATGGGTATAAAGTAACTTGCATAATCATGTCTATCTGGCTCTTAGAATTAGTTCTTGATTTTTAAACCTTAGCATTCCGACATTATAAGAAAGCATTCTACCAATGAGTTGCAATCCCAGACTGCACTCAGTTTTCAAATCTACATTGCATATTTTGGCCAAGAATTTCATAGATAGCAAGTCCTTTCATCGTCACCTTTCATATGCATTGACATGGACTCATGTTTAATTTCATTTAAAATACGAAGCTTCCTTTCTATCCATTTATCCCACCCCTCGGTTGCTACTGTAAAGAATGTATTTCTTTTCGTATCACATGCAAAATGGGTGTTCCCAGGAAACTATGTGTTTGTCGTTATTAATTTCATATTTTAAATATCTTAAACAAAAGATTTACAGAAACATGTGTGAATAGTTAATTTTCCTATTCTAATCTCTCTGCTTCTCACATTTCTTTCTAGGACTGCATGTTAATTGGAAGTTGGCATGCGTAAAAAGATGCTAACTAAGACATTTTTATGCTACCACACTTTAAAGGTTAAATTTATCATCTGGCATACTTCTTCCATGATTTAACCAGCTTTTCTTTCATGAATAAGTTGATGAGACATTTTTTGGCAGAAAAATTCAAAATACAAACAGTGATTTTTTTTTTTTCTTTCTTGTTGTTTCCTTGTCTCCTCTCATACTGAAAACCTTGAAAGGACATAGTCACTGAGTTTTCTCAGATGTTCTAAATGTAATTGTTTCTAATGCTAGTCAAATTTATACCTGTTGTCAAAAGGGAAAAGGTAGGAAAGGCCTCCCCCACCTTCAATGGAATGCTGACAAGTCTTCACTAGTTAAATTGTAACTTCCAGAGCATGACCTACTGTCTGCCTCTCTCTGTCAGGCATCTCTGCTATTACTAATTTTCTGTCAACTAGATGGTGACCTTAGGGCAGACTAATTAGCTGTTGATTTATGTATTTTTGCAGCGTTAATTGTGAAAGCGCTCACTGTTACTTCGTGGCTAGATTAACCTTGTTAGTGTGTGGAATTAGAAGTAGAGAGGCCTCGTTAGACAGTTTCTTCTGACATTTGGGAAGGGTTTTAACTTGCGAACTGGAACATGAGCCTTCCCCTGCTTTAGGATGCTCTCAGTAGTCCTGCTCATCACAGCAAATACTCAGATTGTGTTCAAGGATGACTTATTGATAGTTGTTTTTATCCATTCCTAAGCAATCTTCTTTTGCTTTTCATCATATTTTTTTCATATGGCTTGTAAATTTTTCTAATCAACTACAAAAATTTTGAAGCCAGAATACAGTCACCTCATAATAAGATTTAAAAGGAGAATAAAGCTATGACTTATGCTAGTACATATAGAGAGGACTGACAATGGGTTCTGAGAAGAAAATACACCAAAAAGAATAAATCACATCATATCAGCTTTAATTTCTTTATAATTAAAAATCATCAAAAATGTCATTGGCTTTCAAATATTATCTACTTATTTCTAAATGCCTCTTTATTTGCCAGGCTCATGTTTAAAATTGTAAAGGGCTCAAGATAAAATTTTACTTCCAAAATAACTTCAAATGAGCAAGCTTATAAATCAATTGTATAAAGAAAGGGTTCAAGAAAACCTTAATTTCTTTATTAACTTCTGGGATTGGTAGTACACATTATACTTAAGTATAGTACTACTGAAAAAAAAAAAACAGAAAATTTAAAGATACAATTGTGTAAATAGACATTTTAAAGTACTCCATTCTATCCAGTGTACAAACCAATACACTACAAATCATATTCCATAGGATCATAAACAGACATTTGTGATTGATATTATACAAGCTCTTAAGATCTCACAAAGAGAAAAAAATGTTGCTTAAAGGTCTAATTGAGAGGATGTCAAAATTTGCAGGTCAAAATTAACATTTAAGATTTTAATGAGATTTTTCACTCAATAAATACATGTTGATTGATCAAGGTTCTTTTTTTCCTTTCTTTCTAAACTTAAAAAGAAAGTCAAGATTGATCTTGGCGTTTGTTTTCCAGCCCTCTCACTTTGATTTCTGTCCCTAACCTGACTAGCAACACATGAAAGTTACATGAGACCTCTGTGTAGTTGGATGGAGATGCTGTGCCCATATTATATGAGGCAAGCAAGATGCCAGAAAAAGTGAATTGCTTAAAGTATGCTTGGCATCACTTTTATCACTGTAGCTCAAATCTTATATCACATCATGTAATGTTAGCTCGTGTTTATATTTGTCATTCATCTGTACATAAGGAGTGCATGTGTATAGAATTATGTGGTGTGTGTGTGTGTGTGTGTGTGTGTGTGTGTGTGTGTGTGTGTGTGTGTGTAAAATCTCAGCAATCAAGTTTAGTTGTGACTGCCTTGCTGAGGGTAACTGTACTCTAAAACTGTTTGCTGCACCCTTTCATGAAAAGAGTGTAACATTTTGTGATATTCTTCCTTCGTTTGTTTTTTTAGTTCTTTCTGATCATGATTGGGAATGGAAACTTCTTTCATCTTGTCAGCCTTGGCAATCACACCACAGTGTGATTGCTCCCTTCTCCACAAGTAACAATCTTCAAACAGACCCTTCGGCATTTTTAATGCCCTATATCCCTCTGCCCCTCTTTTAGTCAAGGGTTGACTTATTCTTGTAAAGGTAAAAAGACAAAGACAATGTAGTTTCTTTTTGTCACGTTGATCACCTGGGCCTGGAAGGACTGCTTTGGTTTATCATAAATATTCAGTTTTCTTAAATCTGCATAATTTCTGTTTAAATGCAAATTATTAATGCATGGTGCATTTATTTTCATTTATTCTCCAAGCATGTATTAACCCTAACAATGTACAATGAACAGCACTGTGTGTCAAAAATATAAAAAACATAAAATAATAAAGATGTCATTTATATTTTAAGTGAATAGAGGCCACATTCTATAATTTTGGAAAAATGCTTCCTGTTAGTGACAATATTATTGTAAGGACTTCCTCACTTCCCTTGTAAACTATTTTTCATATTTATTAAATATTTGAGGAGGCTATTTGAGAAAATGATGTACAATTAATTGGTCCATATGTTACAGAGAAAAAAATGTACTTATTATTCAACTTAATTAAAATTGCCTTTTCTATTTTCTGAAGACTGTTCACTTCATTCAAATTAATGTTTAGACACTGAAATTCTGGCTTTGCAAAATTGTGTCCATACTCTAATGAAATACTATTTTCCTCTGGAAAGCTTTGCACAGCTAAATTACTAACTCACAGTGTAAGATTATTTTTACCCTTTCTATTCTTATTTAGCTTGGAGAAAAGTTGTTGTGCCTGTCATATAAACTGATAAAATTGAATACTTTGAATCCACACAGAAAAGTTTGTAACTTGAAGGAAAAAAAAAACATGATGTTTATCAATAAGGTGTTTGTTTGTGTGTGTGTGCGCACATGTATGTGTATATACATGCTGAGGGATGTATGTTTGAAGGTACATGCACATATGGGTGTGCAGGTGTGTGGAAGATTGGGTGTTTTTATCACTCATCTAAATCCCATGTTCTTTGAGACAGCTCTCACTGAATGTGAATGCCACTGGTTCAATAGAGTGTAATGTCTAGCCAGGGATCCAACTGTCTCTCGGGCCCACTCATGGCATCACATGTGTGCATTCTACACTCAGGGTTTACATGATGCTGGGTATCTGAAATCAGGTCCTTATGCTCATCCATCAGGTGTGATACTCACTGAGCCTTCTGTCCAAGCTGGAATTTCTGGATACTTTTCTTTGACTTACTTCTAAACTTGCCAAGGGTTTTGCAAATTATTTCAGCAAAAGCCATCTCCATCAGGCAAATTGGTTGATAGAGACTAAACCTGAAATCACCAATGCCATCAACCAAAATTTCTCAATGTGGAGATAGCCAATACTAGAGAAATGTAAACACCAAGTCAGCCACAGACCCTTTGATCTACAGTGGTGTCCTACCCGAAAGATATGCTACTGCAAGGATTGCACAAAGCTTGTGAGAGTAACCAACTGATTTGATTTAAGGCACACTCCACGAGATGGAACCCGTATCTGACATTGCTTGGGTGACCAGGAACCAGAAACAAGATAACCCAGGAGCCTAGGGTTAAACCAAATACTACTGGTATTTAGAAAAAAAAAAATGTTGTGGTAAAAATAAAGTGACTCTTAATGATATTGTGCTTTATTCATAGATCAGTGTTTTGTTCAGCCATCATCAGAATAGCTTCCTTCTGAAACAGATGGGGAAAAAGTACAGAGACCCACAGCCAAACATTATGCAGAGTGTGAAAGACCTTGGAACACTCAGCCCCTAAATGGAAGGTTTCCATCAAATACTTCTCCTCAGGTCTCTGAGAATCCAGAGGAAGATGAAGCAGAGAGGATGTAAGAGCCAGAGGGGATGGAGGACACCAAGGAAATAAGAGCCTCTAAATCAGCATGACCAAGCCCATATGAACTCAGAAGGACTGAGGCCGCGTGCCCAGGGCCTCCATAGTGTGCACCAGGTCCTCTGCATATATACTATGGCTTCCAGTTCAGTGTTTTTATGAGATTCCTGAGTATGTGAATAGTGAATCTTTTACTTTTTGGGGTGGAGACTTTTTTCCTTCCGTTGATTTGTCTTGTCCAAATTCAATGTGATAATTTTTGTTTTATTTTAGGATTTCTTTTGTTATATTTTAATATTATTATTATTCACTATAAGCCTGTTATTTCCTATTGTGAGACAGAAAGGGAGTGGATTCAGAAGGGACAGGAGGTAGAAAGCAACTGAGAGGAGCAGTGGGAGGTGAAAGAGTAGTGAGGATATATTATCTCATAAAAGAATCTATTTCCAATACTCAAAAAAAAAATAAAAAGAAATTAAGTTTTATAGCATCATTTTCAGTAACAAAAAGTGTTATTTAAACTTAGTCTTCAACACTCATTAAGGAGAAAACTAAGAACTACTTTCTGTTCATCTATCATAAATTGCAAGTACTGTGGCAATGATCACTCTGGAAGTATTACAACATTGTAATATTCAAAACATTTTAACAGCTCACTGATCCTGAGTTGCTTTGCTTCACTGCATACGTAATCACCTCATAGCAAAGGGCTCCTCACATCAGTAAAGACTTGTTTCGTTTACAGACTGTGTTCCAGACTCTGCCTATCATTAAAACTGTCCTATTGTACTAAAGATGGCTCACTCTATATGTCAGTATGGTTGTGTCTGAAAACAGTATACAAGTTTCATGTGTTATCAATTATTCAGCAGTCTGTCATCCCTTGCAATACCTGGACAATCTACATCAGATTACATGCAAGCCTAGGTTGTATCAGCAGGCCAGCCCACCCTCATAAGAGGCATGGGAAGGGAAAGAATGTCAGAAGCATGCATTTGGTAACAGGTAAACCATGGTAATTATAATTCAAGATACAGTAGCATATGGAAATCAGCAGTGTGAAACTTACTAATTACATCTATACTGCCACTTTATCATAGCCTCTGGATTCTGAAGCTCGGGAATATTTTTGACAATCCTTCAAATAAAAACACTTCACATTATGTGAATACTGTGGGTACAGGTGAGTGTCATGATAAAATATGTGTGGGTACAGGTGAGTGTTATGATAAAATATGTGTGAAATAGCAGGGAAATGGTGGCGTACGCCTTTAATCCCAGCACTCGGGAGGCAGAGGCAGGCGGATCTCTGTGAGTTCGAGGCCAGCCTGGGCTACCAAGTGAGTTCCAGGAAAGGCGCAAAGCTACACAGAGAAACCCTGTCTTGAAAAACAAAAACAAAAACAAAAAAAAAGTGTGAAATACAACATAGGGGAGGAAGGGTTTGTCTGACGTACAATTCCAGATTACAGTCCAATCCTGCAAAGACATTAAGGCGAGACCTCAAGGCATCACATCCACTGGCAAAGAGCAAAGAGAAGAAAAAAACCCTTGCTGGCTTGCTCACTTTCCCATAGTTTCCCCTATCCGATAGAGTTCAGGAACCCTTGCCACAATGAGCCAAATCTTCCAACATCATTTAACAATCAAGATAACCCTCTATAGACATGCCCCTAGACCAAACATAAAAAGAAATCACTCAGTTGAAACTCTCTTCCAGGAGGTTCTAAGTTCTGGCAGGTTGACATTTCTCTAGGATGTGCTCCATTCTGTCTTAGACCCCAGCACTAAAAGGGAATACGTGAAAAGTAATCTTTTGGTTAGTTAATTTGTTTAACAAAAAAAAAAAGTCATTTTCCCATATAGTCTGCAGAATAATACAGAGGAAGAGCTGAATTAATATGTAGTGGGGGACAAGGTTAAGACTTTTCTATTTCTCAAAGCACCTCTAATCTGCCTTTTTTCTTCACAAGACCATGTGCTTCTGGTAAGATTAACATCATCGTTTCTCATGCCATTATCCTAATCAGTTGCCTCTTTTTACTCTATAAATCCTGCTAGGCTTTCAATCTCACCTGTGTCTTTAATTATCATTTGTGTGAATATCCTACAAGTTCCTTGAAAACTTGTTTGATTATCATAATTACATCACAAGTCCAATATCCCCCAAACTAAACCTGAATGATTCCAGAGATTTTGAAAGATATTTGATAAATTTAATAGCATTTTCTTTCTGGAATTCTGTTTTCTTAAGTATTTCCCTTCTTAATTTCAGAATACCTTTAAATCTCAATGATTTCTTGGTCCTTCTAACCAGATGAATTTGAACTAAACTCTGACTTGCTTGGGAGTCTTCCATTCAGATTATCTAAGAAAACTTTAAATCAAGTTGTCACAATAAAGTTGAAAGTTTGGGAATATATGTCAAGAGAAATTACACCGTGTCTATGAAGTCTCATTGAGAGCTAGGGAGACAGCTCATTGGATAAAGCAATTGTTGTGCAAATTTAATGGCCACAATTTGGATCCCTAGAGCCCATATAAAACACACATCTATATTTGCTTCTAGTCTGCAGAGGTGGAAAACAGGAGAATCTCCAAAGCTTAAAGTACAGCTAGCCTAACTTTTAGTGATGGTTCAATAGTCCTGCCTCAAACATAGGCAGAAGATGATAATAAGCATACAAGGTAGTCACCTCCATGTCCATACTGATTTATAAACAGCCATGAACATGTAAATAAATGTGCACTGATGTTGTTCAAATCTTTTTATTTTATTTTACAATATAATTTAATTCTACATATCAGCCACAGATTCCCTTGTTCTTTCCCCTCCTGCCCCCTCTCCTTCCCCCCAGCCCACCCCCAATTCCCATCTCCTCCAGGGCAAAGACTCCCCCACGAGGATTGAGATCAACCTGGTAGACTCAGTCCAGGCAGGTCCAGTCCCCTCCTCCCAGGCTGAGCCAAGCGTCCCTGCGTAAGTCCCAGGTTTCAAACAGCCAACTCATGCACTGAGGGCAGGACCTGGTCCCACTGCCTGGATGCCTCCCAAAAAGATCAAGCCAATCAACTGTTTCACCTAATCAAAGGGCCTGATCCAGTTGGGGGCCCCTCAGGCATTGGTTCATGTGTTTCCATTTGTTTGGCTATTTGTCCCTGTGCTTTATCCAACCTTGGTCTCAACAATTCTCCTTCAAATTTTACATGGTCTTTTAATAAAAAACCCAGAACCAGATATCAGGGTGAAAGCTGAAAGATCAGAAAAGCAGAGCAGCCAGCCATTAGTTCTTACCTCTATGAAATCCTCAGCCTAAAGAGAGTGAGTTCCTGTTTCCTCATGCCTTACATACCTTTCTCTGCCCAGATATCACTTCCTGGGATTAAAGGCCTATGTGTTTTCTAGTACTGGGATTAAAGGTGTGTGCCACCACTGCTTGGCTCTGTTTCCAGTATGGCCTTGAACTCACAGAGATACAGGCAGATCTCTGCCTCTGGAATGATAGGATTAAAGGCATGTGCCACCACTGCCTGACCTCTATGTCTAATCTAGTAGCTGGCTCTGTCTTCTGATCCTCAGGCAAGTTTATTAGGGTACACAATATGTTACCACACACTGTACACACATAACATACATATATACATCTACAGAGAAGCTCATTACATAAGTCATACTTATGTACTGTCATAAACCAGAGGGAAAGACTAAAAAATATTTGTTGAATATCTGAGAATGGATAAATAGAAATAAAATGGAACTACAGATGGGGTTCAACCAGAGAGGATAAAACCTTAATTTAAATGTGATATTTACTAAAATATAGTGAAAGTTATATTCGGGAGTTTTGTTTTACTTTGGTTTATTATATTTCCACATCACTTATATGCTTAAAGTACAAGCCAAGTTAGCCACTTCTTTGAGAAGCAGAATGATTTAGAAATACAAAAAAAAAAAAAAGAAATAAACTATCTTGTCTGAAGAGTAGTGAACATGTCCTAAGAAAATAAGCTTAGCAATATCATTTGGCTTTTATTTTTCTGTTATATATTCAATGATGCTGTAAGAAAAGAAAATATGCTGACAGAAATGCAAATACAGTAGAGATTTGACTGTTGGTAGTTATGAATGACATCTCTCAACAAAGGAATGCAATATTAAGGATTCTACCTCTAAGATAAACTAGGTGCTTTGGCATGATGATAGTTAGTCTTCAAGGTAACACTGATTCTGAGACTTGGGGAGATCTACAATATCGTCCTTGTCCATTTAGATGCTATGATAAAAAGGATTTCTGGAGACTGGCAAGTCCATATGGAGTAAATGGCAGTTTCCGTGACAATGAGAGTTGGCTTGCCCATATGTGGCACATCTTACAACATCTTCATACTGAATGGGGCCAAGCGATCTCTTTGGTAACTCTTTCAAAAGGACCCTACTATATTCACAAGGAATTCAGCATAATGGCCAAATAAACTTCAAAAGCCTCCTAACTGTCCATTTGATTTAAATGTTTCACACGGGAAAATTTATTTTGAAACATAATCTCATGTACAGCACAGCCTGGTTTGAACCAGGAACACCTGTCTCACTTCTCTGAATTCTCAGATAATAGATGTGTGCCATGATGTCTGGCACATACAAATTGATGGTAGGAACCAATAGCTATATCCAAATATTAAGTAAAACATATTATGCCAGGTCGTGGTGGCGCCCACCTTTAATCCTAGCACTTGGGAGGCAGAGCCAGGTGGATCTCTGTGAGTTCGAGGCCAGCCTGGGCTACCAAGTGAGTTCCAGGAAAGGCACAAAGCTACACAGGGAAACCTTGTCTCAAAATGTCAAAATATATATTAGAAATGATTATTCTTGGATCAGGGATTCAAAAGTAATTACTGATTCTTTTCATTAGTAGATATAAATCTTTTATAAGCAAAACTAATTAAAGTGACTACATACCTTAATTTTTCAATCGATTCTATTTTGGGATATTCTTTTACTTCTTAGTAAGAAACTGTAGTCATTTTACATAAAACAGCATCCAAGAAAAAACAAAGCACTGACCTGTCGAAGTAGACATTTTTAAATTTGCAGGGAAGCAAAATTAAATAAATTAATAATGATAAATTTTCCCTTTACTTGATTGGTTTCAGGGTACCATTAGTAGATGGTCAGACATTAAGGAGATGTTTAATAATAATACTGGAGTTGATGTATCAGGAAATGTTGGTGAAATATCAGCTGAAATACATTGGTAGTTGAGGGTGGTAAAGGAAGGAATTTCAATGAAATTCAATGAAAATGAATGCACAACATAACCAGACTTATGGGACACAATGAAAGCAGTGCTAAGCAGAAAGTTCATAGTTCAAAGTGCCTTCATAAAAAAAAAAATTGCAGAGATCTCATGCTAGCAACTTAACAGCACGTGTGAAAGCTGTAGAACAAAAAGAAGCAAACACACCTAAGAGGAGTAGACAGCATGAAATAATCAAACTGATGGTTAAAACTAATAAAATAGAAACAAAGTAAAAAATACAAAGAATCTGGCCGGGTGGTGGTGGCGCACGCCTTTAATCCCAGCACTCGGGAGGCAGAGCCAGGAGGATCTCTGTGAGTTCGAGGCCAGCCTGGGCTACCAAGTGAGTTCCAGGAAAGGCGCAAAGCTACACAGAGAAACCCTGTCTCGAAAAACAAAAAAAAAAAAAAAAAAAAAAAAAAAAAAAAAAATACAAAGAATCAAAGAAATAAAGATTTGGTTGTTTGAGAAAACTAACAAGATAGACAAATCTTTATCCAAACTAACCAAAAGACAGAGAATATCCAAATTAACTAAATCAGAAATGAAAGGGGAACAAAGCAGACACCAAGAAAAGCCAGAGAATCAAAACGGTATGCTTTAAAATCCTGTGCACCACAAAATGGGAAAAGTCTAAAGAAATGAATAATTTTCTTGATAGTTACCACTTACAAAAATTAAATCAAGATCAAATAAACAACTTAAATAGACCAATAATAAGAAAATTGAAGCAGTCATTAAACTCTCCCAAGCAAAGGAATCTCAGAGCCAGACTGATTTAGTGCAGAATTTTACCAGACTTTCAAAAAAAGTTAATAGCAATACTCCTCAAACTAGTCCATAAAATAGTAAAAGAAGTAGTATTGCCCAATTCAATTTATGTGGTCACAGTTACCATGATAACCAAACCACATAAATTCTCAACAAAGACAGAGAATTGCAGACCAATCTCCCTTAGGAACATAGATGCAAAAATTCTCAATAAAATACTTGAAAACCAAGAACACACTAAAAAGATCATACACCAAGATCAAGTAGACTTCCTCCCAGAGTCTCAAGGATGGTTCAGCATATGAAAATCAGTAAGTGCAATCCACCATATAAATAAACTGAAAAAAAAAATCATATGACCACTTCACTTGATGCTGAAGTCTTTGACAAAATCCAACACCACTTCTTGATAAACATCCTGGAGGGATAAAAGTAACATATATAAATGAAGGTAATTGACAGCAAGCCTTTATCAAATTAGATAGAGAGAAACTCAAAGCAATTCTATTAAAATCTGGGAAAAGACAAGGCTGTCCACTCTCTCAATACATATTCAACATAGTCCTTGAAGTTTTAGCTAGAGCAATAAGAAAACTGAAGGAGATTAAGGGGATACAATATTAGAAAGGACAAAGTTAAAGTATCATTATTTGGAGATGATATGATAGTATACATAAGCGATCATAAAAATTCTACCAGAGAACTCCTACAGTTGATAAACACTTTCAGCAAGTGACTATCTAGTCTCTGGTGCCTGGCCATCCAGGCAGTATCAGAGTGAAAGTGCTAGAGAACAATTTGAATTCACAAGAAACCCAGCATGGGAGATACTGGGAATGAGTGGTTGGTTTGCTCTGGGACCTTCCACCATCCAGTTTGAAAACCTAAGATGAAGAATTGGTAGACTGTGCAGTTTCATAAGCCTGAGCCTCTTGCAGAACAGTGAGTAGAAACACCTAGGAGAAATGTCAGAATTCTACAAGACAAGAACAACAGATATGCCAAATAAAGAAAGAAGATAAAAGTGAGAGCACAGAATGTTCCATAAAAATCCCAGACTGCAAAGTATCTGTATTTTCAATATCGCACCAAAAAAAAAGAAAAGAAAGAAAGAAGGAAAAGGAATACTTTGTGAAGAGAATTAATAAGCTCAAAGACACATTTTAAAATTGCAGTCTTGGTTTTATTAAAATGTACTACAAAAATATTAAATATTTAACATGAAATTCTAAGGGGAAAAATAAAATGTTCAGGGGCACAACACCCAATAAAGAGCACTCAGCACCTCCTAAGTCTGCCTATACCATTACTCACAACATGATTCTAGATCAAAGTGAGCTAAAGGCTTCAGTGAAGTCTCATATAATATCAACAACCAAAATAATCAGTAGAAAATTTCTAGAATGCTGAGGCAGAGTTGAAGAAAGAATGATATATAAAAATTATACTTCAATACTTCCTTTAAAAAGGAATGAGGCAAATTGAAAACCAATAAAGACAATAGTTCAAGGCAGAAAATGAAGAGGAAAAAATGTAAAAATAGAAATGGAATTAAATGAAAACATAAAAACCATTTGAGGAAAAATGTCAAATACTGAAATATATTTAGATTTTTCACCACAGAGATAATAGAAATCCTTGATTGAAAAAAAATATAGAATGTATATTAGAAAATGTCAATCCAAAAAAAAAAATTCTTGAAATTTAAAATACAAATGAACTACTGGCTTATTGGAACATGTTATATGCCTGTTACTGTTGGGATGTCACCAGCTATTCTACATATGTTCTGCTCACATTTGTGAATTTTGACATATTTAGAGCAAAGGAGATGAAAATAACTGCATGTCAGTAAAAGGAACAAATGACAATCAGACGTTGTGGTGGTTTGAATAAAAATGGCCTCCAGGGAACAGCACTATTAAGAATAGTTGGAGGTTTTCTAAGTGGTTGATTGTGGGGCTCGAACACACAAAGTAACCACTGAACTAATATTGATAGAGGGAGACATCATGGGGGTAGGGAGAAACCTGGTGTGAACGAAGTTGCCAGGAATCTACAGGGATGACCCCAGCTTAGACGAGTAGCAGTGGTGGAGGTGGTGCCTGAGCTGGCCTACCCCAGTGATCAGATTGGTGAATGCCCTAACTGTCATCATAGAGCCTTTATCCAGTAACTGATGGAAACAGATGCAGAGAGCCATGGCCGTGAGCTCCAGAAGTCTAGTTGAAGACAGGGAAGAGGAATTCCATGAGCAAGGAACATCAGTGGGAACTCATGAGCTTTGAACCAAATCCTGTGGAGCCTGCATGGGACTGTACTGGGCCCTCTGCATGGGCAAGACAGTTGTGAAGCTCGGTCTGTTTGAGGGGCCCCTGACAGTGGGAATAGGATTTATCCCTGGTACATGAATTGGCTTTTTTATAGCCCATTAACTATGGTGGAATACCTTGCACAGCCTTGATGCAGGGAGACAGGCTTGGACCTGCCTCAGATGAGTGTGCTTTGCTGACTTCCCATGGGAGGCCATACCTTTTCAGAGGAGAGGATGGGAGGTGGGCTAGGGGAGAAGGATGGGTTGGGGGAGCAAGAGGAGGGATGAAAGAAGGATCTATGGTTGGTATGAGGAATGAATAAAAAATTTCTTAATAAAAATAAGAAGAAAAGTTGGAGGAAGTGTATCATTGGATGTGGGATTTGAGGTTCCAGATGTTTAAAGCCAGGTCCAGTGTCACTCTTTCTTCCTGTTGCCTGCAGATCCAGATGCAGAACTCTCAACTATTTCTCCAATACCTTGTCTGCCTGTGTGCCTCCACTTTCCCTGTCATGACCATAATGGACTAAGCCTCTGAACCTGTAAGCCACCACAATTAAATGTTTTCCTTGTAAGAATTGCCATGGTCATGGTGTCTCTTCACAGCAATAGAAACCCTAACTAACAAAGATGTCATTGTTGGTCTGAGGGCAACATTTAGTGGCAGATATAAAAGGAGACAAATGTGTTTAACAGGAGTGGGGGAAAATGTGAACAAATTGCTTCATACTGAGAAAACTTCACAGTTAAATATAAGGGCAGAGATAATAATGTCCAAAAACTCAGGAAGTTTTAGATTCAGAACTATGTTTTTAAAAATCCATAGAAAGGGAAATTCACATAGGCATCCTGACAGGAGAGCAATGTCCATGAGCATTGGAAACATTAACATTTGGAGGCAAAAGTGAGGAAGACCATACTAGAGTTCACATGTTATACTTAACTGCACATGTAACTAAGGGAAAGACTGTGGAAGCATGCACAAGGCCTAGGACAGGTCTGCACCAGATAAGTTCATAAAGTTAAAAAGAGAATATTTTTATTTATTTTATTTTTTCCATATATTTTTTCTCTCATTTATTTAATCCTACTGGTCGTGTGTGTGTGTGTGTGTGTGTGTGTGTGTGTGTGTGTGTGCGTGTGTGATGGCTTTCAGTTTAATGCTTTTTTTGTGGGATTCCTGAGGGTACAAACAAATGGGTCTGAGTCTACACCTGTTTCTTATGCCTTTGCTTGGTTTCTTTTCCTTCTGTTTGTGTGTTTTGCTCTATTCTAATAGTTTGGCTTTATCTTGTTGCATTTTATTTTATTTTATTATTATCCCTTAGCAGTCTGTTTTCTAATGAGAGAGAAAGGGGGTAGATCCAGATTCGTTAATTATTGTTACATGTATAAATAAATGTCTATTTCTAAATATATAAATATATGCATTCACACATAAATAAATGAAACCTACTCAATGTGTATGATGTTACTTGTATGTATAGGTTTTGAGGGCTGACACTTGATATAACATAACCAATTGTGTCCTTTTCCCTGGGGAAGACTATTTCTCCCACTCCCAGCATTTCTTACTGACTGCCCTGTAGTTCATTGTGTAGGGTTGAAGCCTCATGATCTCTCCACACTCCATGCTAGCTTGTCTTGTCTATTCTTGTTGTCCTTGTTCAGTTCATGTTTAGGCATTTATGTAGATGTGAGATTGTGTCTCCTAAAAATTTCAAGACCTCATACTCTTATGATTACAATTATCTTCCAGGACCAAAGTACAAAATTTGATCAGGAGATGAAAAGCTCAGCAGTTAAGGGGCATTTGATAGTCTTGCAGAAGACTCAGATTGATTCCCAGCATCCATGTGGTGATTTATAATTATCTGTAACTCCAGTTCTAGGGGAACAGACATTCAAACAATCTCTCTCTCTCTCTCTCTCTCTCTCTCTCTCTCTCTCTCTCTCTCTCTCTCTCTCTCTCTCTCTCTCTCTCTCTCTCTCTCCCCTCTCCCCTCTCCCTCTCCCTCTCCCCCTCCCTCCCTCCCTCCCTCCCTCCCTCCCTCCCTCCCTCTCTCTCTCTCTCTCTCTCTCTCTCACACACACACACACAGATATATTTTAACATACAATAATTGTTTAAAAAGATTAATGAATAGTTCAGAAGCTAATGAGGTGCTTCTTTGGTGATGGATTTCCTTTGAACCACTGTGATCTCAGTATTTCATTTCTATTAGTGTGTTTGGCTGGATAATTGCAAATTACCCACTCCTTTTCTATTACTGAACTCTTCCAAATTAGTTTTCAAAAACATTTTCTATTTTATTATATACACCATATATGGTATATAATAAAACACATTAAAAAGACAGGGGTAAAGTGTGCATATATATGTGTGTGTGTATATAGTAAATATATTTATATTTTCATTATATATATATATATAATGTGTATATATATACTTTACCTCTTTCCTTTAGGTCAAAGAAAAAACAGGCAGGGCTCACCAAGCAGGTGTTCATCATAGTTGTATGTTTTATTCTCACAATGGCAAAAATATTCCTCAAATTTCTATAGGATAAGCAATGCCTTTACTTGATCCCTGAGGCTCTTTCTCTGAAGCTGATTGACTAGTTCAACTCTGAATTCATAGACTGAATGATATATTTTAAATTCAGAAATAGATCACCTTATTACAAAAAAGTCAAAATAGGCGGCTTTTTTAAAAATCTGTAGCATTTCCAATTTTCTTGTGTTAGATTTATTATGGAAAATGATGTTTGAACTAATTTCTAAAGTAAGGTCAAATCCGCAGTGCCTTTATTTATTTTACGACCCTGTGTATAATCAGAAAAACAATGCTGTAGACGTAAGTCATCAAGGAAAGATAAGAATATTGTATAAACCTGGTCTGCTTTCTGACTTGTGGTTGCCTTTACCATGAAAGCGGGGCTATTCAAAGTACCTTCCATGAGGAACTTGAGTGGTGTCATGGTGGTAAAGAGTGTGTGCTCCCCCTTCGGTGGACCCAAGTGTGGTGCCCAACATCTGTGTTGGGCAGCTCACAACTGCCTAAACCTCCACCTACAGAAGATCCCATAAACCTGCAGTCACTGCATTCCCTTGCACATACCCACACATGAGCACACACACACACACACACACACACACACACACACACACACACACACAATCAAAAATAAAATAAATCTTTTTAAAAATTAGGATTTGAAAAAAAAATCCTAATGACAGCAAAGGGATTTTTGTTATCTATTGTAACACTACTGTCATGGGTTTAGAATGTTAAACTGTTTCTTTAAAAAGCCAGCAAGCACAATTCATCTCACTTTATTCTCTCTGCCTGTTCCTTTCCTTCTACATGATAGATTAAGACGTCCATTCTGAAAGGGCAGTTATGTTCTATCATGTAACTCTGATCCTCTAGGAATTACAGTGAAAACTCATGCATCATGCTTATTGGGCAACTTATATGAATTTATTTTTCATCAGAACAAATTACATGCATATGTCTTAACTGACCCTCATTAGGTGATGTATTACTCCTTTAAAGACATTTTTCTCATATTCATAGCAAAGTTGCCATCTGGTCAGTTTATTGATGGAGATTATTATATTTATATAAAATTCAATTGACTCCTAACAGCAGACAGTTGTTTTACATGGTTTCAATTAATATTAAAATTAGATATCCTTCAGAAGTGAGAGATAAAAATTGAAATTACTGTCTTTAAGTTTTCAAATAATGATTGGAGAAGCAATTAGATGGTCCTGATATGAATAACCAAAATATCGTTGACAGAGCAGTGAGTAGCGTTTGCAAATTTAAATTGTTTGCTGATAAAAATTTAACAGCAACCATCCTTTTACGGGATGATGAAAGGTAATGGAATTAATAGAACTAAGAAATATGTAAGTACTCACACAGAAGCCAATGCAAGACATTACCACAGAGATATAGCCTCTGAACATAATAATAACTGGATCAGATTTTCAAATGAATGAGAGCCTATGAAAATGATATTTTATTGAAAATACAGAATATCATAAAAACTTTATTAGATGAAAATTGATATTTTAATTATTTATGTATTTTTAATATTTGTTATATTTTTATTTTTGTGTATGTATGTGTATGAGTGTGTTTGTGTGTGTGTGTGTGTGTGTGTGTATTTATGTGTATGAATGTGTTTTGGGGGATGTGTATTTGTGTACAGTTGACCATGGAGGCCAAAAAAAGATGTTGGATCCCCTGGAGCCAGAGTGACAGGCATTTTTGGGCTCTTCAATCTGAGTATTGGGAATAGAACTCCAATTCAGCAAGTATTTTGAACTTCTAAGCAATCTCTCCAGATATGATTTATCTTTGAATTTTAAGACACTTATTTTTATTGCCTTATGCCTTACATTTCAAAAAGATGCCTTGTAGATTGGTAGACAAGCAGACTTGAACCGTAGTCAGTTCATTGGCTTAGAATTTAACAGAAACTGAGTAGAAGGGCTTTGGGATTAATCTTACTGTCTCAATTTCTCCTTCTGTTATTGTATTGTGCATATAAAACAGTATCTATCTAGATTAAAATGATACCATGTGTAAAGCTATTTACATATAGCTACTGCCATAAATTTTGGAAGGGGTTGTTGGTTGGAGAATTGTTTCACAAGATATTTATGATTTCTGAATAAAAACCTTAAAATAGGAAAGAAGAAAAGAGGAACTGATATTTATTTAAACACACACACATATATATGTGCATATATATATATATATATATATATATATATATATATAGAGAGAGAGAGAGAGAGAGAGAGAGAGAGAGAGAAATTACTATTTCCCTTTAAATTTTTGCAGCTGGCATACAATGAAAATAATCTCATATTCCAGATAAAATATAAATTTTTCTTCTGAGATAAACGCACAATAGTCAAACTCAATTATGTAAAATCTTGCAAAGACTAGGTCCAGTATGTTAACACTTAAAGAGAAACGTCTTCTCTTCATGCCATAAAGATACATTGAGTTGTATTCATGAAATTATTGTGTGTAAGTTCTTTTACTTTGCACAGAGACCTCTGTTCTCATATTTGTTTCCTAAAGTCTATAATTCTATCTTTGAGAATTGGGGCCTCATTTTTTAAAATTGATTTCATATGCTTTTAGTGTGCTATTTTTCTTCCTTTTTTTATTCACTTGCATTCTAATAGTTTGTGTTCATCCTATGAATTCACCCTGAGATTCTTTTCTTAAAAGCACTGATAGAGGTGTCTACCCTTGACTTTTCCATTTGATTAATGGAAAATAATCACTTTCTTGTTCTTTCTCATGTGGTTTGGTTAATTAACGGATTCAGGCAGCACAAGCAATTTCTACAGTAGTGTACTTATTGTTTTAAGAATTATGTGAAAATTAGTCTCTTACTACATGATTAGATTTTTAGATCTAGTAATGAACAAAAATAGTCTTTCTGTGCCATCTTTTAATGTGTTTTTAATCACCAGCTAAATAACAAAGAATTGTCTTTTAAAATAATTAAGACTACATATCGAGTCTCCATAGGATGTCAACAATAAAGGGGTTAATGAAGCATCCAATCATCATGGAAACAATCAGAAAATGTCTTGCTTTAAACAACCCAGAGCGATTTCCACAATCTAAATGCATCTGTGCTAGAATCATTTCCATAGCATCAGAACATTTTTCATCCTGCAGAGATTACAAGACAGGAAGTGTGTGTGTCGGGGGTGGGGGCGGGCTTACAAATGATGGCAACCTCCTAAGTAAAGGAAGCCAAATATTTAAATGAAAAATCCATCAAAAAATCCAAGCTATTACAATCTCACAAACCGTGCTAAACATCATGGCATGACCTCAGTCATGGCACTATTTACAACCATGAAAGAATGTTACAGTGAGGGATTTCAATTTGCACATTGTACACAGCATCTAGAATATTAATAAATCTTCCATTATGAGTTAAAACAATATACATCACCCCCTTTATCAGTCTCAGGCTCAATCCAACTACCAATTAGTTGCCTGTGTGAACATCTTACTCATAGATATGAGTGAAGATAACGTATAACTTCAGACTAAAGAAATTATTATTTATCTAAAAGTTACAAGTTTAGATACAGCAAAAATCAAAAGCATGACAACCCCTAGACTGTTCTACATGTTTCATTTTAAATACAACTATAACCTGTTCAACTGCAAACTGTAGATGCCAAGTACTTATGTAACTGATGACTGGGATACACTCAGAAATATGCGGCATTGTGATGTTGTGTCATTGTATGAATGTCACAGAGTGTACTCAAATGAATGAGAGATGCACACGGAAGCTATGCTGTGAACATTTTTATAAACAGAAGGATAAAGCTACTCTAAAATAATTCCTGAGAATATAATACATTAAATATATAAATCAGTAGCATAGTATTTTAATAGCAAATACCATGCTTTGTGCATGTCTGTGACTGTACTACATGATTGCTGGAGCTGTAGGGTACAAGCAACAGACTCACCACCAACGAGAATCACAGGTCGTGTTATATTAAACATTACTCACTAGGTGACAGGGACTCCTCAGCTCCACTACGGTTTCATATGACCATCATATATACAATCCATTGCTGACTGAAGCACCACTTCGCCGCTCATGACTTTACTTGGAAACGGAGTTCAAGTCCTTTCTAGCTCTATTAGTAGGTATATTATTTGAGTCCATGTCATGTAGCATGAGATATAGAAAGATCAGAAATCATAACACATTTATTTGCTCTTTTCTCTGTATAATACCTTTAAGAACATAAATATATATAATATTAAGTTAATAAATGACTGACTTAAGCAATTACCCTCCCAGATCTTTTATTTTACCATCTCTTAAATGTAAACAATAACGTGTGTGTTATTGTGAGAATTCACAGAAATACATTTATGCTACAGAATATCTGAGCTCAAAATATATGTCAACTAAATGGTAACTAAAAACCTGAACTGAAGGATATAGTAGAACAACAAATATAATTTCTTTGTGTTTATCACCATAAAACAAATATACAAAATTATATTTTTGCATCAACTTCCATTTAGATAAAGAAATAAGATCAAATATTGTTCCATCAATGTCACAAAATACTTAAAAATACTAAGTCAGAAGAGGACTGTTTAACATTACAGTTTCAGAAGGGTTCCAGTCAAGGCCAGACTGGCCTCATTGTTTTCAGCCTGTGGTGAGGAGGCACAACATGGAAGCCACTCTCCTCAGGAAGCAGAGAAAGAAAAGTTCTAGTCTAAAATTTCCTTTGAGACTTGGCCACAATGTCCTAAGTATGTACCACAAGGCCCCATTTCTGAAAGGTTCAACCCCTACTGTTAGTGTCATTCCATTGAGCCTTTAACACGTGAGTGTTGGGAACATTCAAGATCTTTATCAAGTACTTACGTTCAAAGACATGTTTTTTATTTCTTCTCCTGGGGGCAAATAGGTATACTTTTGCACACTTCAGACCCTTTATTTGATGGTTTCTAAGAAGGCTTTGCCATAATCCCCATGCAGCTGAAAATTCACTTTGGCTCTAGTATCATTTATTTTCTTGGTCTTTGAATAATGGTTATGATAATTTCTACTGATTATCAGGAGAGGACTGGGGAACAATGGAGCATGGTGACTGAAGTCATTCCTATTTTGTGTCACTATAATCAACATGGAAAACCAATTTGCAGAACCAAATGATAGTTTTCCCTTGTAAGAGAGTAGTTTTGGCTGAGTTTGCTGTGTGAATATTCTACTCCATAGACTTAGTGCCAGTCAGTTTGCATTTATACTGGGAACAGAATCCAGATCGCTCACAAAGGTTGCTTCCATAGAGCCAAGAGTGAAATGAAGAGGGGCTGTTTCCTGGTAAATTGTAAAAGAAACAGAGCAGTTGTTACAAAACTACCACTAACAATGAAGGAAAGGGGAATCGTGTGCATGGCCTAGGCATGTGGTTTCATTGGGAAATTAGTCCAAACTTAGTGCTTTCTATGTGGTATCATTCTTAATTTTTGAGAACATTCAACACTCATGGAATCACTGGCATTTTGTAGAATGCACTAACTAGAGAATATACAAAAAAAACCAGTGGGGAACAAGAAATTCTTCCACAAATGTATTGTGTCCCCAATCCCACAAACAGTGAACAGGCTCAGAAAGGAATTTTGGAAAATGCAGTTTAACATCTGGCTTTTCAGATTCATGGTTTCCCATCTCTTAATCTTTCTAAAGTCGTGATATACACAACCTATTGCCTCGCCTCCTTCTTAATTCACAATGTTGTTCTTTGTGATTTAATTTTCCATTGTCAAATAAATCTCAAAATTATAAAATCAGAATTGCCAAAATAATCAATTAATAAGTTTGAATGTGCCCATCTTCCTGATGAGTCTGACAATCTCTTGTACCATTGTTCTGTCTCAAATATGAATGATCCTTTGCTCAGTATAATCACACCATATACACGACCATATTCCCAGTCAATTAACTGCTATCTTAATTATCAGATAAATCAGTGTAGTGCGGCAGTGCTTGTGTGGAAGTCACTCTTATGTCTCCTAATGATGATACCAGACCTCAGGAGCTTGGATGACAGGGAGACACCATGAAAGAAGGAATGACAGATTACCTGACACCCAAGGCAGCACTTCAGGAATACAGGGGAAAGTGTGGTACATATAAGACCTGCTGCTCTTTTGCCTTTTCAGGAATGCACTCCTGAAATGCACTCCTTGTGGGTAAAAGAGAAATACTACATTGAAAAAAGAGAAGGAATATGTATATTGTAATTTTTAGATACATAATATATTACTAATAGCAATGTTGTAACACATATAATTGTGTAACATAGAATATAGTATATTAAGTATCAGTGTAAAAATAATCATTGGAACTTGATTCATAATAGCTAGAACCTGGAAACAACTTAAATGTCCTTTAACCGAAAAAGGGATAAATGAAAACGTGGCACATTTACACAATGGATTATTACTGAGCTATTAAATACAATGACATCATGAAATATGCAGGTAAATGGATGAAACCATAACAAATCATCCTTCGTGAGGTAACCCAGATCCAGAAAGACAAACATGGTATGTACTCACTTATTCATGGATATTAGCTGTAAAATAAATGATATTCATACTACAATCCACAGAACCAGAGAAGCTAAGTAACAAGGAGGGCTCAAGTGGGAACACGTGGATCTCCCTGGAAAGGAGAAATAAGGGAGATTTCTTGGGTGGACTGTGGATGGGTGGGGATAGGAACTAGAGGGATCAGGTGGGGGAGGGATGTAGGGGGAGAGTACTGAGAGATGACTGGAAGTAGGGGGCATTTTGGGGTGAGGTAGGAAACTTGGTACAAGGGAAATCCCCAGGAATCTACAAGATTGACCACAGCTTAGACTCTAAGCAGTAGGGAACTGGCCATCTTCTGTGACCAGGTAAGACAACGAGTGGAGATACTGGGACACCAACTCAACCACAAAACTTTCGATTACTGTACGTCCTGCCTATGGGATATGCTGAGGTAAGGATTGTGCAGAGATTGTGGGTGTGCCCAACCAAGGACTGTTCCAGCCTCAGAATCATGCTGCCACGAGAGTGAGCCCACCCTGACACTGCCTGGAGCACCAGGATACAGAGGCAGGATGGTCCAGAAACCTAGACTAGAACCAAACAAAACTGGAGGAAGAAAAAAAAAGTCAGAGATGTCTAAGACATTCTGCTGTACTCATAGATTGGTGCCTCACCCACATGTCATCAAAGAGCCTTCAACCAGCAACTGATGGTGGGCCAGACATTAGGCCAAGCTCAGGGAATCCTGCAGAAGAGAGGGAAGAAGTATTGGAGGAGCCAGAGAGGTCAAGAGCAGCACAGGAAAACCCACAGAACCAACTAACCTGGGCTCCTAGGAGCTCATGGAGACTGAACTGAACACCAGAGAGCCTGCATGGAACTGACCTAAGCCCTCTGCCTATATTTCACAGTTGTATGGCTTGGTTTTCTTGTGTGACTCCTAACAGTGGGAGCAGGGGCTGTGTTTAACTCTTTTGCTGGCTTTTGGGACCATATTCCTCATACCAAATCACCTTGCCCAGCCTTAATAAAAAAAGGAGGTGCTTAGTCTTACTGCAATTTGATATGGTGTGTTTTGTTGATATCCATGGATGGCCTGTCCTTTTCTGAATAGATATGGAAGAGGAAAGGGTGGGAGGAGGGTTTGGACAGAGAGATGGAAGATAGTTAGGGGAGGGGCTGGGAGGAGAGGAGGGATGGGAAACTGTGGTTGGGATGTAATATATATATTATAGATATATAGATATAGATATCAACTTTAAAAATACAATTCTAAAATATAGAATGCATATTGTGTACAACATTGGGTGATGTGACTTTCAGTAGTATTGAACATCTATACAACACCATAGAAATGAATTTGAGTTAACAATGGTTGTGTCATTTTATATTTTTTATCATTGCACACATTTATATACTCACATTGATATTGCAATTTTTCACAGAAGGAAAGCCCATCCATGATATCTGTAGAATTTAATTATTTATCTTTCAGGTCATTATGATTACATACTTTCTTTTAATAGGTGAATCATCATTTTATTAAATATTTCTAAAGCTCACTATGAATGTAAAATGAAATTATTAATAATAAAGCAAGTTATAAAATAAAAGCTTAAAATACAGCTTCAGACACTCATGTTTCATAAGGCTTAAGAAGAATTAAAATAATTATTGTGAATGGAATTTAGGATTAAAATATTACTTCTTTATACTCAATTATTTTTTATTAAACCACTTTACTCATTTCTTAATGTACTTAAGAATGAATTGCATTATCTTCTCAGAGCATGGGTGCTTCTCTGTATATCTGGTCTCATAGTATGTTCTCAGTGTGCTTCAGTTAAACAGGCACAAAAATAATTCAACTGTTGAATCGGCTCTTTGGTCAGTGATAATGTTTGAAAATAACTCAGTGCACAGGAGAATGTCAGTGTTTTATGATAATGGACAGGATATTACAGGTATTTCTCTAAAAACTATTTTCTTTTAAATGAATATTTGGGAATTGCAACATAATTAATTCAATCACATGTAAGATTTACTGCTTGGGTGTTTTATTGCGTGGTTATGATCCCAGCACTTAGGAAGTATAAGATAAAGGATCACAAATTCAAGGCTACAGATTGAGACCCTGTCTCAAAATTTCCTATTCAGGGAAAAAAAAGATTTAATCAATACTGGCAGTAATACTGGACTTGGAGATTGTTTGCTCTCACTTTCTAAAATTATATTACTAAATTATATTGTTTGTCATTTTCTAAAATTATATTGTTTGTTCTTGTTCTGTTGTATATGTGAATACATATACTGTGGTAGTTTAAATAGGTGTGGCCTCCATGGACTCATATGTTTGAATGTTTGGCCATAGGAACTCGCTTAACCAATAGGAAGTGTGGCCTTCTTGGAGTAGGTGTGGCCTTGTTGGGACAAGTATGCCTCTGTAGAGGTGGGCTTTAAGGTCTCATATATGCTTAAACCATGCCCAGTAACACAGTTGCTTTTGCTGCCTGGGGATCAAAATATAAAACTCTCAACTCCTTCTTGAGAACCATGCCTGCCTGCATGCCATGTCTTGCCACAATGATAATGGACTAAACCTCTGAAACTGTAAGCTATCCCCAATTAAATACTTTTTATAAGAGTTGCCATGGTCATAGTGTCTATTCACAGAAACAGAAATACTAAAAACAAACACTATCATATTTTTTGTAATAAGAACTCTAGCCGGGCGGTGGTGGCACACGCCTTTAATCCCAGCACTCAGGAGGCAGAGCCTGAGTTCGAGGCCAGCCTGGGCTACCAAATGAGTTCCAGGAAAGGCGCAAAGCTACACAGAGAAACCCTGTCTCGAAAAACAAACAAACAAAAAAAATAAGAACTCTAAAGATGTATTTTTCTAAGGCTTCATTTCTGGATGACTAGTTATAGGCAATTTATAACCTCTGAGTGGGGAGAATCAGCCTCCTCCGTGGACAAGCCCCCTCATGGTTATCCAATTAGTAGTAGTTAGTCATAAACACATATACATATGAACAAGACTAAATGAACTAATAAGTGAATAGGTGTAGATGTATATAGAGATGCAGATGTGTATGTTTGTGTTGTGTAATAATAACTAAAGAAGACGAGGTCATGAATTTGAGAGAAAGAAAGTAGGACATTGAATAATCTGGTTGAGGAAAGGGCAAGGGTAGAAATTATTTAAATGCAGTACTCTTGTATGAAGTTGGCAAAACTTTATAACCTATAAAAAGAATAGTCTCCTCTAAGTGAAACAAATAATTAAAATTTACATGCTTTCAAATATATGTGGGGTTTTGTTTTGTTTTGTTTTTGGTCTTCAATCTGTAAATCGACTCAAGACAATTGTCCACACCTCCAACATTAAGATCTAATACTGAAAACTATGTATTTGCTAAATTCTTTCAAACCTCACACAATCTTAAGTTTGAAGAATATTGTTCTAAGAAAACGTCTCATATTTTAAATTATCCTCAGAAGGATATCTTGATGTCCCAGAAACTAAAGTATCTATTCAGACAGACTTGGATGAAGGTTCAAACACAGGCATGGTCTAAGATGTTGGACTTCATCTCTTAACAGTTTCTCTGTCCATAAAATCATGGTAATAAATCATCCTCCTAGGATGATTCTCTAAACAATGTGTGTTAAAACTGTGCTGAACACATGGTAAGTGCTTAACAAATGTAGTCATCATCTTTATTCTGATCTTCTGTTCCATCGCAATTAGACCTTTGCCCTCCACTAACTCATCTCGATCCATGCTGCTGCTGCTGATTCTGCTGATGGTAATGTTGATGATTGAAAATACCATGTGTTGTAGCTTTCTGGTGTGTTATTATACACAGTTCTAATATTGGTCATATTAATTCCATTATCTTTTCTTTCTATTTCCTTTGCTGCTTGAATAGCACAAAAAAATAGAACAAAGATCTGTAGCTATTCAACATGCTATAAATAAATAAATATATCACCAAAAAGTATTTCTGCTTCTCTGGACTAGATTTTTTTATAATATATAAAATATGATATCAGAAACTAGTGGATTTTTTTAATATTATAATAACAAATTCTTTCAAATACCTGTTGTTTTTATTCTTGACCTTTGTAGTTTCTATTTTTATAGAAGTTTTATATGTGATGACAATATTTTATGTAAAAGTTAGGTTATTGGAATTAAAAATTTAGAAATATGCATACAATTTGAAAAGCAGCTTCTTATTTTGAACAAAATAAGTGAACCACATCCCTACAAAAAATGTCGTTTGAGAACACAAGATAAAGTCTTGGGCGTAACTAGTCACCACATTTTATAAGTCGAAAACCCTCATCTTCTTTTAACAATATGGCTCATGAGTATTCCAGGGGCTTCAAATGTGGAGCCAAAAGCATGTACTGAAGGATTGTCCTTTCATGCCTTTGATGTACAAAGCAAATCAGCCTGAAATCATCAGAGAATTGCCTTGACAGGGGTTGGACAAATCTCAGTGTGATCAAAGCATTCCAGGCCAATGACATTTGAAAGGAAATTAAAGCTCCCCCGCCCCCGAGATTTAGCCATCTTCCAAACAGAATAAATGTAAGAACACTAAGATGGATGGGTATGCTAAGTACTCTTTGCATCTCCACAACTGTAATAATAATGCTTCATTTAGGAAAGCAGTCTTTATCACAACTATCTGAAAGTAATGGGGCTATCCAAGCCAAATAAAGAAATAAATAAATTCTGGGTTTTTTTTGACCCACATAATATGTTCAAAAATGAGAAATTGAGAAATTATTCACAGAAACCACTATTCAATTCATCTGTTATTACAGATAAGGGATCATTGTGTAATCATAAAGCATGAATTATTAAAAATTTGATTATTTTATTTTTCCTCATGTTACAAAAAAAGCTGATAATTAATATAAATTTCTAACAATGAAAATTAAGGTGTAAACATGTTATAATGATACAAATGATGATCACTGCTTATCTGGGACAAATATTGAAGGACTAAAATACATCATAATCTCTAACATAATCAAAGGTTAAAAGGACAGATTGTAAATTCAAAGCTGATATTTGCTTTTACTAAGTACCTCTTCAAGCATTCTGTAATATTCGAAAATACTGTTCACTCTGAAAGAAACCAAACATTGAAATATTCTCAGCATCAAATTCTTGTTATTGTATAAATGATAACTGTTACAAGTAACATAATTCAAATGGCCCTGGAATACTTGATTTTACATTTAACAAAGGATTGTGAAACAGAATAAGCTTATTCTAATCTGCTTTTCAGATGATCATTTCTAAAGGCAAGTAGATGCTACAACAAATATATGAGGCGTTAGTTTTGTTGTACTTAGGTACTCTTTGTCCTCTAGGAGACCAGAATATGCCTATATGCTGGTATTTAAATGTTGAGTATTTGATAAATATTATTCCATATTTTCTATTTAAAAGGTTGTGAGTATTCTAAAATAAATAGTACATATTTGAACCCCAAGAAATTGTCTTATGGTAGGAGAAGTCACTCAGAATGGCAAATTATGGAGTAGAGACTCTATATTACTCTGATTTTGTTATACATTTTCATTTCTCTTTATTTTTTGAAAAAGGCTCCTACTGTGTACTTCTAGCCAGAAATCACTGCACAGAACCAGGATGCCCTTGAAATAAGAGAGATGCTTCTGTTTCTGCTTCCTGAGTGTTGAGACTAAGGTATGTCCACTGCAGCCACTTTTCACAATATACTTTTAATAAAATGACAGTAAGCAAGTTTTCATAATCTGTCCTGTTGAAGACAGCAGTGGTGGTCATGTGTGGCCTCTCCATATTTTTGGTACTGAAAACTTATGCACGTGCACGCACACACACGCTGAACATACATAGGAATACACACATGATATATGACACTGTACTTAATTATTAGTAGAATCAAGGGTTATGGATTAAAAATTTGTCTGTGTTATTTTTTGCATATGTTGTGAAGACAAAAGTAACAGCTCTTAACTCTTGGTGTGATAGTGAGTTGGATGATGCATAAAGGCATAACTGGTACACATGAAGAATGAACAACAGAAAGAAGGTGGGTAATTATCTTCTATACTGATCTCAGAGTCCATGATGAAAATCATGACTTCTTTTTTCATTACTAGTTGTTACATACACATATTACAAGTGTGTGTATGTTTAGATATGTGTATATGTAACATATTTATACATGTATATATATATATACATATACATGTACATACACACACACACACACACACACACACACACACACACATCACATGACTGCCTAAAAATGAGATGAACAAGAGGACTTGTGTTCCAATCTCACCACCCTCATGGTGGTTCACAAATCTCTGTAACTCCAACTCCAGTGGATCAGACACCATGTTCAGAAAGCCACAGACATTAGGCACATACACGATGCATATAAGTACATGAAGGCAATAATCATACTCCAAACATGAAACTAAAAAAATATTTTTTACTATCCAAACCTGAACCCAAAGTTATGTTCTTTATTTTTCACATGAAACATTTATTTTTTAATTCTGACAAATAGCCAGTTTCCTGCAAAGACATATAAAAAACATTTTATTATTGATATTTTTAAAACAAATTTAAGGTTGATAAATTTCATTGTTTCATTTCCTGCTTTTAACTTGTAGTAACATATTAATTAATTTAGTACTAGACAAAAAGGGAATCCCTCTAGCATCCAGGCAGTATACTTGTAAAACTATTATGGTTACTTCTTATAGTATTAAACCTAATAATTCCAGAATTTGGTTAAAATGATGAAATCAATTTCAAAGCAAAGAGTATTATTGCTTTGTTATCTATCTTTCAAGTGGACATTTAAATAAATCTTTCCAAGGTTGTACATGAATCATACAGCAAGGCGGGTAGGAAGATATGTACATTATAAGGGTTTTTATTTAATATGCTTATCAATTCCCATCACCAATTTAGAAAATTTTTTATCACAGAGCTGTAAATTACATTGTCGTGAATGCTTCTGTAATCATTCGTCACAGGAACTCACAATTTGAGTATGTTAACAAATGAAAATATCATAAATAACATAGAGAAAACATTGTTGCTTGAAGCAAAGTGTGAAGCTGGTGACTTCTATTTAAAAACATATTAGTAAAAAGATTCTTTCTTCCTTATGTTCAGGCAGCTTGCCTTCTCCCAAAGTCATCATTCATAATTTATGAGTTTGCTATTATCTAGACAATTAGGATTGTGTAGTAAACAGCAGAAAAAATACATTTGACTGATTATTATATATCCTAACTTAGCAGTTACAACTGTCAAAAAATGCATAGGATTATAATGATTGAAAAAAAAAATAAGTGCTTTTACATCACATTATTCTCTAGTTCAAATATATTGCATATATTTCCAGGAAATGAGGTTAATTTCCTATAAATATCCATTAATCAGCTTATTTCTTATCTAATTTGAGATAGCAATATAATGTTAATAGTTTTAAATTACATTATTTCATAATATGTTTATTATTTAATAATAAATAATATAAATATATTGTTTATGCATAACATATTTTTTAACTTTTTATTTATTCTTTGTGGCTTTCACATCATGCATCTAGATTCCATTCATCTCACCATCCCTTCATAGCTTCCTTCTGGCCTTGCAACCTCCCCCACAAAATAAAATTTAATATAAAAGAAACAAGGAGATAAGAAAAAGAAAAAAGGAAGAAAAATCTTGTCCTGGAAGCTACACTGTGACACAGTGAGTCACACATCACACAGTATAACATTTAATCCATACATCTTTACTTTCAAGTGTTCATTTCAAGGAGTCATTGGCTGGGTTCAAGGTCTCTGGTTTCTGCTGTACTACCAATACTGGGCCCTTACTGGGATGCCTTTTGGATCCTGTTGTTGCATGGTGTCATGGAGACCCTGCACATTTGGATCTTGCAGGACCGCCCCCTACACATGCTCCAGTAAATCATAGATGTGTGTACGTGGGTGGTGGGCAGATTCATAGTCCTGGTTCTGGGTCTGGGGGTAGTAGCCTGGTCAGCCTGCAAGCTTCCCTCCATCCTCACCACCAGGGTAAACTCTCATGTGTTGCCTGGCTAGTTCACCCTATGCAGAAAGGAGCAAGGGGCAGGGCCAATTCTCCTTCTTTCACACCCTCAGGACTGGCTCACCCACAACTTCACCACCAGGGCCAGCTCTATTGTTTTGCCCAGGTGAGGCACAAGGGCCACTCTCCAGAGTGCTGCCTCTGGTGAGGGTTAAGAACAGCTCTCCTGTTCTCATCTCAGGCCCAGCTCTCCCTGCCACAGGTTGTGAGATCATGTCTCCTTCACACATGCCACATATGGCAGCTGAGGGGTGGGGCCAGATCTCCCAAGCTCATGTTCTCAGGCTGGCTCACCCAATACCCCACCAACTGGGTCAGCTCTACTGTGCTGTCCAGGTGTGGTGCAGGACCTGCTCTCCCAAGTGCTGCAGCTGGTGAGTGGCAGTGCATGCTCTCCTGCTCTCATTACCTCAGAGCCAGCTCTCCTACCTGGCACAGGTGGTGGAGTGTGGGGTGGTGGGGGTGGAGTGAGGGATAGCTAGATAGCTTGCCCTTATCACTCCATGGCAGACTGGGGGTGGGGTCAGATCTCCCATGCCCACATTCTCATGCCTGTGAATAGGATCTGTTCTATTGTGCTGCCCAGGTGAGATGTAGGACCCATTCTCCTAAATGCTACAGTCAGTGAAAGGTAGAACCACTTATTACATAGCATTTTTATTATTTTTAATAATAAATAATATAAATATATTATTGTATTTATAAATACATTATTATATTATGGCTTATCCAATTTGAGAAAGTAGCCCTCTTTTGTTGTAGATCTAGATTCTTGATTCTTGGTTTTTTTTTTTGACGTTTTTAATTTACTTTTTATTTGACTTTTGACTGTTGAGTATAGATGTTTTACATTTTATTTTACTCTGCTTCTATGTAAGAAAATCACACAAATTGTTGAAAATAAACATCTGTATATTCCATATCACTTGTAAATAAATTAGCAGTTTATACCACTTAAAACATGTAATCCGAACTAACTATAATTTCACTTTTTAGTTGATTCTGTAATTTGTAATGGAAAAAAGTCACAGAAACTTCTAAGCCATAAAGTCCCCAATGGAAGACACTATAAAACTGATGTCTGTTAGTGCAGCTCCTCCCATCCAAAGCACAGAGAAAATGCTGCCACCCTGGAGCAGAGTGGGGCACTGATAATAGGTTACAGCTGAGTTGCTTCCCAGAGCTCTTCAGCTCACAGGAGGGCTCTTGCATTCCTTAGCTTCCCATATTAGTTAACTTTTTCAGTTAAGTGACTGACCCAGAATACTAGTCAAACTATATTTTGGCATATCATAATTCTTCCAGTGAGGAAGTATACCTCAAGATTCATCTTAACTTATGATAATTGCATCTTATTTATGGAGTATATATATCAAAACCTGCAGGGTATAACAAGCCATGGAATGGAGGGAAACTTATATATGCTATACCATATATATGACACACACACACATATATATATGTATATATGTATGAAAAATTTAAAGGATAGACAATCTGTTCTAACTGTAAAACTTACAAACCTATGAATTATTTTTCTTTCATTCCTAGAGAAGTTTAACCACTTAAAGTTTAACTAAAGCAGTTCAAGCTTATCTTTGGGATACACGGATTGTTATCACTACTAGCTTTGGACTTGGAGGTCATCTTACATAAAGCAAGGATGATTTGAGTTCAAGCAGTGCCCTAGTATGATAGTGAATCTGACAACTGAGATAATGACCATGTGACTAACAGCTGAATAGTACAGACCATGTAGATGTAGTAGACAAAATAATGATTCCAACCAGATGGAATGGAAGAGGATTATGCAACATTCCATCAAGCTGCTTCAAAGGGTATGCAGTTGAAGACTTATAAACTCCTTTTCTGAAATATTCTATGTAATATTTTCAAACTATGGTTGAACTACTTACAATCATTGACTGCTGTAGCTGTGAACAACTGTTCTCTGAACAGGCATTATTATCTGGGTTATTCTCTGCCAATGGAATGGAGGGAATATAAACATAGTGGTCTCTTCAAATCTGAAGAGAATTGACTTAAAGGAATGATGCTGGAATAGATCTAGGTGGCTGTTGTGCATAAGAGGCACAGTACGAAAAGAAACAAATCTCAAGCTCTATGAGAAAGACAATTGATGAAGTCAGTGAGCTTTACATACTATATTATCTGTAACTTTAATGCACAGGAAAGACACCTAGGCTTATAAACAGTGATGAAAGATATACTGGTAAGAAAATTTATAGTATGGTCTATAATTTAATACTTCTAACTTTTTTTGGGTTTTTTTTTTTTTTAGAGACAGGGTTTCTTTGTGTAGCCCTGGTTGTCATGGAACTCAGGCTGTAGACCAGGATGGCCTCAAACTCAAGAAATTTTCCTGCCTCTGTCTTGCAAGCACTGGGATTAAAGGTGTGCACCACTACCACCTGGCTTAATACCTCTAATTTAAAAAAAAAAAAAACAAGATTAATATTCTTTCATTTATCTGTATTATATGAGTACATTTCTCTAGCCTGTTTTCATGATTAATAAATTTATCCCTTCCAAGTCTTGATTTACATAAGCCTTAGTAGTAATACAATTTGCGTTCACCAAGGAACCATAGCTGTATATAAAAAAGTAAAATGTATTTTAATAATTATTTGATGAATAATTTTCACTTACATTATTATTGTGTGTGTCTTAGAGAGAGAGAGAGAGAGAGAGAGAGAGAGAGAGAGAGAGAGAGAACAAGTGTGGAAGTCAGACTAAAACATTCAGTTATAGATTCTTTCCTTAGAGAGAGAGAGAGAGAGAGAGAGAGAGAGAGAGAGAGAGAGAGAGAGAGAGAGAGAGAGAGAACAAGTGGGGAAGTCAGACTAAAACATTCAGTTATAGATTCTTTCCTTATACCTAGTGTGAAGAAGTTCAGTCTATCCTTCAGCTCTTGTCTCTGTGGTGCATACTGCAGATCCCAGCATTAAAACAACAGGACCAAGGCCACCTCTTCCCAACTTTTCCATCTTTTCCTTCCACCTCACTAGAGGAGAACTGGAATTATACGTGTGTGTGTGTGTGTGTGTGTGTGTGTGTGTGTGTGTGTGTGTGTGTGTTTGTGTGTGTGTATAGTCTTGATATACAGCTTCCTATAGGGGATCCAGGAACTGAACACAGTTCATTAGGTTTGCATGACAGAACTCTTACCCATTGAGCCATCTCTCAGCTTTGAATAATTCTTATTCTATGCAAAGTATTAAATATAATGTTATACTTACAATTGATCAGCAGAATCACACGTATGTGAGTGAAAGAAGAAGATTATCTGTAAACCACATATTTAAGTTTCTGAAAGCTTTTAGGGTATTCTTAAAAGATGTATTTTTAATTTTAATTATACATATATGTGTATATATGTGTATATATATAAATGTATGTGTGTGTGTGTACATCTATTTGGGTATGTGCATGTGAATGCGTGTGCCCATGGTGTTCAGAAGATATCTGATCCCTAGAACTGGAATTACAGTTGGTTGTAAGCCACCCAGCATGGATTCCAAGAATCAAACCCATATCCTCCGCAAGAGCAGTATGAACTCTTAAACCACCGAGCCTTCTCTCAAGTTCCAAAGGTTTGGTTTTAACATCAATAAATATATACCCATATATAAGGTTAGAATTCTGACTCTTCTTTTCCCTAGACCCGTGACCTTTCAAGGAAAATGTAAATGCATTGATTGATTATGAACATACATTTCCACTACTTACAGAACTTCATGAAACTCTATATGTACAGAGGGAGAACCTTACTTCTTAGATACAATTTCAGTGACCACAGCTGGCACTCACAAGGAGAAAAGACTTTGGTAGATATTTGAAGTATATATTTCATGTGGATTTCCTTCCATCCTCAGACAACGCTTCTTCATGGAAATTTTCTCTCCAGATCTGGTTCAACCATTTCACTCAATTTTGTGCTGCTTTTTCTATTAATTGTAATGTTGTATGCCATGAAAAGCCTCTGAACTAACTTTAGTCATTTTCAGATAACTAGTTTCTTGGTGAGTGGCCACGTTTCAACTGTGGTTATAAGAAAGGATAATATGGCATTTTTTCTTAACTGTATGTGTGTTTCTATGAATAACACACGTCACAGAAAGCACCTGTGGCACTGAGCCACCAGCATTTCAGTATGCACACCCATCAACTGTCTCAGGTGATGTAATATTAAAAAGCATCCAGGGATTTCACCATGCCCAATTACTAAAGGAAGTTTTCTCCTGTTACTTCCCTCTCTAGGTCTAGATCAAGTCAGGTGACTGCAGTGAATGTCTGGCCCATGAGAGTTGGACTGGGTTTCCTTTTCTGAAACTTTTCAGTTAGGTTACTGTGGTTCAAGTTGATTGGTGGTCCTAAAAATAACAAAATCCCTACTCTGAAGGAGGATTCTGGTTAGAGGATAGTAAAAGTCAAAAGCAAACAGAATGAAAATTAGAGAAAACCCCTTTTTAGTAAGCTGAGACCAGGCATAGAGTGCAAAACCCAGACCCTTGGAATATGCTGGGGACACTATCAGCCACCCCTCTCGATTCCAACATTAAATCTAAACTACACCTTCTGTGCTTAGCGCAGTGAAATGTGCTTATGTAAAACAAATTAGTTTGTTAATATAAACTCGATCCTCTATGCTATATTCACCCTTTGTCATAATTCTTATCAATTATAGGATTATTTTCTTTGTTAAAATGTGTCTTATTCTACCACAAATGTATATTACCAAAGAAATAAATCTGTAGTTTTAAAGATTACTGATGGGTCCAAATCTAGAGGCTTCTTTAAAACAATTTGTTTTAGTGATGAAGCTGTCCGTGGAATTCTACTTCCAAGCTAATTTTTTTGAGACAATTTCTCCGTGTAGCCCTGGCAATCCTGGAACTCACTCTATAGACCAGGCTGGCCTCAAACTCACAGAAATCTGCCTGCCTCAGCCTCCCCCATGCTAAGATTAAAGGTGTGTGCCACCACCACCTGGCCTCAAGCTAATTTTTTAATTTAGGCACATTTTAAATGATATCCACTAGAGGCATAGACTATTACCCTTACCAGAAATTGATGCGTTCTTGAAGGTATGTCTGCAAGAGAGTCACAAAGTATAGGTTAAATTAGAGATCTTCAACCTTTGGACAACTGAGAAATCTCTAACTGTGTTTTCTTCTATACACTAGGTGGCAATTGTTCCTTTGAGGTACATTTTTAAAATATGAAAAACTCATATTATCACATTTTGTTTTTTTTTTTTAGATGAAACTTTTTCTGACATGTTAAATGAAGTTTGCTTTGCATTTGTAGTTAATCAGCTATATTCAGATTACTCTGTCTGCACCAAGTCATGTTCCAGGTTCTTAGTGGTTTCTATCCTATGCATTGAATGTGCCTACTCCTTTATTCACAAATGGCCATTAATAAAATCATATTTTTGTTTTATTACTAGCTGTTGGAGAAAAATCAATGACTTCAGTACAATCTAGACAAAAATAGAGTGTATCAATATGTAGATAGTAAATGTAATTTCATAGATATTGTGTTATCATTACCACATTTTGAAATGTCCTCACAGGAAAACCTATTTTGCAAATGAAAGTCATTTGAAATCAGACAAGTAAGATTAGTTTGCCCTAGTGAAATAGGGCTTCAGATTTCTCTAATTTGGATGTGATGCATTTAAGAAAATAGTCATATTTTCCTAACTATCCTAATTCAATTTCCTTAATTTTATATTATGTAAATTGCACATGGCTTCAGTCATTAGTGATAACCATTTAAATCTGAGTGGCCACTTACTGAATCTTCTGCACTTAAAACCATTCTTCAAATACTAATGTTCCCTCCCACATTCACAAAGAATTATCCTTCTCAACAACTTTTCACTTCCTATCTGCTTCTTGATATATATATTGAGGAGAGAAATGAAGTCATATAGCTATTATCTCTATTCCATTACAGAGAATACCAATCTTTGGTGAGGTTAAGTAGAATTGGGAGGTCACACAAGGAGCTACAAGAAAGCAGTATACTAACACTGTCTTCCAAATGATAACCTTACCAGTTCTATGAAGTCCGTGTAAATTGAACAGAGCATCCTTAACCTGACAGGCAACATCGGGGAAAACACACTGGTCCCTCTATCGAATATACCAAGACACATCCAGACCATCCCTCATCTGGCAAGCACCATTTGCGCCACTGTAAAGTGTATAAAGGATGCATCATTTCTAAATCCATTGACTCATCTTGATTTACGTTCTTAACATTTTGACAGGTTCAAACTTATTATTCCTCCTCTCATTCCCCTATTTCCAGAATGAATTTTTATATAAATTAATATTTTTTTTTTTGGTTTTTCGAGACAGGGTTTCTCTGTGTAGCTTTGCGCCTTTCCTGGAACTCACTTGGTAGCCCAGGCTGGCCTCGAACTCACAGAGATCCGCATGGCTCTGCCTCCCGAGTGCTGGGATTAAAGGCGTGCGCCACCATCGCCCGGCATAAATTAATATTTTAAAAGATAATTTAGTAAGAGTTGTGGTGGTATTGTGTTCCCCAAAATATTGTGTACTCTAATAAATTTATCTGGGGTCAGAGAACAGACAGCCACTAGATACAAAGGCTAGAAAAAGGTGGCACTCACACCTTTAATCCTAGCATTCCAGAGATAGAAATCCCTCTGGATCTCTGTGAGTTCAAGGCCACATTGGAAATAGCCAAGCATGGTGACACACGCCTTTAATCCCAGAAAGTCAGCCTTTAATCCCAGGGAGTGGTGGTAGAAAGCAGAAAGATATATAAGGCGTGAGGACCAGAAACTAGAAGCATTTGGCTGGTTAAGCATTTGGCTGGTTAAGCTTCAGGCTTTCGAGCAGCAGTTCAGCTGAGAGCCATTGGGATGAGGACATAGAAGCTTCCAGTCTGAGGAAACAGGATCAGCTGAGGAACTGGCAAGGTGAGATAGCTGTGGCTTGTTCTGTCTCTCTGATCTACCAGCATTGACCCCAATAACTGGCCTCGGGTTTGATTTTATGAATAAGAACTTTTAAGATTCCTGCTACAAAGAGTTAAGAAATTTTCCTGTAATAATACAGTGAACCAAGTCTATAACCTGGACACTAACCATCCATTCTGCCTGCAAGATTCCTGAATGAATGTAAACTCCCTGAGGACAGAGATTGCCATGTGTCACCACTGTGTACAGCCAAGTGTATTACCCATAATAGATGCATCTGAAATATTGATTCAATTGAGGTTAACACAGAGATGAGCATCTTAATTTAAATCATCAATACCTTGCCCCCAGCTAAATTGAACTACTTAAGAGCCCAACAGATGTTAAACTAGCCAGCACGAAGTACAGGCCACATGTTAAATTAAGTTGGAATTGCATGCATTCAACATTTTAAAAATATCTTGCATTAAGCACAAGCCACATGACATTATCAGAGCTACAGTTTTAAATATGTGGTCAGGGAAGGGCAGCATTTCAATACACATGCTGTTCATATTATTGCCTAGTGTGTTTAGGTGAAGCTCCCAGAGCACAGAAGTTCTGGCTATAAAGAAGTGAAAGCAGCTTTTAGTTTTAACCTTAATTGATGCTCTAAGGCCGAAGAAGCCCTTCAGCAATAAGGGTCCTTAGCTAGATAAACCACTGTGTCACAGAAGGCCCCCAAACTGTACTCTTTCTGATCTTTCTTCAGACCAGCCAGCTGCTGCCTGGCAGCTCACGAAGACAGTGCTTAAAAGGACTTGCAAGTTTGACAAAAAAAGTTGGAGAAATTGATTGGTATTTAGAGTTTAGTGGTCTCCTATGGGTATTCTGGGTTTCTGTGACTGATTTTGATGAAGTGCTTTTATTTGTCTCTCTACCCAGAGACTGCAGATGAATTTGCAATAGAGCAGCATGCCTCCTGTTTAGCTTTGTCAGGCACCACTTAGACATGTTATAATTTATTTTCCAGGAAAAATATTTCTCATGAGGGCTTCTGGCTAACACAGTTATAAAGCAGCTGGCTACCATTCAGCCTGTTGTCTGCTGGCAGCTGGGCTTCCTTGGATAAGCTGCAAAGAAACAGAACTGGGGAGAAAGTTGCAGGAGATTGGGAGTAAGGGACCAAATCCATTTTGCAGGCTAGACTCTCTTCTCTCTGGATGCTTCTGGTGGTTTCCAAGCTCACAAATATCCCGCTAGGTCTGTCAGGGAGTGCTGTTATTTCTTTATGTGTCTGTGGGTGCACATTGGAAACATTCATAAACAGGCATGGACTTGTTACAGTCATTGTCAAGACTCAAAAACGCCCTTGAAAGTTCATCAAATCCTACAGCTATTTGTGGGTGTTGTTGTTGTCGTCTGTAGATTCAGCCTCAGAATGACCACTGTGCTTGTTTTAAATGAACCTGTTTGAAAAACTCAACACCAAACTCAGGCACTTGCAAGCGAAATGCTCACTTTAGGAGAAAAGAGGAGAAAGGGTTAGCTGATATTAACATGTCTTGCTATACTTTCCCTTGAAGGCACATGCTTCCTGATTTGACTACAGAGCAATTCTGCCAAATAATTAGCATATGTGTGTTTCTATATGACTAATGTATGTCACACTTGTCATCACATCCCAGACATCATCAATGATAACACAACATATCTATATATCACAAAAAATACAAATTTCAGACAAAAAAATGTCATTCATTTTATCACATCAAACTTTATTTGAGATCTAAATAAATTTTAATCCTAACATGTGTGTGTATGTCTATGTGTCAATTGGTCTATGTGTCTGTGGAGAGAGAGAGAGAGAGAGAGAGAGGGAGGGAGGGAGGGAGGGGGAGAGGGAGAGAGAGGGAGAGAGAGAGAGAATTTTAAAGATAACTGTTTTTTTCTACAGTAAACTCTATACTACAGCTTTTACTGATAGGAAATATTTCATGAAAAGTGAGGCAATACTGGACCCAAGCAAGTGTTTCCAGGAATGTTGATGATCACTAGACAAAGACTGATGTTTCTATTGCCTTTCTTGTGTCTGAAGGTATCAACAGAAAGCCTTCAGACAAGAACTAGGCCTCATAGCCTTTGTCTGTATGATCCTCATAGATTAATAGACTAATCCATCAATATTTATGGGGTGCACCTGTCTGGTCATTGCCTACTGGATCACCAAGCCAGTTTTGTATATGCACAGGCCTTGGGGGGAAAAAGATATACCTGGATTTTCAGCATGTTAAACTGTGGGGGGAAATACCTTGCATTAATAAAAAACAGAACAGTGAACAGTGAGAAGGTTAAACATGCATTTGAACAGCCACAAATGTAACAAATGCAATGTAACAAATGCAAAATGACCTGCAAAAGATACTGCCACTGCAACCTTAAGGTGAAATGTCACCAGAACAAGGCAGAAATCTAAAAATATGTGAAAGCTAGAGTACCAGGTCTTTTTGTGAAACAGTCTCTCATTGAAATGTCTGCATAAACACAGTCTCACTGTGGTAATATCAATAGACAGAGTAACATAGAAAGGAGAAATTGCCACAGCCCCTCCCCCTCCAGATGACTGCTGAGACGAGAAGAGCAGGCCTCCCCAAGAGATGAGTCTCTAAAGGGTTGTTGGATACAAAGTGGTCAATCCTGAAACCATATGCACAAGATCAGGAACAAACTTTAATCTGGACAACATAGCTTTTTAGAAACTGGAATCTTTTCAGAATTCCAGCCAGAGACTGTGATACAGTCTGTAAGGAGAGTGTTGCTATGGAAATCTATTGCAAGTGTATTGGTAGCCATTGTAACTTTTACAGGACACCAGTGGTATCTAGGTTCACCCAGGATGACCTTCATTTGTGCCTCACATCTTACCTTGACTGAGAAGGGTGTAAGCTTTCCTTTTCATAAGTACACTGGGAACATTTTATAATGTTATTCTATTTTACATAAATGGAGAAGACACTCATGACTATCGCTAGGATACAACCATTGATCCCAGACTATTGGCTTCCAAAGGTCTCAGAAAATATGTATGTCCTTTAATTAACTGTCTCTGGCATTCTGTTATAATAGTCCAACCTAAGATAGTGAGTATCATTATCCAGTTATTTAATAGTGGGTTATATATTTCTTCTATGTGCAGCTATGTGAAGATATTATAATTTTTGTGAGAAAAGTCATTAACATTAATACAAAAGTGTAATGTTCAATCTTGAATGTCATTTGGCAGGATTAGAATCACAGAACACACACTTCTGGCTATGTCTATGAGGATGGATCCCGGGAGATTCAACTGAGAAGGAGAACCAGAATTCATCTCAGTCTACATTCTTACTGTAAGGAACAACATGGCCAGTCACCCCCTTACTACGATCATATTTTCCCTACCACAATGAACCACACCCAATAAAAATTAGACAAACTAAGCTCTTCATTCATTAAGTTGTTTTTGTCAGAATTTTACCATAGCAACAAAATTACTAACTGGTTAAAAATAATCATATTCTGTGTCACTGTATCATAGGCTATTTCTAAATTTTTTCAAAGAATACAAATCACTCCATATATAGGAAATACTAATATTTAAGTGAGGTGGAATATTATGTTACCCATTAATAAAACTTTAAAGCATTTAAAATAATGTTATTTTTTAATTCTTAAGCATATTAAGTTGTCATTATTTTAATGAAAGAGTTTATCATGGATTCCTCAGTATGTAGGTTATTAATATATTAGACTATTAAATGCTGCCAAAATTTTAGTATAGGAACTAAATAAGTAAATCTGAGATCATATAACTATGAAGGGCATGCTAAGAGAAAATACATTAGGCTAGTAACCATTCGTAGGTTAAGATTCTGTAAAGGGAACATGGGAAATCTACCAAAGAGATTGTAGAGGGGATTGTATTAAGGATATAAATACTGAGACTGATGTCTTCATTGTCTTCCCTTAGAAGCTTGTCAGCATGATTACCAAGAACCATACAGAGAAGTGAATAGATAGATCATCAAACATACCAGTCACAGAATCTTGGGTTCACAGCAAAAGTCAACATGGTAGCACACACACATATCCCAGAACTGGGAAGCCTGGGAAGAAGGATAAAAAGGTTGGAAGATCAAGGTCAGGTTGATCTACATCATGAGATTCCCATCTCAAATATGTGAGTGAGGAGGAAGAAAGAGGGAAGGAAGGGTAGAGAAAAGAGAAGGGAGGGAGGGAGGGAGGGAGGGAAGGACTTAAAAATTCCAAATCATGCCGGGCGGTGGTGGCGCACGCCTTTAATCCCTGCACTCGGGAGGCAGAGCCAGGTGGATCTCTGTGAGTTCGAGGCCAGCCTGGTCTACCAAGTGAGTTCCAGGAAAGGCGCAAAGCTACACAGAGAAACCCTGTCTCGAAAAACCAAAAAAAAAAAAAAAAAAAAAAGTTCCAAATCAACAAGCACAGCTTCTTAGGAACAAGCTACATTCCTAACATAACGGACCACATGCCCCTCATGCCTCTTCTGGGGAGCCTTAAAACACTTTTATCCAACTATTGATCATATACATGAAGGCTTTTTTGGACAGCAATGGTGAATATTCACATGACTTCCATGTGCTTCAGAAATCCACTCACAGAGACCGTGAAGGACTTCCAGTGAGCTGAAACCACACTTTACTCAAAGCACTGATGCATGGCATGTCTATGAAAGACTCCCTGCCCTTCCTTCCTCTTGCTCTTCTGGGTACTCCAGGACACAAAGAGGCAGCATAGTAAGTAGGAGGTAGAAAATATTTTGGAAAGAACACAGAAAGTACCAGTGGACACTTCTCAGTCCCTTATCATTATCATGGGACGCTCATTCCAACCCATGTTAGACCACTGGGACTAAGCTGGGCCCAAGAGCATATGGATAACTTTTTAAATTGATATCAATACTAGAAAACAAGGGGTCTAGACTGGATAAAATTTAAATGATAATATTTGTGAAAACCATGGAAATGCTGTGAAGGCTTGAAGACAAGCCTGAAATTTCTTGTCAGAATAAGGAACAATGAAAAGGTTGAGTTTTGTGGGGAGTCTTTTTAATACAACCAAAAATGTTTAGGCTTGTTAGATTTTATTTTGCATCAATAATATTTACATGGAATCCAGGAAAGTTTTGGCTTGTGTCAAAATTCTGCACAGACTTGTGTTTGAAAGAATATAGCAATAAATCTTTTACTTAATATTTTAAGATATCTTCACTGAGTTGGCATCAGGTAGGAAAACGTCTGTATTCCTGGCATATAGGAAGCTGACACAGGTGAATGGCCAAATTGAGGATAGTCTGGTCTACATAGAGCTTTCTCAAAATAAGGCTCAGGGAATCAACAACATTACAAAAAAAAGGAGGTGCAGAGGTTATAAGAGACAAGGGACCAAGGAGTTTGCTGTGCAACTGTTTCCTATTAATATCATAAACAACACCCAAAAAGTGTCATCAATATGACTGCCCAAACATGAGTTGATCAAGGATGACACCAATAAACATCCCAAAGTCGACAGGGAAAGGCCCATGATTCCAAACAAAAAACTAGAAGCAACTGGAGACTGTTAAGAGCAGAAGAAATAGTCTTCTCCAGGGAAGAGCACACCAATTGATTTTCCAATATCTGGTAGTCAGCTCTGAAAACATACATATGAGTAACATTAAATGGAAAGAGCAGGTTATACTTAAGAATAACTGCACATACATATTCATATAAGCATGAAAAAAGGCTATGAATGTGAAAGAGACCAAAAAGAGAAATATAGGAGGTTTAGGAGGGATCTAAGGATCAGGGAATATTATCGAATGGGGAAATGAAAGACTGTAAGAGGTGGAAGATAGAGAAGGGCCATGAAATGCTGTCTTCTGGGCATGACCCAGACATTGAAATCATGTCCTCAGTACAACTAGTTTGCCTACACTAGAACCAAAAACCATGGGGCTGCCAATAATCAAGCATGAATGGGGAGTGTTTCATGGGACACTATTGATGAATTCTCACGGAGGGGCAGACATTGTCTCAGTCATATACCCACGAGTAAGTGCACCAGGCTCTAATGAATAACTCCAAACAGGGCCATTCCCCATCCTGGTTAAACTTAATGTGTCACAAAACAAAACAAAGCAGCATGAACTGAAGAAAGGAACTTTTATTAGGGAAGGAGATTGGCAGTAATGGCAGATCAGAATAAGTTGGGCAGTGACTTTAATTGGAATGCATCATATATGTTTATGAAATTGTCAATGCACAAGTTTAGTAAACATTTTAAGTAACCTGGAAGGTATTTCTGTCTTAGTTTCACAAGAAACCAGCCAATCACTTAGGTAAAATATTTATGCCTCTTCTCTTTGTTCTTCACATCCAACTAATTGATAAATGAGAAATTATCAATCTCCACGCTATTCTGCATTTATATCAATCATTAATATCTCAACATTTCCCCTCTGTCCTTGTAAGCAACCCTAACTGTCACAAATATGACTCACTTAAGTCATGAATGTGATCTCTAAATCAAAAGTATTTTCCTCTTTGAGTCACTACTCATGGTACCCTTGGGAGAAGGACGTCATTCTTTTCCAGCAGTATATTCATCCAGAACATTAAGTGAAATGGATATGGTGATCATTCAGGAACAGGTGTGAGCTAGGACTTCCAAGACAAACTCCTTTACCAGGAGAGTATATGCATTGATTGGAAGATAATACCAATAGCAGTGATGTGCAAATAAGTTCTCCGTTGTTTAATTCCTGCCTTTCCAGCAGTGTCTCTGACCACTGCTTCAATTTACTCCCAGATGAGAATTATTCTACTCTGCTGCCTGCATGAATACTACTTCCTCTTGAAGATTAAGTTCAGATGCCTTTTCCTCTGAAAAACACATTTCTTCAGATTAGGTTGGATGCTTCTCCCAGGAACTGTCCTGAGTGTATGGCTCTAACCTAAAGTTCAAAGAAGTATATCTAATAAATTCATCAATCTGCTTGCTTTTAAAGTAGAAATAGTGAGAATATATACATTTTAAAAATGTGGGCATTCAATAATCTGTAATGTATATAAATTGACCGACTGACTACTTTGATCAAATCATGACAGATGTGTATTTCATATTAATATTATACATTGCTACTATAAAATGAGATTACATGATTTTTTGCAAGATCATGAATACTTGATCTTGCAGATGATTTTATCTTTCTCCCCACTTCAGTTTTAGTGTGGAACATTGCAATTAATCATTAGAAAATAAAAAAGAACATTTCAAAGGAAATCCTTAGGTCTTTTTCATAATTCTCACATGAACAATCTGTGGTTTGATTACCATATATTACACTAAAAATGTATCTGGTGAGTCATCATAGTAAAATAAATAAATGCTGATTTAATAAACAAAATAAATTTTAACTAGACCATGAGGTGATTCAGTGGGTAAACATGCTTGATATCAAGCCTGATGACCCAGGTAAAATCCCTAGGAACCAGAAAGTAGGAGAAAATTAACTCCTCCTGAAATGCGTGCTCTAACTTAAACTTGCACACAAACACACATAGATAAATAAATAAGTAATCAAATGTAATTTAAAATGTTAAAAACAAATGTCCACATGTTTCATGACATTTCCCCTACTCTATATGAGGTCCTTCCTCTACATCTGTGACCTTCTGCTTTAAACTTCATGATAGAATATCAGTGACACATTGTGCCTTCCAATAGTAGTGAGCAAAGTCCATGTACTTTGTGAAAGCATCTGCTGATGTTGTTAATAAGAAGTTGGCTACCTGAAGTCTGCCCAAGGCACATGAAGGGCAAGATGAAAATAGTCAATAGCCCATCTGTGACCATCCCTCCAGTCTCCTGTCACAAGATCTCCAATTGGTGTTTCAAAGACCTTCATTTATTGACAGTCCCCCCAACATCTGGATCTCCCTGCTGAGCCCCAATCCCAGTTGAGAGATGTCATTATTTCTGAAGATTTTTCCACACTTCTGCGCCCAGACAATCCGTAACTGTAGATAAATTATTGTTTAAAACAAATAAGGCTTCAGCATGGTGGATTCTTTCCCCAGCAAGAGACAACTGGAATGCACATTCCCTAGATGATAACCAAACTCAGTCCAATCAGGGGTTCTCATTAGTACATGTCACACTAAACTACTACAATCCAGTTCCTGAAAGCCAATTTGCATGTATTGCCCATCCTGAATTTCTTAGTCACAGATCCTTCTCAATGTTTTATGAGTTCTCAGAAATTATCCTTCAGTACTTCTTTATCAAGTGAAGAAAAAGTTGAAAAAAAAGATATTGAACTAATTACTCAAGGCATACCTACACTTCAACCTGAGCCTCCTTTTCCAAATTTCTCCCTCATTGTTTTGCAAATGAGCATACCTTTACTCACTATTTGCTGAGACAACATGTATCATATCATATCATATCATATCATATCATATCATATCTAGTTTCTCTGCCTTTGTCCTCTTGTCTCTCAAACACATCAAACACATATTCACCCTCTTATTCCTGCGTAAGAGCATAGAACATCTTGACTTTCATTAGAGATAGCGTTGCAGCTACTTCTTACTCCCCTCCTCATTACAACCTTTAATGAAGAAGGCCTATTTCTTTTAACCAGTCTTTGACTCAAGTAACCTGAGCACATAGCTAGCTGTCAAATGGTCCAATATTTTTAAAAACTCCATAGGCTTGAGGCTGAAAATGGCTGTTCACCTCTTCTTTAAAAGGGTTTTTGCTCTTATGCTGTTAGGTTTCATTTATTTCATTGCTCTGGCAGTGAAGCAAAACCAGAAAGATGTTTCCAGTTTACTGATGTAGTAAGAACCAGTAAGAACCAGTAAGACCCATGCAGGCTGCATAGGCTGTGGTGCTAAATAAAACACTTAAATTCAGGAGTTGTTTGATTAAAAGAAGATGAAAATATTTGATGGGAAATATCAGTTCCAATTCTATAACACATATTAAGTATATTCAATTTTATAGTGAATCACTAAGTTTCCCCTGTTAAATTTGCTCATTCCTATTTAATATGAGCAATAATCTTCATTTTGCAAATGAGGACAGTGGAGGTCTATAAAAAAAAGATCCCCAAAAAATATGTGTTTAAAAGCCAGCACTAGAATTTGAGTGTAGTTCTTCTACACCAAATATTACTTTTTTTTTTCATTCCCAACTCTAATTGGGAACGAAATCACAAAAAATAACTGGAATTCCTCCAACTTCCTGTTGCCTTTTTTTTTAGTTTAATCTTCTCTCATATAATATAACCCAAGCACATTTCCCCTCCCCCCACTCCTCCCAGTTGCCCCCTATCTCTCATCTTCCACAAAACAGAGAAAGAGGGTCTTCTAAATGTATTCTTTTCATGCCTTTGTCTATTTAAAATATTTGCTGATCCTCCTTTGCTTTTGGTATAGAGGGTCTTACATAGTCTTGCCCCCAATTTGCTCTTGTCTCCTGTCATCACACCTTCTTCCCCAGACACTGTGCTTTGCTTCCATGTTTACAGACCTTGTTTTTCCTTCCTAATTGCTCTCTTTCCTTATGATGGCATAGCTTATATTTCAGTTCTCTTTGAATGTCATCATAGAAGTCTCTTCTTCCCATTCTATCTATAGTATCATTCGGGTTCCTGTGTACATCACCTTTTGGCATTTGTGATACAATTCCTTGCTAGGCCACCTTTTGCATGAGAGATGCGAGCGTCATGAGGACACAATATTATCTATGTTTTCTTTTCATTGCTATCCTTTCCTCTCTATTTTTTTTTTTAATTTGGAGTCGCACTATACATTCTTGGCTCACCTGGAACACTCTATGCAGACTAAGAAGGACTCAAAGTCATAGATACCCACTTGCTTCTGCTTCAAGAGTTGTGGAATTAAACAACTATGCATACACCACATTGAACAGATGTTTTCCTTATAAAAAGAAAAAAAACTTCAAGACATCTAAAAGAGTAGTGTGCATATAAAAAATGAGGAGTCCTGCATATTATATGTGTGCATCTTCCTTCATACAGAAGTTCAAGAAATAAATTATTAGTATTACTAATATTCAGCTACTCTTTCATTTTGGTATTTGATCAAAAAGAATTCACTTACTCATTTCACTATTTTGTTTGTGTGTTCTCTGTTCATCCTGTATAGGTTGTATCTCTTCAGTTCATATCACACCTTAGGGATAGCAGAGATAAAGTTCTTATGTTCTTTATTCTCAAAGTCTCATGATCCTTGATCACAGAAAAGTAGAAATAGGTAAATTGAGTCCACATACACAACTACTGTGAAAGAAAAGATGATCATAGTGTGGAAGTGGATGGGGAGAGCCTAAATATCTTGGTTACAACTTGGTTTTATGAGGAGGCAGTGATCCAGATAATATTTCCTCATAGAAATGATGCAGAGAATGTACAATGTACATGTCCAAGGCAGGGAGAAGAAGAATTACCCTGTGCAGGGAAGTGGAACTTTATGCTGAAGTTTAGGAGAAACAGAGTTCAGTTGGAGACTAAAAACTTGTGAATTTGGGACAGGAAGCTATGGAAAAGATCTAAGCTATATAATTACAGGATATTCTACGTAGCTATAAACATGATAGAACACACATGATGTTATACAGTAAAATATTTTATTGCCAATGAGAATAAATTCTAACACTGATTAGGTTTTTCTTTTATCTTTGTTAAGATAATTTTATACACTTAGATTATGAATTTTAGTCACTTTCATCCCTTTCTTATATTCCAACCTTTCCCACCAGCACCATTCTTCTCAAGGAGTTCCTGTCATACTTCCATGTGTTCTTTTCATGTGTGACCCACAGATTTAACTAGAGCTACTTGCTGCGTTTGGGTGGAAATATATCCAGTTCAACAAATGCAACTTATTTCTTTCCATACCACTAAATATATGACTCTCCTGCCCAAACAAACATTAGTTGCTAGGTAGGGTGGTTTATGGTCCTTAACAGACTCCCCTGGGAAGTCTGGGGCATGGATTATATTGGTTTATATCATTTTTATTTGGCACACACACACACACACACACACACACACACTCTCTCTCTCTCTCTCTCTCTCTCTCTCTCTCTCTCTCTCTCTCTCTCTCTCTCTCCAATCACTGCAATGAATGTGGAAATTTCATCACTCTACATCACTCTAGATCATTTCTTCTCTTGGTGTGTTTTAATCTTTTTTTTTTTTTTTTTTTTTTTTTTTTTTGGTTTTTCAAGACAGGGTTTCTCTGTGTAGCTTTGTGCCTTTCCTGGAACTCACTCTGTAGCCTAGGCTGGCCTCAAACTCAGATCCGCCTGCTTCTGCCTCCCGAGTGCTGGGATTAAAGGCGTGCGCCACCACCCGGTTAATCTTTAATATACTAAGATTCTGTTTGCCTCAGTCAATTTTTCTCTCTATTAAGCTTGTGAATCTTTTCACAAGATGATGAAAGAATAAAATTGTAAATTGCTTAAGTAAATGGGGGACAAAATTAGTTAAGTAGTAGCACTAAATGCTAGAAAACTTACTGCAGTTAGACTTTGCTATGGGATAAATAATGAAAAATTTAGAGACTAAAACCAAAATTACTCATTTTCCTCAATGTCATTAATTTGATTGAGACTTCCATAAATTCCACTCAGCTTGGATTCAGTGAGACTGACTGATCCATGAAGTCTCACTCAGTGTCTGTTATCACTGAGGCCTTATATATTCTCCCCCTGACTACTCTTAAATCATAGGCTAGTCTTGCTTCATTACATGGCAGTTTCAGGGCCACCTTCCAGAAAGATCTCTTCATGTTTAACTCTGGATATCAAATAACATCAGAGTAGCGAGGAAAAAAATCACAAGGCTGGGCTGGATCCAATAAATGGGGATGAGAACTCTATCTCACTATCTTTCCTTAATTCTTGGGAAATAATTTTTTTAATTCCTTATTCTTGGGAATTACATGTACATATTCAATGAAACATGATGATTTCTGACCCATATATCTCTTCTACAACTCCCTTCTCATCTCTCCAACCAGGCTCCCCCTCCCAATTTCATATTATATTTGTATTATTTCTTTTATTTTTTGAGATTATAATATAATTACTCATTTGTTCTTTCCCTTTCTTCCCTCCCATATACTACCCATTGTTTTCTTTTAAATTCCTGGCATCTTTTCTCATTAATTATAGTTACATACATATGTGTATGTATATACATATTCATAAATACATAAGTACAATCTATAACTCATTAAGTACAATTAGTACTAGTCATATGTGGATGAGTATAGACCACCCATTGGAGCATTAAAAAACAAGTAGTGACCATGCAGTCAAATAAGAATGATTCTCCATCCCACAACAGCTATCAATTGTCAATAGCTTCTTAGCCAGGGGTGAGGCTTGGTGATCATCTCCTCCATCTATGAAGGAATATTGGTTGGCTTGATCTTCTGTAGGTAATGTGCTGATAACCACAGCTGATATTGGCTCTAGAGAACAATAGGCATGGCATGTCCAGAAGACAGGAGCTCACAACCCTCCTCCCATTAAAAAAGAAGAGGGTAGATTACTGGTGGTTAATGACTTCACTTCTTCAATAGCAAGTCCCAAAGAGAAATCTGCATGGGGATAAGCTCAATTTTATAATGCAGAACTTAGGCACCTTTGGTGTCAAAGCTCACTGCTTTCCTATCTCAAGATAGCATTAAAACTTTCATACTTGAAAACTTCCAGTAGCATCCTATGGCATAATATAGCTGTCCTCTTTGATTTATACATCAGAACATAGTGCACAATTGCATGTATGTACAGACTTACGCATATTGAAACAACTCAAGGGAATCTTCTGAATTGAGGAAAAACATTTACATTGGAACAAATTACATTTTACTGAAAACCTAATTGTTACACTGAGAGCTGTACACTGTTGTAATTGCATACTCCTAATTACACACGCTGCATTATTTAAAAAAGAATGGCATTGTTTATTTGTGATATTCTCTGCTTATTTACACTTGCATATTTGAGCAAGGAACAAGGAGTTATTTCTACCATGTGGGAGGGATTGTTATCTGTTCACAAACACAAAATTAATTCAGGAGAGGGAAACTGGCTCTCAGACAGGAAGAGGGAAATTTCTCCTGAGGCAAGACATTCTACAATGGCTTCTAAATTTCTGTATAATTAACAAAGCACTTACCATCTGCAATGATTGACCTGTCAGAGCTGTTCCTCTGAGATAATTTTGGTGACATTAAAAAAATTGAATATCCAAAAGCCACATTTGACTTAAATGAATTAGCCCATTCTTGTAAATAGAAGTAATACTCAAGACAGAATGTTCTATGAAACACTGCTTAACATGGGTCACCTTCACTGTATTAAGTCCCCTCTGGCACTTGTGTGAGTCTCTCGGTGCCTGCTGTAATGGTCACCCTGTTCTTCCTGTCTCCTGATTTTGATTTTCTAAATGCCACTTGAACCTCAGAGCTGGTGGCCCAGTCAAACCTCTTACTTAAGCATATAGTTAGGAGAAAAATTCTTGCTGAATTATAATCATATTCCCTGATTGATGTGTCAGGGAGGGAAGGGGAAAGTAAGAGAGGGGTTCAGAAATTCATTTTGAAAATTCAAATGAAAAAGTTTCCTTCTCTCTCTCCCCTTTCTCATTCTTTGCTGACAATGAATATGCATAAGGTGCAAATGAGTGTATCACAAAAGAAGGCGTTTTAATTTTTTTTTAACTTTTCTACCACAGAATCAGAAAAGTGTCTAATGAATACTTTGAATTCCCTGAGTATAGTCTTTGTATCTTAAAAATTAATAGCCAAATGGTCATTGATGTGGCTTTCAGGAAGAAAAACAACAAAACATAGAAGATGCCTGATTAGGCACTGTTTTCTTTGGCCAGGGCTGGTCCTTTTAAATCTATGTAGTTCTTCTTTGGAATGATGCAAAGGCAGCTTCTCTTCCTCTTTTCTTTGTTTTGTTGATAATAAGGTACTGGGAATGAGTGTATTTGACTTTTAAGAAAGTAGACCATGGGTATAGCACTGCTTAGATTTCAGTGACCTGTGGGGAAGAGTCACTTACTACATGGTTCACTAAAATTGTTCCTTTACTTTAATAGATGAAAGAAAGAAGAGTCTAATATTTCATTCTATTTCAGAAGCGATTTCCCCAACAGACCAGTAATAAAGTATCCCTACAAGTCCCATCTCTGCTCCTAGCAGAGAAGCTTCTAAGTATGTAAGCTTATGACTGATCTTTTCTGTTTGATGTGTTTGAAGTTCATTACTCAAGTAATAAGAACTAAAACACATAAGAGTTGGGCTCACATATGTCTAAAAAGTCTTGCAGTGACTTTGTATGTACATTCCAAGGATTAAAGTAGAGTGTCAACACACCTTGTGATAAATGAAAAAGGATCTTTTACAATCAGGTAGCCTCAGGGTTATAAATCTCTACTATTAACAGATCTTTCTTACTTTTCATTGGCTTGGGTTTCATTTTTCTGAAACCATGAAGCTGGGAGTCATTTTTATTTCTTATAGATTAAAAAAAGAATGAATCAAAGATCTTATACATACCGAAGGTTAAAAACCCATCTAGCAAGATATTCATGCTTGCTTTATGTAGAAAAAATTGATGTCTTGGCTTTTGCATGATATAATAAATTTTCCTGTAGGGTAGTATCATTAACCAAAGAGTCATTGTCCAATTAAGCAAAATAATAATCTATACTATAACTCCATATTGTTGAGGTTGATTTATTTTAACACATCTTTAGCCAACAATAAGTTGGTATGTTCCAGCCAGGGTCCTTTCACTAAAGGATTCAGGCTGTGGAATAATCTTCTTAGACACTGTGAAGGTTCGTCACTCAAATTGATTTAATAAAATGCTGATTGGCCAGTATCCAGGCAGGATATATAGGCAGGGCAACCAAACTAAGGATGATAGAAAGAAAAAGGGCAGAGTCAGTATTTGCCAGCCAGATGCAGAGGGAACCAAAGATGAACATACCATCCTAATAAAGGTACTGTTACGTGGCAAGGCATAAATAAAAATATGGGTTAACTTAAAATGTAAGAGCTAATTATTAATAAGGCTGAGCTATTGGCCAAGCATTAATAATTCATATTCAGCCTTTGAGTCAGTTATTTGTGACCCAATGGTTTGGACATGGAAATATCCATTTACAGATTTGCTTTAGCAAAGAAGTTTAAAGACACAGTGTAATAAATACATACAGACATCAGCACTATTATTTTGTGTTTCTTTATGTTTATCAGAATGATTGGATTGCTATGTTTTACAGTTCACCTGAAAAGGGAAGTACCTACCTACTTTATCCATTTTTTTAAATATTTTTTTTTTTGAAAAATTGAGCAAGGAAATCAGCTCCGTAGCTCTTTTTGTTTTTCTGTTTAACACACACACAAGGGCTGCACCTACTTTCTTCTTTGTGTATTTCAATTCAAAGAGTGTGAGCAAAGTCTCTATTTCTTGGGTTTGGGGTAAAATTTTAATTTTATCACTACCAGTCTTTCATTTCATTTCTTTTTTTGTATTAATTCTTTGGGAATTTCTCATGATGCACCTCAATCCTACTCATCTCCCAGTCTCTCTGTATCTGCCCCTCACTCTTGTAGTGCCCTGCCAAAGGAAAGCTAAAAAGGATAAATATAAGATAGAAATAAATAATAGTAGAAGGAAAAACATACCACTCTCCATCTTTCCCACCTCTCCACCACTGTTTCAGTCATCTTAGTGGCACTAGACACTGCTGTGTATCATACAGTAAACACTTTTGTCCAAACAGCTTTCCTTGCAAATGTTCTTAAGGGACATGAGCATGTCTTTTTAATCTTCAGGAAGTTCCTAGACATTCCAAATTTTCTATTGTATTTCTGTACTTATTCATTTGCTCCCAAGGCTCAAAGTCTTTGCAAAAACAAAACAAAATAAGCAAAGAAACAACAACAACAAAACAACCAATATCTCATTAATTTCATGTAATAAGAGAAAGGGTTCTTTTAATCATGTTCATTTAATAAAAATAAAACTATGCCATAGATTTAGTGAAAAACAATGACTACCATAATTCAAAACCACCTTTGTCTCCATTACTCTCATAGTTAATTCAGGAAATTATTCTGTCTACAAATTAATAGCATAATCTATACTCATTAGAAAGCTTAGGGCACAAAAGAAAAGTAACAGAATTTAAAAATTGGAGTTTGGGTTTCCCTTCAGTTTTTTTTGTGATGACAAATTAGCTTTTGCTTACTACATAAATTTTCTCAACAATTGAAGGTAAATAAAATAAATAAATGTCACCTGGCTTAGTATGCTGAGATATTAATATTTTCCTTAAACATCTTTCATTCAGGTATTTCTCCTATCTATTAATATATGACTTCTTTATTTGAATGGGCATCATATTGATCCTACAGAATATTGAAGAGTTTCAATGGAACTAGGGAAGGGGAATGTGAAAATTTTAAGTTCTAAATTAAAACATAAGAAAATTAAGGCATATATGTTACCTCCTGAGTTCTCCTTGTGACATCCCATTTAAGATAAGGAGCCCAGATCTGAAACCACCCTCAACCTTCATGCACACTTACACATTTGGCAAAGGCTAGCAGAGAAAAGGAAAAAATGGAAGGTTTGCCTGATCCCCACTTTGAGCTCTTAGACTGCTCCTGGGCAAGTTTGTACACCCAGTCCAGACCCTGCGCCATTCTTTGCGTCCTGCAAGCTGTTTCCAAGCCCACATTTCTACAAGTACAACTGTATCTCTGAAAGGTGAAGGCTGTATCAGAATGAAAATGAAGACCTTTGGTGAAAGTTATATGAAAATGGATATATAAAACCAAATGAAATGCCCTGGGAGAGAATGTAACATGCAATTTGCTTCTGAAAGTTATCCTAGGACATTATAAAAGAGCTCCTTAAAATATCTATGGACAAGCCAAAAGAGAGGACAATAGCAAATAAAAACAAGGCTGTCATGACCTCACTGCCTATTAGAATAGAACCCACCGACTTATCTTACATGATACTGCCAATTCTCCTGTTAATATTATTAATTGAAATTGTGTGCTAACAGCTGTGATTAAAAATATATAAAATTACACATTGTCCCTGCTCATTAATTCTACTTCCTAGTGGTTAGCTTTCTGCCCATCTTTCAAGCTCACAGCTTGCCAGGTGAACAAGGACAGAGTTAAAAACGTTTCATAAGGTGGATCATTATCGTTACTTCCAATTAATACTTTAAGGGCATATGGGGTGAACGGTGGCATGCCGAGTCCCTTAAGAAGCATGGTAGAAATTAATTATAGTCCTTAAAGGGATGTTAGCTATAAAGGGAAAGTAACTATTCAAGGAAGGAATTACAGAGTAAATAAATAATTTTAAAGACTTTGTCTCTGAGTTGGTTTTCATGGTTTCATTGGGGAGGGTAAAAGGAAAATAGTGCAAATGCAGAAAAGAGGGGGATAAACAAGCAAAATAGAACTGAAAAAGAGGATCTGGGTATTACTAATCACACAAGAGACAGAGAAGTAGAGAGATATCAGTTAAGAGAATTTATATAATAAAGTTACAGCAATCTAACTGAAATGGACCAACAGAAAACTAAAGGGAAGCTAACTGGCTCAAATAACCACGGAAGTTAACAACAGTCTCATCCACAGCTTGAGCTGGAGTGTTCAGCAATGCCATTGGTTTGACTTCTACCTTCTTTCCTGGTTAGTGTTCTTTCTTCTGCCTCCATCCAGGACAGCAGCACTCCCGTAAAGCTCCAGCCTCCTACTTTCTGGAGTCTCACAGCAGGAATAAGCATGACAGTAAGAGAAACAAGGCTGATTGCACAGATGCTGCTTTCTTCCCCCACAGTCCAACCACTGGATTATAAATCCGTGCACTGTGTGATTACTACAGTAGCTGCTGTCAATTCTGCATTGTAATTTTCTAAATGCTCATCTCCAAAGAGTATACCAAGTCTTGCAGACAGGTAAAATTTCCCACACCCCAATTACATCAGTTAGAGTGAGGGAGCAGTGGTTCCCTGCAAGGAAAACTGAGGTTTGTGTATTTATCTCGGTGTGTATGTGTGCATGCCTGTGTGTGTGTGTGTGTGTGTGTGTGTGTGAGAAAATATGGAAAATAAAAAAATTATAATGAAATAAAGCTTCAGATAGGTGGAACAGCTCTTACCTAATATTTATACTGTAGAGTGACAATGGCTAACAATATTGTAGTATATCTTTCAAAATAACTAGAAAGGAGAATTGTGAATATTGCCTGTACAAAGAAATGTTAAAAACTTGAAGATATATTTATGCTTATAGCATTAGTGGACCACTGGATAGTCACTTTGTTCCTCATAAATATGTTTATCATTTAAGAACAAATCACAACAAAAAGAGGAAAACCATAGAGAAACATAAAAAGGTATAAATCAATGTTTCTGAGGGTGGAAATACAGGTCTGTGTTAATGTCTGACTGACTAGATGGTCCTTGGTTGTGGAGAGATGCATGTTTCAGATACTGACCCACATTATCTTGGGCTGTTGTCAACATATTATTAGTCAGTTTTCTAGAAGAATAGAATTTATAGAATAAATTGGATGGATAGATAGATAGATAGACAGACAGACAGACAGACAGACAGACAGACAGAAAGGGTTTATTAGAATGGCTTACAGACTGTAGTCCAGCTAGTCCAATAATGGCTGTCTACCAAAGGAAAGTTCAAGAATTCAGTTAGTTGTTCAGTCCATGAGACAGGATGTCTCAGCTGATCTTCAGTTTACTCTGGAACCTCTAAGAAGTAGGCTCTAATGCCAGTGAAGGAATGGACTTGCCAGCTAGCATGAAGGCAAGCAGGCAAAGAGAATAAGCTCCTTCCTCGTTGTCCTTTACATAGGCCATCAGATGAAGGTGTGGCTCAATTTAAAGGCATATCTTCTCACCTCAAAAGATCTGAACTAAAGTTTGGCCTTCTAAAGCAAATTATTTAATTAAGAAAAGAAATTCCTCAGGAACATAGCCAGTCTCTTGAGTTTTAGTTCATTCTAGGTGTGGTCAAGTTGACAGCCAAGACTAGACATCATACCTCTCAAGGACATCTATCACCCTCTTTTGTATTTTACCTAATGTTCTTGTGAAAATCCTTCTGGAATGTACTAACAGACAATTAGTTTCCACTAACCGAGAGAGTAAGAATACTACTATAGAATATCTGAGACTATGGCTGAAATTTCAAGTTTTGATGTCACATATTTACCTGATGATTCTACCAGCTTTGAATAGTGCACGGATATATGGCTTTCCCTTATTCTGTAACTGTACAAAATGTATGAAAGTATTGACCCTGTTCATATACAGCATTTGATATGTTTACAACATGTGTTCCCAGCCCAGAATCACTAATATGTTGTCCCAAAATAAATTATTTTTTATTCTTTTTGAAATAAAAGTAATATTTTCCTGTTGGTAAAGTTGATGTTTACAAGAACAAGTACCACAATAAAAAAGGAAAGGACAAACAGGCATTTTTATATTGGAATTTAGATTTTTATAACTGATGGAATAAATTAAAATCAGAACCATCACCATTGCTATTACTGAAGCCCCATGTTGAATTATGAGTGACTCAGATTCACTTCACCCATATCTGTACACTTTTCAAAGCTGGGGTACATCCACATCATGCTATGACCCAGTCATTTGGATGGCTTTGCAGTGTGTAGAACAAGCACTTTTACTTGTGTTTGACCTTATTTGCCATCAGTGCTCAGGGACCCCCAAGCCCCCACTGCAGGATACGAGGTTTACTCAGACATCAGCAATAAAAGAGCTCAATAAACACCGGAAAAAGGATCAGGAAACAACTGCCTTCAGGATACAAAGATGTCAGCTTGCTCCGGTAGAAATGGGAAAGTAACTTTTACTGAAAAATGTGTGAGATTACCTACCTTATCTCATTTAATCTACACAGTGATCCTACGAAGTAAGGAATTCAATTTCTCTTTTTATAACTCAAAAAAAAATTGAGAGCTGTTAAATGCTTTCAAAGGGTCTTCTTGTCAACAGAGTGGAGACTAGGATCTGAGCCACTAACCATGTCTTTGTAAGATCTAATTTGAAGACAACACCGCTACCCCATCACTTCACTACTCTGTGTAGGAAGCTGAAAGATTCTAACTCCCAGCCCTGCCCTATACTTTACACCAGAAGGGATGAGATGGCATATTTTGAGAACAAAAAAAACTCTGAGTGGGAAGTGAAGAATATAGAAGGTTATAGAGGAATTTCAGAGGCTTGCCTAACAGATGATTCTATTTACCTTTCATTTTTCAGTAAAATATTTATGTCTTCTCAATGCATTGTGGATTAAGGATGTTTGTAAGTGTGGCTTCCAAGAAATCTGAGGGAAAAAATGGATTCTGGTGGGGAGGGAGTCACATGTTCAGCTTAAAATAGAAGATGAGAAGTATATGGTATGTTAAGTAGACCCTCAGAAACTTTATTCAGTATAATTTAATTTAAATACTTAATTGTGAATATCTGCTATGTCCATTGCTGCTGCCTAAATAAACATCAGCAATAAATAAGAAAGGAAACTTAGAACGAGGCATGGTGGTTCATGCCTTTAATCCCAGCACTCAGGAGGCAGAGGCAGGAGAAACTCTGAATCCAAGTCCAGTCTGGACTAGTGAGTTCCAGAAGAGCCATAACTACAGTGTGACACCCTGTTTAAAAAGAAAAAAAAAGACAAAGTGGAAAGTAAAGAACATTTTGAATAACACATAAATGTTATAATAATTGTCCAGCTCCTACTGAAAAAAAAATAATAAAAAGCATACGATTTTAGTCCACAAGAGAGAAATTATTCTATTGTTCTTATTTCCAAATTACTTTCTATGGAATGTACAAACATCAAAAAAATGACTGATGTCATTCCTCTCCTTTATAAGATGAATTTCCCACCCATATTCTCTTTTACTCACAAGAATATATTGTTGGAATAATCCTAGACATATAAATATATAGTCAATAACAAAATCTAAAATCAGTTTCCATGGCTGAGGGTAGTCAGTGTTGAAGTATTAAATATATGGTAAGCGTTCAAAGACAGAACCTGCTTGCTACCAGGGTAAGGAGCATTTTCCCTCCTAACAGCCAAAAACTAGTCAAAAACTTTTCAAATGTTTAGAGCTAAAATGAGAATCAATCCAGATTTTCTGTCTTCTGTACCACTTCTATTCATTTTGCTGATATCACTATTTTCCCTTAGCTCTGAATGGCTTATCTTATTTCATTACAGTTTTATGGTGTTTTTCTCTCATATTATGTTTAAACACCATGTGTGTATGTATATATATGAAGAAAGAGAGCGAGCTGTAAAATGAACATAGTTAAAGATGTACTTAAATTCATACTACATATAACAGATAAAATAAGGACTATTCTACAAATACTTTGTACAGCATAATGCCAGAGCTCAAATAATTCTACACACAGAGAGGATGTGTTTTTGTCTCCTGTTCAGATGAATGATGAACTATGCACAGTTCCAGTATTACACAAATAATAAATTATGGCTCAATCAACATTAAATGTCTTACATAAATCATGTTAATTTTAATGGCTTTGGATAAAGGTGAGTCTTGCTATGTCAGCTCTACTGTGTAGCTAATCCATAATGTTTTTCATATATTTCAGTCAGTTTTTATTTCAAAGTATGATACAGCACCTTGATGGTTGAAACCACAGTGAAATTATTGCTTGTCCGATTTTTATAAAATTGAGCACATTACACATCAATTTCTGGCTACACTTATGTCAGCTATTCGAAGAATGTCCAGGGTTCCAGTCTCTTGAATAAGAGTCGAGTGATCCCCCAGGACATTAGATCAAGTGAATGAATTCTTGGCAGAATATGTGTTAGCAATCTTAAAAAGTTTTTAACACCACGTCTAACATCAGAATGTTGACTGCAAATACATAGCCACTTAGTAATTTCTGTAAGTAGATCAGAAAATATTGCAAGCAATTGAATAATAGAAATAGAATTTAAGCAACAATAAATGACTAAAATTTAAAAACATGTCACTAGTATCAATAACGTCATCCTAAGACATGTCATTCTGAGATGTCAGCATTAAGTCATATCTCATATTTCTTCTCATTGTTGCCTGCTTCAACGATAAGTCCCAGAAGATGAAGCTTCTATTGCATTCTATTCGTGTCCTGGGATTATGGCATGGATAATTAGCAGTTACATTTTCTGGTGATAACTGGTGATCTTAACTTTCAATAGTCTACATTCAAAGAATGTTTATGTAATGTTATTTCATATTTTATTTTCATGTAAGAGAGAAAGAGAGAGTGTGTACACATGCACGCAGGTACCCATGAAGGTCAAAAGAGGGCAGAAAATCTCCTGGAGCTGGAGTTACAACGACGGTGAGTTGTCTGCTGTGGGTGCTGGGAACTGAATTCTGGTCAGCTGCAAGAGCAAACTCACTCATCTCTCCAGTCCTTGTGCATTCTTTTTCATCTCTTCTTCTACAAGTTATCAAAATGATTGAAGTATTTTTAAAGAATTTCCTACAATTTAGAGGTCTCAGACTTTAATATTCCATTAAGGTTGTTTTGCAGTAGTATAAAAATGCTTAACATTTTAAAATTTGATTTGACTAAAGGATATTACATACATGACATAATTTTATATGAACACATCCTCTCCTCAAAATTTCTCAATATTCAGTTGCTTAGCAAAATAAAACAACATAAGATTGAAGCAAAAAATAAAAGTCAGTAAATATGTAAGTAGTAGTTCTATCCACTCTTCTTTCAAAAGACTGAAAGTTAGCAGGGCAGTGGTGGTACAGGCCTTTAATCCCAGTACTCGGGAGGCAGAGCTGGGTTGATCTCTGTGAGTTCGAGGCCAGCCTGGTCTACAGAGTGAGATCTAGGACAGGCACCAAAACAACTCAGAAAACCTGTCTTGAAAAAATAAAATAAAATAAAATAAAATTGAAAGTTGTGATGCTGGACACAGTGGCTCACTTGTAATTTCAATTTCATTACTTAAGAGAGACAGGTTGATCTTGAGTTTGAGGCTAGCTTGAACTACAAAGAGAAACCCCATCTCAATGGCCAAACAAGGTCTGGAGACCAGCTGAGCCATATAGTGTCCCCCTCCCCTCGCAAGAACATAGCCATGGGGAAGATGGGAAATGTTCAAGGCCTGCTTTCCCTGCTGAGTAGCAATCTGTTTTATGGTAATGCCTCCCAGTCTTTCCTATGGGGACATAATCCACATCTGACTTTAATCCTTATGGTAGAGGTTAAGCTTTTCCACATACTGATTTAAAGTAGAAGTAAGTCAACAGGTGATGAATCTTAGGGTTAACTCTGGGTAAACTGTGGAAATAGAGCCATGTGGCCCCTTGTGTTGGGAGGAACATGTTCCTTCCTAGGTGATAGGACATCAGCTGGTGTTTTAGATCCGGTCTCATTTTTTTAAATAGTTACACAGATAGTTATTTATTGGAATTACTGATACATTTCAAGATTTGGCATTTAAAGTTGTGAAGGATACTTTTGATTATTAAATAATGAAAGAACAAATCAAAGAAAATAATGCTATTGCATGGGAAATATCACTTAATTCCACACATACCTTATGTTGTTTAATACAAAATATGTCTATTAGCTTGACATTGCTATACATAAAATGGCAAAGTGTAATAAAGTAGATATTGTGGCCATGGAACTCACAGTATAGTTGAAGATGGCTCAAACTTCCAGTCCTCCTGCCTCTACAGCTCTGTGAGATTCTAGGTAGCTGATACCACCACATTGGTTTTATGTGGTGCTGAGGGAATCAATCTTTGATTCCATGCATGTTCTTAAGAACTCCAGTAACTGAACATAGTACCAACCATAATACTGTCTTAATTTCTTAATTCATTTATTATCAAAAGAATGGGATGCACTTTTGTTTATGAAGTCATTCTTATTAGTCTAAAATTTGATAGAACAAATGACACTTCCTGATTTAAGAATTATATTTAACTTTTCTAATATAGCCATTAATTTAGCCCATGGTCTTTACAGTTTTAAACTAGGTAAATTATTAAATTCTCAAACAAAGTATTAAATAAAAAGAAATCGAATCCATTTCACTTACTTCTGTGACAATGTACTTATACTTTAAATTGCTTGGCTACCACATGAGTGCTGTTATCTTTTAATAGTAATGACTGAGAAAACTGTAAAAACACCTCTGCTCAACAAGAATTGCTCAAAGGACAACTTACTACATGCAAATGGCCCAAATTATTTTTACAGTATCTGACATGGTACATATTGTGAAACCATGAAAGTTTCCTAACATCTTGAAGAGATAGATGAACTGAATAAACCCATGTTAGGATTTGATTTTATTATTGAGGACAAAGTGTACTTGAAAGATATTTCTGAAAGGAAATACAAAGTATCCCTCTTTTTGAAGCAAGATAGTTATACAATGGGAATTTTGAATCGCAAAGGTATTTATAACTTGGTACCAGCAGTATCATGTACCGATGCTGCAAGGTTACTTTGCTTTGGGTTCTACAAATGGATTTTGAAGAGAAAAATTGCTGGTGTGTCCTTGTTGGAGGAGGAGGTGCGACCTTGTTGGAGGAAGTGTGTCACTGTGGAGGTGGGTTTTGAGGTCTCCTTTGTTAAAGCTATACCCAGTGCTGCAGTTCACTTCCTGTTGCCTATGCATCAAGACCTAAAACTCTCAACTCCTTTTCCAGCACCTTGTCTGTGTGTTAGCTGCCATGCCCAGGATAATAATGAACTAAACCTCTGAAACTATAAGCAGCTCAATTAAATGTTTCCCTTTATAAAAGTTGTCATGGTTATGGTGTCTCTTCATGGCAATAAAACCCCTAGCTAATACATGTTATTATTTGCTAAATTTTAAAAATAAAAACAAAAAAATGTAAGTTATCATATGTTCGTATTTTCAGACTGCCAACGTGGCTGGACTGTCTTTGCCTTCTTAATGTGTAGCATAAGCCAAGTTTAGAGATGAAACAATATTTCCCAAGTGGAATTCTAACAAGTACATGACCTAGAAGATATTACTCAAAGCCAGCTCCTTTGAAGAAACAAGCACATGGAAGACTAGCCAGTGCTGTGTCTAGGCTCAAAGTTACCAAACTTGTTGATAAATTTATTTTTCTCACCTGTCTCAAATGTACCTGTACACAAAACAACCTTTCTCATCTAGCTCCACCATTAATAGCCTGAAGTAAAGTATTTCAAGGAAAACCAATAGAAGAAATATTGACATTGTTATTAATGTGAACATGTTTATCCATGAATAGACTCTAGGCAACTTTATATGGTAGGTGAGGGTACCACAGTTTGTGTCAAAGTGGGAACCTAAATGCTGGCAATGGTTATCAGATGAAGTTTCCTGGATGCAATGTGATTTAAAAAATGTTTAATTCTAAACCAAATAGAATTATAGTATATACACTAATTTCTTATCCATAGCAAAGGCTATAAATTGTCTTATCTGAAGAAATTGTCCCACTTTCTTTACCACACAGAGCCTGATGATTCTCTTTTGTGTCCTCCACAATTAGTCCTTGTGTCTTTACCACATGATAAGAATTCACTTAAACCTGTAGATTTGAAAGTCAATATTTAAAGGATATTTTTTTACATATATACACATGTTGAGATCGCCAAGGATATTATTATGTGAAACATGGACGTAAAGCCATTAGCACTCACCACAGGTAATGATAAATCAACCTCAAAAACTCAGAGCAGGGTGAGGGGGAGAAGAGGAGGGCCCATTCTCTGGCCTTACATAGTCCAGATGCCTCAGAAAACAAGGAACATAAAAGCAGTTATTCAACTGAGTTGGTGAAAATATATTCTCTCCCAGAGCTTAGACTGGATCAGTTCAAACTAAGAAGGGAGGAAGTCTACAAGATTGGGCAATTGCCACCAGCTGTAGTGGTTTGAATGAGAGAAATCCTCATAGGCTTGAGCATTTGGACACTTGTTTCTAGTTGGTGGCACTATTTGGAGATGTGATGGCAAGTACAGCCTTGTGAGAGGAGTTATGTCAAGGATGGGTGGAGAGGGGGCTGCTCTAAAGATTTAAAACTCCACTGCACTTCCAGTTGACTCTGTTTTGTGTTTGCCATTCAAGACGTGAGCTCTCAACTTCTGGTACCTCCTATCTTATCTGTTGTTGGCTGCCACCCTTCCCTGCTGTAACGGACTCATCCTCAAATCAACTCTCTTCCCTCAGCTGCTCTTGGTCCTAGTGTATTATCACAGCAATAGAACGGTATCTCATACACCAGCTGCCAATGAATCTCTGTCAAGATGAACCATAGGAAGTTCAGGTGAGCCAGGAAAACTCACCACCTCCAGCAAAGCCCTCCACAAGCAGTTTACACGAGAAACCTGTAACCTCAAAACTCTTGTAAAGGCTCAAGAGGTCTGATTGCTGGAAGATTCATCTGCAAAGGCATCAAATTTTATATCACCTGATGCTAGAGGATGATAAAAATAAAATCAATATCTGATGGAGGAAATGTTTATATATGGACATATGTACATGCAAAAAACACAATAGAAAACTATTTGGAAAAAAAATGGGTGCTTTGGCTTATTATTTTTCGATAGCCGGAAATGGACACAGTAGCTAAATCCTGGGATAGTGGGTGAGCATAGGAGCATACAGAATATAAAATTATAGTTTATAACTGGTTTCTGTTGTTCTATAACTCACAGAGAACAAACATAGCAGGGTTCATATCCTCAATCTGGAATGACTGAAGGTATATATAAAGTCTGACACAGGACCTTCATAGTGCTAATCTACACTGCTGGCCCGATGCACTTTTAGATGATCTGCACAAGGCCTGCTACTGGGTATTTGCATGCTTGAGATGGCACCCAAGTGTCATTATTTGTCAATGTGGTTTGCAATCCCTTCTACTTATTACTAGGTTCTGTGATTTTTTAACTCTGGCTTCCAGCCTCCTGGCTGTCTTTGCCCCGTGCTAAGGTAGCGAAAGAGTTTAGCATGCTTGGATCTTGATAAGAATTGTAATTTTCACATTTAGCAGCAAAGGAAAGTGCCTGTCATATATTATACTGTCATGGGTGATGAGATATCCCAGGAATGTTGTTTCACAAGTACTTTGATAGCTCTAGCCCTGGGGGTTGGTATTTTACTCATTTACGTCCACAGTTTCTAAAAATGATGCCAGCGCTGTGCTTCACTTAAAGGAGACAACCTCAAAAGACTGTCTGATAAATAGTTATTTATCAATTTAAAGTCTTGTTATTATTTTTTTAGATAAGCTTGGTGCCTGAGAATGACCTTGAACACTTGTCTCCACTTCCCAAGCAGCACCACAAAGCCCAACTTAGAAAATTAAATGTTATATCTACTATTTCCTTTGTAGCTTCATTCAGACATCAGACTACATTAGATACACTTTTGTTGAATAGCAACATTTATTAGATCCATGCCTCAAGAACTTCACTGAATATTCACAAAAGAACTATTATTGGAAAATCTAAAGAAAACAAAATGATTATGAAGTGGGCCATTGACAGTTGAAATAATATTTTTCCTGTGACTTTGTTTTGTGATGGATCTTATAAGATTACTGTAGACGACAAGACATGCTCAGTCACATGGTTCTACAGTACTCACTTATACATGAATTCCCAAACTATATCAAATTGAAGGCTTGCTGCTCGTGCAGATCATCAAACTCAGAAAGAACATGTGTTCTCTTGTCTTCCCATAGCTTCTTGTCAGTGCACATGGAAGTAGAATATTGCAAATATTATACAACAATTTATTTAAGGCCTTAAAATTGGTTAGTCTGCCTCCATCTGTTCCTGCCAGGTACAGACATGTGACTTATCCCTCATGCTTGCATTTTTGTTTAAATGCTGTAGAATATACATCTTGCTTCACCTGGATTTTCAAGTTATCCATTGAATGTTCCAGCCACGTTTTGAGAATGTATGTCAAGTCATATATTAAATTTACATAGGAAATGTCTTGTTCAAGGTTTTTTTTAGAAGTCTGGCAAAACTCAAGAAAACAGTTTGAGAAGATAAGAAACAACAACAACAACAACAAAAGGTATGTGGGGGATAGTTCTGTACAAGCTTTCCCTAAAGTTCACTAAGACAATTCTTTGTAGGGTACTAAGGTGACTCAGTTGGTAATGGCATTTGCCACCACATATGATAACCTAAGTTTGATCCTGAGAACCCACATGGTAAGAAAGAGTGAACCAAGCCAGGCGGTGGTAGCGCACGCCTTTAATCCCAGCACTTGGGAGGCAGAACCAGGCAGATCTCTGTGAGTTCGAGGCCAGCCTGGTCTCCAAAGCGAGTTTCAGGGAAGGCACAAAGCTACACAGAGAAACCCTGTCTTGAAAAACAAAACAAAACAAAAAAAGAAAGAAAGAGTGAACCATCTCCCACAAGTTGTTCTCTAAGTTTAAGCTTGCCATGGTGTGTACACACCCACATATACGCACACTAAATAAAAAGTTGGCAAAATTTTAAATACTTGACAAAAACATGAAAATGACCGGTTAGTGATGTGGCATGTTCGTGATGTACTCGCTTGGCAAAAATAAAGAACTTGCTAGTGCCCCCTACACAGCTCTGGGATTGTCTTTAGAAGTTCTTAGCAACACATTGGCTTCCACGTGCTTGCCTTTCGTGGAAAGTTTCCAGTTTACCTCAACTCTTGTGCTTGTGCAAGGTTAGGATGAAGGGTTCATGCAGGTGGAAGCTGCATTTTTAAAGAAAGGTGAAGATGCTTTGGGGAGCTCTCCCAGAGTGGTTGAAAAGATCCTAAAGAAAAGCAGAATCATTCTAGAACTGCTTGAGTGTGAAAGATGTGATTAACAGGAGAATCATAAAAATTCAATTTTCAAATTGCCACTGGGTTGCTAAATAGCGCAGAAAGGCGAGATGGAGAATTAAGCAAAGGAAGAGGGTGTATCAGAAGGAAGTCTGAGAAGGGCTGAAGAGGGGGTATCAGAAGGAAGTCTGAGAAGGGCTGTACGGAAAGAAAAAGCAGAAAAATGATTTTGCCAGAGGCGGCTGACACTCTGCATGAGAACAGCAGGGGGCGCTAAGGTACTGCAGTTGTCAAGTCTCAGGGTCTGCAGACAAGAGAGACTTTGAGATTTATGATTTTAGCAAAGACGACATGTTAGTGATTCTTACTTTTGCAATAAACAACCTAGCTACAGACACTGCGATGAGATTTAATGATCTGTATCTTCTACTGAAGCCAGATCTGCGACCAGCACACCTTCACTTTGGCTGGATTTGGTCTGGATCACTCACATAAAACTTTGAATTTAGCTTCTGGCTAGCTAGTTTTTTTCCTCATGAATTTATGGGTTTGGATTTTGAAAGAAGCCATCCTCATCTATGATTAATTGAGAGTAAAAACTTGAGGCACAAATAAGAGATTTTTGTACAAAACATAGAGTAGGAAGCAGAGTTCTCTAAACTATGAGATAGATGGTTTTAGTTATACAGAGAAAGAGTTTTGTTTTGTTTAATAAACTGCTTACTGGGAAAAGAAGTAAATGACAAGTGGCAGAATATATAAATATGAACCCACAACGTCTGCCTTTCTGCCTCCACCAAGAGCCAGTTTCTTACACTTTGGCTCCTGAACTTGACTGTTTGTACATGCCCCCGTTTAGGCACAATAAACCAAACTATTCCCTCCTACGTCTATCATCCCGAATTAAAAGTCCCTTGGACACCAAGAAAACTGTCCATCTTCTTTGAAAGTTCTTAAGATATTGCCCTTGAGGCAACTTTTGAAAAGATCACAGAGCTGAGAGCCTCTGAGTCATCCCCTCTACAAAGCATGTCTTCAGAGAATTCCCTCCAAGCTAAAATGAATAATTGAATTAAGGGTACTGAATGGGTATGTTGGTGTTATTATGCTAGGCAAGGGGCTTAAAACAATGAGGAATGTTTCTTCCCAAATCTAAAGGCAAGACTTCCAAAATCGAGTTGTAACTGTAGTAGTAGGGTCTTTGAAAGTTTTGGGGAGGAATCTATTCTTTCTGGCTCACAGCGGGTGGGGGTGGGGTGGGGAATGCTTGCTTCTCTTTCATCCCACTCACCACTCAGATGGTGCTGATTCTCATTGCTTGCTCTGATCTCCCGCTTTTGTAACAATGACAGTCACTGGATTTAGGGAGCCCTTATCTTATTTAAGGTATCTTCTCAGTCCTTAAGCAATTATATCTGCCAAAGTCCCATTTTTCAATTAAGGACACAATCTGCTGTTATAGATGCGTATGAACTTAGGACATCATTTAACTCACTACAAACACCTATCAATGATAAGTAAGATTTATTTTATTGCTTTTGTTTATTTGTTTGTTTTTATTTTTAAAGAGTGGCAAATTAGTGGAATTGTAATTATCTTGAAGAGAAAGTGGGTGCTTAGAAAAACAAACATGCACCCAGCAAGGGTTTACTTACTCTTGACTGATACAGTTAAACAGAACTAAAAATAGTTGCTGGCCCACAAACTAACTAACAGACTTGAAAGCCACTGATCAGACTCTAAGTACGTGCATTATTAACAATAAAATTTTATCTGAGGATGATATTTTTGAAAACTTGTACATAAAATATTATAATTGTTTATTCTCCTGGACTCTGTTTCAAACAGCCTGAGATATTTAAGATGATCTGGTGTGGGGGAGCAAAGGGCACAGCCAGGATACCACAAATGCTAACCTGTTCCTTCTTTAACAAACCTTGTAACAGAAACTAACACCTACTTGAAGAGAATACAATATCTACTGGCGTGTTATTATATACTACAATCCTAATGGGTGCTGGCACAATTCTAACTCATTCTAATACAACCATGGTCACAGAGTTTCTTAAAAGGGAAAAGTCTGATGTTTATTTTCCATGTTATCAAACATTTCACTCACTGAGTACTCAGCATATCCTATGACAGGACAACAGGGCAGAATTTCTCCATCTTGTATTATTGCTGAGGCCATTCTAGGTTTAACTAGAACCTGATCTCCTTGGTAGAGAATTCCATTGAAAACTACACAACTCTATTCTAGGAACTAAAAGTCAAGATGTTCCAGTTCACTATCACAGCTTCTGTTAAACCACCTGCTTGTACATAATCCCCTGCAGCTAACAGCTCATCTTAGCTTCAGTGAGACTGCTTGCATCCCCTGCAAAAACCCTGTGCTCTGGAAACTTGGGACTATATATGTGGGTCCCTAAATACCTGAGTATAGTCCCAGCCGACTGGAATAAAGAGTTTCAATTGGCTGTAACTGTGTCTGAGTAGTCTTCTATGGTGGGATCACCATAGCATTTTAACTGTGCAATTTTCTTCAACAAACACAGACTGGACCGGATTGTGCACTGTGTCAACACTCTGTGGGACACCGGCAAAAGCTCTCCTGCAGCCCAGTGTGATCAAGAAAACAGATTCTGTTGAAAGCTGGGCCCAGAGAGACAGCTTAGCAGATGATAAAGTGTTTGTGTCATAAGTATAAGGACCGAAGCCCAGATCTCCAGAAAACATGTAAAAGTTGTACAGGTATGGCAGTGGCCATCTGTCATCCTAGCACTTTGGAGGCAGGCATAAGGGAATCCCTGGGACAAGCTAACTACTTGGACTAGTAAGAATAGATAAGCTTTTTGAGTTCAAGGAGAGCTGTAGTAGGAATCTTAGGAGTTCTTATTAATAAAATCAAACCTGTGAGCCAGGTATTGGGGTGAACACTGGAAAATCAGAGAGCCTGAGTCCAGAATGGGTCTCAGCTGAATTGCTGCTCAAAAGCCTGAATGCTTAACCAGGCCAAATGCCTAACCAGTCCAAATGCTTAACCAGCCAAAATGCCTTTAGCTTCTGGTCCTCTCACCTTATATACCCTTCTGCTTTCCACCACCACTCCCTGGGATTAAAGGCTCGATTTCTGGAATTAAAGGTGTGAGTCACCATGCTTAGCTGTGACTTTCCTAGAACACATGGATTTCTGCCTCTGGAATGCTAGGATTAAAGGCGTGTGCTACCACTGCCTAACTTCTATGTTTAATATTGTGGCTGCTCTGTCTCTGACCCCAGATAAGTTTATTAGCATGCACAATATTTGGGGGAACACAATACCACAGAGAGCTATCAAGGAAACTGCCTGATGTCAACCTGGACTTACACACACATACACACACACACACAGAGAGAGAGAGAGAGAGAGAGAGAGAGAGAGAGAGAGACAGAGAGAGACAGAGAGACAGAGAGACAGAGAGACAGAGAGACAGAGAGACAGAGACAAAGAACGAGACAGAGAGAGAGTTGGGGGGGGACCCATGCCCCTGCACACAAACACAGGCACACATATGCAGACAAGCATACACATGCACAGGTCACACAGATGATCACTTAAAAGTGTGGAAAGAACTGAATGTCTGAAAGCAGTATGGCAAAGGAGAGCCCATGGCAAGTAGGTGAATGTTCTGGTTTAAATGGGAACTGGCTCCTCGAGCTAACGCGCTGAACTCCTGATCCCTGAGTCATGACTCTAATAACTTGGGAACTAGGGCCTAAAGGGGAAGTGGGTCACTGCGGACCTCCCTTTGGGGGCTGTGTCTGGTCCTGTGTTCCCCTCTCTCTCCCTCCTGTGCATGGCCTTTGTCCCATGTTCCCCAGACCCAGAGTGACTAGGACCAAGGACGGAGAGCTGAGGCCTGTGAGACCTGTAAACAAATCTTTCTCTTCACTTCTTCTCTCACGGACTTTGCTCACAGCCACCTGTAAGTACTACTCGAGGACTTTTAAAACCATGGTTAATGCAGGAGAGGTGGTGAGAGAATGCTGTAACATAAGGCTGGAGAGAGAGAGACGTGGCTAGAGGACCCAGAGTCATGCAGGTGAGGCTAGTGAGTGGTATTTTTAACCTGAAAGTGATGGAAAGGCATACAGACTTTTAAGGCATTAAGATGCTCCAGTGTGGCAACAGAAAGTTCACTTTTTGTGTGTGATGGAGTTAAAGCAGGGAACCAGTAGATGGAAGGGAGTCACTTCAGGAAGCTACTAGATTTAGTGGGTGAAGGGAGGCGCTTGGGGCAGAAGATGTATAAGTAGAGAGTAAGATCCAGGATTGGACATGAGCAAAGCCATCGAGAGCTGATCCAAAAGACCTGAAGACCTGTGCTTCATCCAAATGGATGGATGAAACTGGTCTTTGCCTGGGAGGAAATCAGGAGATAAGTTAGATCAAGCTGTTGATGATAACTTAAAACAAGCTGTTGTTTGGAGACCTCCTAGAGGAGTTTCTGCACAAGCAGTGGAAAAGGTGCTCAGGGTCCAGAGATATCTAGATTGAAGTTACTATTACTGCTAAGAGTTCAAAATCGCTGTGTGTGTGTTGGGTGGGAGCAAGATTCAGGCATTAAAATAAAGACATACCAATACCGGGGACATCTGAAATAATGATAGCACATATATGTATTTTAATGTCATTTTTCACTAATCTATAAGTAATTTCACTTCATGAACTATTAAACCTTAATGAAATCATAACTCAAAACCATTTTCAAGTTAATTCCAAAGAGGACTGAAACTCCACCTTATATGCCTGACTTTTCCAATGTGAACAAACCGTGAACTAACTCCATTCAACATATCCTACTCATGTGTATCCAGTGTTCCTTCTGCCAGGCGCAGTGCTAGGCGACGGCTAGGCAATGGTGAAGGGGACAGGCCCACATCAGTTTCCAGCAACTTTAGTTAAATCCCCCAGCTGGAAGTCTAGCCAGGGTGAGAGAAGTTCCACAGGGCCTGTATGAAGGAACCACTGTTCTCTACAGCGTGGAAGAGGCTGCAGAAGTCAAATCTATCAGAGGGGAATAGTGCAGATGTATGGAGCAGGTAGCCTTGAGTCCTAAGAACCGAACAGTAGGAGCGCATCCACATGGAGGCAGAAGGGACACTGAGAGTGTATCAAAGGCCCAGAGTTCTAGCCGAGGTGTCCTCTAGAAATAAAACACATGGAAATGACCAGAGTATGAAGAAAATCCTGCTTGAAGAACTGTGCAGATGCTAAATTGTATGTGTTTAAAGGCAGTCTTGCTTAACCCTTATGGAACAAGGGAATTTCCAGAAAAATCTGTAATTGGTGGGTACACATACAATGAAAATTAAAACCACTTTAAATGGACTCAACATTCTTGGACGATTTTGTACTTTGGCATGGAGAAGAAAATGTATTTCACTGAATGAAGAATTTGTTTTAAACGTTGACATCACATCTCAATGGTGTTGTATTTGTATGTTGCTGAATCAAAACTCTGCTGTTTCCCACTGTGACATATTTTTGTTCATTCTTTGAGGCGGCAAGTCTATTACTTTGTTATGTCACCCTTCTCAAGGCTGTGATTTATTCTCAACGTGAGGCTTGCAGTCCTTCTAGTGACGAGTAACAGCTCAGGGTGGGACATTTTAATATGATACTAACTGGTAATTCACTGGATATGAGCAATAAAGGATCCGGATAACCCAAGTGATGCATTCCCATTCATCAGCTTTATCCATGTGCAACACCAGACTGTCGTTCTGATGAGAAATGTGATGGGAGGTGAGGGCTTAGCCTGCAAGATATCTAGTTATCAATACCATTTGAGAACTACTGTGTGGAAATTGGTTCTTTCTTGTATTCTGATCAATATAGCTGAAAGCAGATTCCCCAGCCTACTACACTCTTGTTTTCCCAAGCAGAGATCAGGCATTCCGACTTGTTAGGTGTCCGGAAGGCCATTAGCATTGATAATTAAATAACTGTGATATTTGTGAGAAACGATAAGACAAACACACTTAAAGGAAATGAACAGTTGCAAGAAGAAATATATGTATGGATAAACTGGTGAGTTCCACCTCTGATTTTCCCTTTCCTTAAAATTAAATGAATTCTTCATTCGCTATTATAAACTAAATATTTCCTTTGAGTCCAATTAGCATTGCTGAAAGAAAAAGCAAATCAAGGCTCTGTTCAGCATGCATCAATGTAATGGAAAATCAGGTCTTTTATTCTAGCTTTAATAACTGCAGCTTGATTAGAGGCAAAGAAAAGACTATGAAGGGAAAAGCAGGAAGGGAGAAGGACTGCCAAATTAGTTCTAGGAGAATTCTCAACCTGTCTGCTCTCCGGCTCACTATTCAAATGCTAATTGAGCCTTTTGGTAAACAGAATGGGTAATCATGAAAGACAAAAACAGACGCAGAAAACAAATGAAATATCACACCTTATCCAAAACAGCATGGCATTTTTCTGATAAGCCTCCGAAGCCTAAAAATTTTAAGTCCTTGGCTCTTTTTCCCCCCTCAACCGATTATAATTAATATAATAAAATAAATATTACATAATCAAATAAAAAATGACAAAGAACTGCTTTGTTTCAACAATGAAACCAGTCATGTTATAATTAGATAAGAGGATTTATATTCACAGCTATAAACATGAAAGTAGACCATGAGGCTGGATAAAGGCAAGTTTTTAATTCTTAAAAATTAATTACATGGCATTATTCTTATCAGTACACAGAATGCATTAATTATACAATTAATAAAATGATGAAAGGGATTTTTTTTTTTTTTTTTTTTTTGCAATTGTAATGCACATGGGGACGTTTGGTTTTATACCCAGGATTGTCCTTCAGGCGCTTCTCTAATCTTCTTACTAGGCAATGTCAAGACCCTAAACCAGTTAGTAGGAACACTAAATGGAGTGGGTCTTTATGTTGGTGCTTAGACTCATCTTGGAAAGGTTGTGGATTTCCATGTAATTGGGATCTAAGGTGTAATGGGTTTAATTTGAGGTCCTCTTTAAAAGAACCACAGGAAAAGGCACTGTCAGCCATGTGGAAGAGCTGGGAGAAGGGGAATTCACTTCTTCACGATGGGCTCCCATAAGGACGAAAATGTGTCCATGGTCCTAAAAGAGTGATCTCTCTGAGCACTTCCACCACCAGTGTAGCATGGGAAAAGGCCTTGTGCATGCAACCACGTCATCCTTAAAAGACATTTTAAAGCTGTCTATAACATTCAGGACGAAGGAGACATGGGAGTGAAAAGGAAGCTTGCTATCAGGAATAGAGCCACAGGCTAAATCCATTTGCAACCGCCAAGGGACTGTTCAGATCCTCTTGCCGGCCTGCACCAGGAGTAAATGAATTGTTGGCAGAGGCTAAGACATCTGGTTTTGTTAGGTACAAATTGCTGGTGTAAGTTAGCACAGAACCCGAACTGCAATGCTCTTGGCTCCCTGGCTAAAATCAAGCACTCCGCTCTCTCTCCTGGGAAGACACTGTGGTGACAAGTCTCCTCAGGAATGCAGAAAAAATAAAATTTTGTCTGCATCAATCCCAGATGCTGACAGCTGTAGAACAAAGTAGGGGCCACATCTAGACTTTAGTAATGACGACTATTTGGATTTTTTTTTTCTAGGACAGAAAAGGGAAAACTAGTAAAAATAGAAACTGTGAGCTCATCACCAGCGTTGGCACCTAAGCAGAGCCAGAGTGTGGTGGCTGTACTTACCTAGTGCTCACCTGTCCAGTCTTCATAGGTCCTTTGAATAATTAGAATTAAGTGAGCTGAAGCTACAACTTTAGGATCCTATATGTTCAAATTCAATTGCATATGCTAAAACTCCTACATATACTGAAAATGTGGAGGGTGCCATGCTCTGTCTCAATTCTCCCGCTCTCCAACACTGTGTGCATGGACACACACACACACACACACACACACACACACACACACATACACACACACCACTAGAATATTCTGTGCCATTTCCCTCTAGCCTGTCATCCTGTTGTTTTCTGTTTTTCTGTCCCTGGGCATATCAACATTCCAAGGTTAATGACGAGGCACCTTGGAAAGTGATGTTTGTTTAGCTTAGGGTAATGTTTTAAATGCCTTTCTCTGTGTGGCAATCTCATTGCTTCTAAAACAAAACCCATCTGCCATCTGAACCTGCATTCCATATTAACACCTCAGACACATTTCTGCAGGTTTTTTTGTCATCCTGTCCTGGTTGAAAAATTATATGTGAAACAGGAGCTGGCAAACACTACAATCAGTCTGATAGGTTCAAGCTTTGAAAATCACATTTCTCCAGCCTTATTATCAAATTGATGTGCTGTGGCACCCTGTCTTTTCTGAGTTCCCTGAATCCCTGGCAGGCAGAGGGGAGGAACTGGGTGTTTAGCCACAGCTTTATGATTCTTTGGGGATTGTAAATTTGGATTTTACACATATTTATTCGTGATAGAACTGTCAACTCTTACCACAGAAGTTAACAAACTTTTCCCTAAATATGGACACACCTAGTTAATAGGAATGCATTTGTTCCTAAAATTATCATTTATTTCTCAATCATCTGTCTTGCAATTAATTGAAAGGAGGATTTGAGTTATCTCTAGGGCACAAAGTAGGTTTGTAGTCTCCAATTTGGAGAGAGGTAAATGTAAATGACCTGTAATTTGCTATAGTTAGAGAGTTAGAGTAATGTTTGTGTTGCTTTCTTGCAGAAACATGGTAATCCAGTGGTTAATTCTTTTCTCTAACCAAAAAAGAAGCAGGATGGGAGGGAAGGAGGGAAAGGGGGAAGGAAAGAAAGAAAGAAAGAGAGAAAGAAAGAAAGAAAGAGAAAGAAAGGCAGGGAGGGAGGGAGGAAGGGAGGAAGGGAGGAAAGAAGGAAGGAAGGAAGGAAGGAAGGAAGGAAGGAAGGAAGGAAGGAAGGAAGGAAGGAAGGAAAGTGAATAGAATTACCAGGCCAAGTTACTGGGTAGCCTTGTGTAGTAAAATCCACATCAGTCTTTATCAAAAATGAGAAATAAATATATCCTAAATGGGTTGAACTACTGTAATTTGAGGACTATATCAGAACACACTGAAAATATCCCATCAATATCCAGCCTTATATTATAAAAATCTCATGCTGTCAGAATCACCTACAACACTTTTAAGGACTGTAAAACACTCCAGGTCTTCATGCATGCAGGGTGAATCAGAAAAAGGAAAGATTTCACTAATACCAAGAAGTGTATGCAGGGTCAATCAGAAAAAGGAAAGATTTCACTAATACCAAGAAGTGTACTAACAGTTTTTAATCTAAATTATCAAATGTATTCTTCAGAGAAAAAAAAAGATGAAATCACAGTTTTCCAATGCCTGATTCTATAAATTGTATGCTCAATATTTAGTTTAAAAGATTTATTTGATCAAAGGAACATGAATTTTTTAAGAACAAAAAGAAACTTCCATTGTCATTGTATGTAGCCACTTAGTAATGTGGTGATATTTTATTTGTGCTGAAATGTGGTGATATTTTATTGTGCTGAAATGTGGTGATATTTTATTTTTGCTTTAATAAATAAAGCTTGCCTGGAGATTAGAGGAAAAAGGCCAGTCATTATAAGTAAACAAAGAAGTCAGGCAGAGGTAGCACATGCCCTAAATCCTATCACTTAGCAGGATCTCTCTGTGTTCAAAGCCACACTAGAAAACAGAGCCAAGCGTGGTGACACACACATTTAATCCCAGTACCAACCATAGAGGTCAGTAGATTTGTACAGACAGACAGAAAGTGCAGAGCTGTGTAGGAAGAGGAAGTGATGCAGCTAGGCTAAGAGAGCCAATGAGAGAAGAGAACAAAAAGGCATATGAACATGAGTCTACAGGAAGAAGCTCTTTTTGGAAGCTGTGGAGTTGGTGAGGTGAGGTTAGCTCATGGTTTGTCCTATTCCACTGATCTTTCTCTCAGGCTTTAACCCAAATTTCTGGCTGGCTCTGTGTTTTTTACTTATTAAGACCATTTAGAAATTCGTCTACATAGTACCATCATTTTTGATGTTCTATCAGCATCGGGCTTGTTTGCATCAAAAAGGATTATTGGGAGAAGAATCAAGCCCAAATTTTCCGTGATAAGACAAAATGATCATTCTCACAAATACGGTTATTTAATATCATTATAAAAAATTATGTCCCTTCTTTCACATAATATGTTTTGAGAGAAAATATGTCTATCATATTTGTACACATTAAGTTAGTACTACATAAAGATCAAATGGTTATTTCTTTTGAAAATTGTGAATGCTATACTTGATCACCATAGCATCTAATTGTGAAAACAAGCTTTTGCTTTGGCATATCTTGACTCTGACTTGGTATCCTATGTGTACATACATGAATATATGTGTGTGTGTGTGTATATATAAAATATACAAATGTTTCCCCTTGCTTCCAGAAACATTTTTAGAAAATATAAATTTTCAAACAATGAAACTAAAAATAAAATACCCCTCAAGTTATTAAGAATCTTTTTTGCTCTAATGTTGGATATATCTCATTTATAAAAATAATTGCAGAGAATCACTCCTATTTCTATTACGAATACATATACACAAATAGACCAAGAGTGGAATATGGTCAGGATTGATTTCTGAGATCCACTTCCTGGAAAAGAGAAGAGTCCTGGGTAACTCAGAAGAAATAAGGGAAACTTATTATCATGAGATGAAAGGTTGATACAAGAGAACTTTAATATAAACTATTTCATGCAGATTGGTGATGCAATCTCAGTAAAGCTTGATTTTTTTTTTCTTTTCAAGCCATGGAAACTGAGATTTATATGAGGTCCCTTTAGACATTTTCTTTTCCTTTGAATGAATGGTTTATAAATATCTGTTGAATTCATTTCTTCAACTTACACATTTCCTGTAAATCTACTTCTATTTGTTATGTTTTGCCAATGTATGATGACAGGCTTTGTCCATGTGCCAAGGAGACTAAAAAAGACCTATAACAAAATGAAGGAAACACAGAAGATGCTTATGACAGTGAACTTCTCTGTGAGATACTATAAGTACACAAACACATACACACACACACACACATGCACACCACAACCACCACCACCACTGCCCCACCACCATCATAATCATCATGCTTGTCGACTGGATAGAATGTTCATCAAGGTAAACCCTAATGTAAAGTGTAGAAACATGAGTGATTAGAACGTATCATTGTAGACGCAAGAATGATAACACATGGACCACCCTGGTGGAGATATTGACGTTGGCAGAGGCTAAGATTGAGGGGAGTAGGAGATACGTAGAAAGGGTAGAAAGGTACCTTTTCTTAAATTGTGGTGCATCTCAAAAATAGTCCTTTAAATTATATGTGTATGTGTGTGTAAGTCATATACAAATGACTATTTGAAGATATATAAATATGCATATATATGTCTTTACATCCTGTTCCCTTTCTCTACAAATTCCTGAGACAATTCTGTCATCTAAGAGATCCTCCATGCCATGCAACTTTGAAAATTTGGAATACGCTACTGCCCTTTTGTATATGCAGTTCCTTCTTTTCTACTTAAAATATAGGTTCTCCTCTTTATTCAGACCTACAGAGGGTTATTCACCGTATGATGTCCAAGAGCTCTGCGAAGCATTAACCACCAAATTTCCTTATACGACACAGGAATACTCCTTTCTTACATCTTGTATTTCTCAATGCCTGTTCTATTCTTTTGTAAACATTCCTTCCATATATCTCCATATCTAGAAGAATCTTATTTATTGTGCCAATACTCTCAGGACCGGTACGTGAAAAAACTCAATAGTTTGGTGAATGAAGAATGGATGAGTAAATGCAAGCCAGTATGTGGATATGCTGGTATATCTGATAAAATCAGTTTCAGTTCAATGCTTGTTTGTCACTATCTTGAGAATCTTAATTTTTATCTTTGAAAATATATTACAAAGAGTTTGAATGGGGCAAAGGGACACATACCTGGAAGCTTAGATCTTCAGCTCACATCATATATGTATGAATATTTGGTGTGTGTTCTTGGTGGCCTCCTCCCCAAACCTTACAACTCCACTTCTGCCCTTTCTCCCTACTGCAATTACTCTATAATTATAATCCTTCGTTCATGTTAGCAACTTGTTCATAATGGCATGAGAGGTCCATGTTCTATAACCAGCTTTTGTTCCATAAGAAAGTTAGGTGTGGGTATAACAGGGTTAAGGACCTTTAATTTTTTTTTTTCTAAACCTGTGATCAAACTTTTGCCATTTCTCTTAAACCAGACGACAAAAGGTTAGACTTCTTCAGGCTCTGCTCCCCTCACTCAGGCTACTCTTACTTGCCCATCTTCCACTGAACAACTTTCCTCCCTAACTGTCATATCCTATTTATCTGTTATTCATTTTCAACTCACAACTAATTGATTTCTGCTCCCTTCATTTCTTGTTACATATATATTCATTAGCAAATCCTTAACTACCACTTACTATATTTCAGAACAATGTTCTATGAACTTTTAGAATATTGCCTTGCCTTATTTTTAAAATAACCATTTGAAGTATACACTATATTGGATGAACACTAAGAAGAAGAATACCTTTAATGCCAAATCTCTAAAATGCCCTTTTCTATTCCAAGACCTTCATCAACTTAAAGGACAATGGAAGTGGGAGACAGCAGAGAACTGGGATCTGGGATACCTGGAGAAACCCCGGTTCTTTCTCACAAAGAATGGGAACTTTAGTACACTAGTGTGATCTAGAAAAGACTCTACTTTCTATATAAATTTTAATCAGCATATTCAAGAACAATGCAAGCTAAGGTTATGATGTCTTACCACTCTCTTTTCTGCAGTGATCAGAAATACTAAAGCTGTGATGTGACAGACAACTGCTCTTAGTCCAGTCCACACCCCTGGACCATAATACGAATGGGAAAGGAGGAGATACTGGTGGCACTCTTAGCCTGGTTTCCTATCTAGCCCACCACCTATCTACTTGATCCTGACAGCACTGGGTACTAGACATTGCTAGTAAGTTTATGTTCCATGTCAGCTTGTCTTTTGGTACATTTCATACATGTTTATCTCATAAGCTGCCTCTGGGAGTTTTCTTAAGTTTTTCAACAGCTTACCCCCTTTTACATGGCATAGCTATACTATGGACACTATATGCAGTATGCCATTATTTTAGATGATAAAAATGAAGTACAGAGAGATTAAGTAACTTGCTTTTGGTCACACAATTAGCAAGTTGTACAGCCAGGGTTTTAATTTAGGAAATCAAACTTTCAGTACCTCGCTCCTCACTGTCTCACATAGCCTCTTATACACGTTTTTATTAGCTTTGCAGATGACAATCTAGTTGTCTCCATCTCACACATTTTTGACTTCTTGAACTTTTCTTAACCAGGCTGAGTACTTCTTCCTTTACAAATGCTGATCACTGCCCCTAAGTCAGCGTTTCATTCTCATCCATGACATTTATATCTGACCATTTTATAATCCTTTACTCAACTGCTGAATCTTTCAAACATTACTAATGAGTTTTCGGCCAGACCTGTACTGCTGTTATAGGACACTATAGTAACCTCTTGGAATGGGCTATTCATGGACCTGGACTCCTTCTCCAGAGTCTTTGGGTTAAGCATTGCTATGTAACCTTTCTATTAAATTTACTGGCTCATGCCCAAGGTCTATCAATGGCTGTGAAAAGGTGGCTCCAATTAGTGTCCCTGTCCCCAGTGACCCCTTTCCATCCTGCTACTTGAGTTGTTGCCCTCTCATCAGAATTTATTCCTGAGCATGTGTATTTCTTTCAGTCTGTCCTTTTAATAAGCAATATTGTTTGACTGCTGACACAAACTTTTAAGCTTGGATATAGGTTGACTTCATTTCATTGGTTATCACCATATTCATGTCACTTGTAGTTTTAGTTCTCTCTCTCTCTCTCTCTCTCTCTCTCTCTCTCTCTCTCTCTCTCTCTCTCTCTCTCTCCCCTACTCATTTGTTGTGGGTACGATGTTAACACTGGTTCTCAGTTTCCTACTTATTTGTATAGGTTATAGTTTGGTAATGAACTTTTAAAGTAATAATTAAGATTGTGGAAATCTGTGTATGGTGGTATTTTATTTGTACTGAAATGTGATTTTAATTGTATACTAATAAATAAAGTTGCCCGGGGGTCAGAGCTATTAGCAAGCCATAGGAAAGCAGGGCACTGATGGCATATGCTTATAATCCCAGCACTTGGTAGGCAGAGCTAGGTAAGTCTCTGTGTATTCAGGGATACAGCCAGCATTGGAGACATATGCCTTGAAGAGCTGGAGGGCTGTACTTATAGGCAGTGATGAGGCAGTTACGTGTTTGAGTTTACAACCAATGAGAAGGCAGAACAGAAAGACTATATGAAGACAAAAACACAGGAAGTAGCTCTCTTTTCGGAGAGGTAGGACCACCACAGGAGGAATGGTAAGGTTTTAGCTCTGAGCTCTAACCTCTTGGCTTTCTCTTTTACATTGGTTCTGTGTTTCTTATTTAATAAGACAGTTGGTTACATCTACATCTGTGTACCTCTGTCTGGTCCCTAAAATTATGTGTCTGCCATATGGTGAACACTTAATAAATACCAAATGACTGAATAACCTCTAAACCTGACTTTAGACATTTAAGAGATTAATTAGAGTATAATTTAGAATCTGAACTATGAAGACAACTAGTTAAGCTTATCGCTTTAGTAGGTCTACATTTTTAAATAATGTCTTAGTAAAGGACACATTAGAGTGTGAAAGTACATTTTGTTTATTTGTTTCAGTTTTGTACAACCAACAGTGGCTTTAGCACATGATTTAATCTCAGAATAGACTGCTGAACCCTGAGGGCAAGTTAGCTATTACTAAAAGCAGAATCTTTATTTGACAAGTATGAAAAACTAGCAAAGTCCAAAGGAAATGCATTTCAGGGCATTGGAAGTACTGTATGAACTATTAATGTTGTTATGTTAGGTAGCCTGTGCTAGGATTATCGACAGATGGATCACTGACAAAACTGTAAACTAACCTCATTCTCATTATCTCTCTATTTTCTTCTTCATGTTTTTACACCTTTTAGGCCATCTTGCTAATCCTTAATTGCCCAGTTCCTATTGCTTTCCTAATTCACATGGGTCATATCTGAGTCTCTTTTAGCTTGGTCTAAATATTGCCCTTTGCTGTACCTCTAGAAGACACAGAACAAACATAAAAAATAGGTAGTAGCTTTATAGTTTTTTTTTCAATTATAAATAATAGCTATTTAATTTTTCCTATTTGCTTTTCTACCCTTTGTAAGTTAGTTTCTAATACTTTCTCATCTGTAGAGTACAAACAATTATATCTACTGGGCAGGATTATTGGGTGAGAGAATTAAGTGCCCACAGCCAATGAGAGCATATAGTAAGTGCTCTAATGTGAGTTCTGTTGTGTCTGGTATGTTATTGTATGTTATTGTGTATCACTGGTCAACTATGAAATGGCACCAGGACTAGCCATTCAAATCATTTCCGTGGTATTTAATAAAATGACCGACTTTACAGGTCCAGCATGGTCATTTGCATAAGGATTATCTTATGGAAATGTATTTCTTCAGTTTTCCAGGATGCTGTCCATCACACAATTCAGGTCTCATAATTAATCAGGCAAGCTAATCAAATGGCAATGTTTCTTTTCTATTTTTGACGTCATGGAGGAAGAAAGGAAATTATGTAGGATAGTTTTTAAATCAGAATGATTGTCAGCTAAGGAAAAAGCATTAATCACATGGGAAAATATAGAAAACTGAACACTAGTGAATTCCAATCTCTGGAAGTTGACAAAATCAGTGCAGGAGAGGTGGAAGAAACTGAAAGTGAGGTGTGGAGCATTTGGTGCCTCGGAAAGTAAATAAATGAATGAGTGAGAAAAAGGAGAGATCAGTCATCTGTACCATCATGATGGCCCATCATGCTAGCCCATTAAAATCTGGAAATGTCCTTCACTTTCTAGAATCAGAAGCATTTCCTCCATCAGTGATGATTAATTTGCATCCATGCACTAGAATAACACTGATGCCTTCCACTCAGTTGCCAAGTAAGTCTCACTAATAAGTTGTATAAGGCATGGTTCTCAACACTTTTAAATTGGTCTTTCTGTCCACCTGCCTTTTCTCTTGATCCTAATTTCTGACATTTCCTTCTCAATAAGATAACATGAAATTGTTCCATTTTAGCCAATTACAGTTTGTGGTGAAAGCAGCTTTTAGACTTGTCCTCAGTCCCATCATTCACAGAAAGTGAAAGTTTTACACCAAAATTGTCAGTTTGGATAAACACTCAAGAACAGGCTATCTTCTGGGGCTGCTTAAAAATGGAACCCTTGACAGCCTGTGGGAAAACATTTCATTTTAAAGCTTGGAGAAATTGATAAACACCTTCCAAGCTACATAAGCTTGAGGTCTGATCTCAGTTTCAGGTTGTTATGTGGAAAGTGGTTAATACAATGATGCTCTGACACAATTCTTCACTTAGTTCTCAGTGGGTTTAGGCTTTGAGAGAACAGATAGATGAACCTCTCCTAGTAGGTGGACAAGGCTTTCTAATATGGATAGCAGATAACCACGGAAAAGCCAGCCATTTCCAGGAACCTCATCCACATAGACATGAGAAATTAAACCTGTAAGAAAGGAGTATTTTTTTCGTGTTTTATGTCTGCAGTCTATTTTTTCCAACTGATTTTGAAGCTTTCCCGAAGCATACCAAAAAAGAAAAATTTGAATTTTGTGAGCTAATTTAGTTTATTATATTTAGACTATTCATAAAATGAGATGCAAAAGGGAATCTTCAGGCTCACTGGTATAATACTTCCCTAATGTGTGTAAAGCCCTGGATTCCGTTCTCAGCACCATTAAGAATTATACGAACAAAAGAAACTGTTTTTTTTTTTAAGTTAGTTGTTTCCTACTAATACAAGTTTAAAATTTCCCTCCCTCAGCTAGAATTTTTCTCTGATTATAGAACATCAAACCATTCACTTGTATGCACTAATGTCCTGCCTGTTAACATGATTATATTTGTTTATGAGAAAATAGCTATAATTTCAATGAGGATTTCCTTTTTTCCAGAATTTTAATTACTTTATTTATCAAGAATTTTGGCATATTTTTAAATGTCAACATTTTATTCATGCACACCTGTAATGCATTTTCAACTCATTTCTTGAAATACAAAAAAAATGATAAACTATTAAACCAATGCTTTTTTTCTTTTAAAGATTTGTTATTTATTATGTATACAGCATGTATGACTGCAGGCCAGAAGAGCGCACCAGATCTCACTACAGATGGTTGTGAGCCACCATGTGGGAATTGAACTCAGGACCTCTGGAAGAGCAGCTAGTGCTCTTAATCTCTGAGCCATCTTTCCAGCCCTCTAAACCAATGCTCTATGTTTAAAATGGGGTAGGGAAGCAGAGATTGGGCTAAATGCATACATTCTGAAGGTAGGAGTTTTGTTTTGAATTCCTTCTAGGTCATTAACAGCTGTGGCATCTGGATGAGGAATTTAACATCTCTGTATCTTTACTGTTGTTTAGATAGGAAGGGGATTAATAATAGTGTCAATGTTAACATATTTTAGGCAGACTGAACTGATAACTTTATGTATTAGTTTTTTTTGTCCCTATGATCAGAAACCTGATAAAACAAAATTGATGGAAGGAGGTGTTATTAATTTTTTGTTATGTTCTGTGTAATATACATTTGTCATGGTGGGACAGGCATGGCTGTGGGAATGGGATGTGGTTGGTTTCATTGAGTCTACACTCAGGGAGCAGAGTGGGAAAATTCCAGGATTATCGTATTTTCAGCTTTTCACTTTTTATGTAGTCTGGACTTCCATTAAAAACCTACCCTTAAACCCCTCTGAAAATGCCCTCATAGATAAACAATGTTTGCCTTTTGGGTGACTCTAAGTCCAGCCAAGTGGATGATAAACTATAGTTGCAATAAAACTCTTGAAAGAACACAGCATAGAACAAGCACCATGGAAGTGTTCAAAAATTAAGGGACTTTAGTTAATTTAATACAAACAATACCACACTATAGATGTTGACAATCTGCTTACTATGCCCTTCTTTTTTGAGTCTCAAGAGCCGAGGAAAAGTCATGTAGTGTTGCTTATTCTGTTGATAGCTGTGATAGTGAGACATGATATTTTCCATCACACTCTGCCAGGCTCATGACTCTGCATGTGTCTCTCTGATTGACAGCACAGACTATTGAGCTGAAAGGGGTTCTGAAACATGTTTAAAATAAAAGAAAGATCAAGAAACATGTCAACTATTGATTCCTTTAAAAGAATAACTCAAAGACTCATTAAAACTTAATAGTTCTAAATCACCTAGACCACTTAAAGAGTACTGAAGATTGTAGTTTAAATAATGAATTACTACAATAAATGTAAACCCTTCAAGTAATACAAAATTATATAAATAAGCATTTTTTTATTAAATGGAATGAAATTTAACATTATACAGGAATATAGCACATATGTTTGCATACACATCTTTTCACACACATATATGCATGGATTATCATTTAGAGAAGATTTTAAGATTTCTGTTTCTAGGATAAACTTAAGATATACTAAATAAATCATACCTGTTGGCCATACAATGGGTTAATTATGAGAATATCTTGAGAATAACTCTTCTTGCTGACATAATACTGGCTGTCCATGTTCATTCAGCCCTATATATCCATACATATCCCATACTACATTGCTCTGTTTATCATGCATTAAATAATATTGCTGAAATAAAAGCTTTCAGAAGATGGCTTGAGGAAAAGTTTCCACAGAAATATATTATCCACTATTTCATATGGAATATGTGTTATATGCCTGGTTCTGTGATAGGAATTCCAAACTAAACATAATTGAAAAGATATAATCATGCCATATGTATAAGTAACTATTCACCCGTGTGTGTGTCTGTCTGTCTGTCTGTCTGTGTCTGTGTATCTATGTGTTTAGGTCAAAAACAACTTTCAAGTGTCAATCCTCACCTTGATTTACTGGGAGGTCCTGCACATCCCCTTTCTCTGGCTCCCATCTTCCCATAAGTGCACACTGGGATTACAGAGGCTTACACTACTTTCACCAGTCTATGTGGTTTCTTGAGATCCAAATTAAGACCATCAAGTTTGTAGGGCAAGTACTTTAACCTACTGAGTGTCTCCACAGCCAACTTCTCAACCTTAATTAAATGGGTAATTCTGTAATTCAGTCCTCCTCAAATTGGGCTTTTACCTCTTTCACCTGAGGGACTTGCTAAACCAGACATGATCTGGCTCCACAGTTAGAGCTTCTGGTTCAATAGGTCTGGAGACTGCAAGTTACAAAGCTGCCCAGTGATCCCAGAACTATTGGTCAAGGATCAAACCTTTAGATAAAGACTAGTGAAAATGCCATTTGTTGAATTATTTTCATTGGCTGGAACAAACGTGACATCTACTCTTTGACTCTTCTTCTAGAAGGGAAATTGACTTCATATGTTGAGCACCATTTACATAGTTGGCCTCCTTTTTATTTTTTGATCTTGAGAGTTAATGATATTTTTTCTAAAATCGTATGTTAAGTTTCCAAAGTATTCAATAATATTTTAAGGGGTAGTCATGTATTTAGGAATGAAGAGAAACATAGTTGGACAAAGAGAAAGACCTAATGTTTATGAACACTTGAATGAAGTCATTGAAGTAAGTTTGCACTTTGCTTTCATTGGGAATTATGCCAACTCTTTCTAATCACTAGAATAGTTTAGATGTAGTAAGTTAATAAAGTCATACTTGCACATTTATGAATAACAACACTAAGACACTTTCACAATCCCATAGATGGTACCAAACCCAACATTCTTTTCATATGTATATGTTAAAGTTTAACATATAAATTTGGGTGCACTACGGGATTAACAACCAATATATAAGAAAATGGAATAAGTATAATAATATATTATAGTAAAACTAAAAGGTACAATTGATTTAATTATGATCCATTTATATTTTCAGACCACAACTGACTGTTGATAACTGAAACCTTGAAAAACAAAACTAAATACAAATGACTTTAGAGGTGAAGAGATAGGAAAAATTGCTTGCTTAGTAAATTCCACAGCTTGTTTCTGTTGCAATGATAAAATACTTGACAAAATACAAGTTAGAGAAGAAAGGGTTTCTGTTAACTTAATCTAGTTCCAGAAAACTAGAGTCTGTCCCAGAGGGGATAACATGAGCACGGCAAATGCAGGGAAAGAATGGTGGCAGGAGCAGGAGGCTGCCTGATCACATTTTCATCCACACTCAGTGAACAGAAAGAGAACAGGAATCTGGGCCATATAAAACCTCAAGGCCTGCTCCTAGTGATGTATTTCCTCCAGCAAGTCTCCACCCCCTAAAAGTTACATACCTTCCCAAACAATACAACCAATTGGGGAAACGGTGATCAAATATATGCACATGTCAGGGACATTTCTCATTCAAACCATGGTAGCTTGCCTTAGTTTACCAAAATAAAAACATGGAATTTTCCTTCTTGGACACCCGAAACAATATTGACTTTTATTATAATGAATACATCAAATGTGTTCTCTACTCTTTCTAACTAATATCTATATGCATCATCCATCCATCCATTTATCTATCTGTCTGTCTTGGTATGTTCTGCTTATTAAAAGCACTGAGGTGGGTTGCTCTTTTATTACACCTGCCAGCCTCCATGCTGTGGAGAGAAGTCAGACATGCGCCTTCCATGCATCTCAAGATACCTGAAGAATATGCGCCATGTGTTTGTCATCTTTTCAGAAAAGCATGTCTGAAGAGCCCTTTAATGAGCTTCCTAGAGAAAATCTGAAGGAATCGTAATGCAACTAATCATTTCCTACCTTCCCCCTGAACCTCTTATTAATTAACATGTTAATGCTGTGTTTGATTTCTTAAATTTAGTTTGAGAGACAGTAAAACAGCTATTTTCAAATTAAATTAAATTGAGTTGTGAGAAGATTTTCAACCAATATAGGGCTTTTTGTACTTTAATTCCAGTACTCATTAAGGTAAAAAAAAAAAAAATCAATGAGCTTGAAATGAAAGTGTTGATATTGTTGTAGCCTAAATCTACTTTTGAATAACTTATTCCCTCCATGACAATGTTTTACCATGCATGTGACATTAGAAAATGCAAATTTCAGTGCTTAAAGAGAGAGAAAATTTTCCTCAGTTACCATAAATGTCACTTGAGTACCTGTTTGGGGAATTAAGATAGTCATAAACTGTAAAAATTAAAGATTTTTTTCCTAGTACAGTAGACAGCCTTACTGTTAAGAGGCTGCAATAACCCTTGTGTTTTCAATGGTGTGGTGCTTTCCGTTCATTGTGCAGATTTCAGGTGTAATTAATTATACTTTACCTTCCTTTAAGGCTTTTCTATTTAGCAAAAAGAGATTTGTTTAGCTTCTGCTCTCCTGGAATCCATTGCAAAATGTTCTGTGACAGTCCTTGCCATCAGAGCCGCTTCGAAGAATACACCAGATGGTTACCGTTTACTCTTCTTCAACAAAGAGTTATTTACAGACATTTTTTGTATTGATTTGGTTTTCTAAGTCTTTTTGCTGGATCATTTTATGATAAAAATTCAGGATATTGTCTCTTGCCAGTCATTACATTTATGCTAGATGAATGTCTAGTAATAGTATGAGTATTCGTTGACAGCAAAACTACAAAGATTTAGGGATACCAAAGAATTTTCTAGAATATATTTTGCTTTTGGATGATGTAAGTGTCCTTACACTGCTGAAGCCAACCCACAGAGGCAGGCGCTAACGCTAATCTGTAGTTTCTCAGTCAGCTGGAACACAATGGGCTCGAACAGGCTCCCAGCAGATACTAACACTACTTTGATTTGAAAGTCATCAATACGCCAAATATGTGACATGATGTCTTTAATAATTACAAGTCTCATAGATTCTCCTAAAACCAGAATTTCTTATTCATGAGGACTCCCTCTGACAGAACCAAACATTTTTTGTAAAAACTGAACACATGCATTTTCTTCCTAGCCTCCTAAGACACTACAGATGCCTATGAGGAAAGGTATCTCTGACAATGTTCATTGTTTTGCTACATATAATTGTGAATTTTAAGATAGTTATAAATTTTTGTCCTAATTTATTGTTTGAACTAAACATTGGGGGGGGCATATTTCATGGTACTGTGATGATTTGTTTTATGTTATTTAGACAATGTTTCCTCAAATATGTCTCTTTTTGAGACTCTCATAAAAATGAAGATCAACAAATGGAATCCAGGGAGGTAGAAACAGCAAATCTGATTTCCCCTTTAAACCAATAATTTTCTGTGGCATTCTGGAAGAAATGAATGGAGTATTAGATACCACACTCCCCCCAACCCCAAACTGGTTATTATCTCCTCCTAGAATATCTGAGTATCTTATGACTGAATTCCTTGTTCATTCTAAGTTTCTAAATAAAGTTTTATTATATATATATAATTTTTATTCAGAAAGGAACTAATTCAGAACTGTATCATGTGCCATTTCAGCCTTTCTTGGCTACTTTCTGTATTAATCAGCATCTTATTGAGAGTTCAGCCCATAGATTACACTAATGGTGTGACAAAGGAAATGGTCGGGGAGGATGTTCTCACGTGTATATAAACATGATGGACTTTGAAGGTGCTAAATCAAAAATGAAGTTCTCCTGCATCCATGGCTGTCTGTTTTAAAATTAGTTATGACATTCTTGCTTGCTGCACTCAACTAGGCCCAGGAATTATTTTCAGTGCACATAGCCTCTGCCAGTTGTCACAGATGGTGTATGAGATAAAATCTAATTGCCATTCCTACAATGAACCCCATTCACTTTGGCCTTCGCTTTGTTCACTCAATATTCTCTAAGATTTTGCTCCTACCTTTGTTCGCACTGTTTCATTTATCTGAAATAGCTACTCTCCTCCAAACACACTCCATTTGTTGAAAACCTATTAATTCCTTAAGTCCTATCTCGAGCACCATCTTTTCTGTGAAGCCTTTTGAAATCCCCTTAATTAGATGAAATCTCTGATGACTCTAACCTTACTCCACCTTACAACATAGTAATTCATATGCTTGCTTTTAACTTCTTTCTAAAGTGCACCTCCTGAAAGACAGGAAAAACTTACCCAACTTCATACCATAACTTCAGTTACTAACAGAATATATATTGATTTCCTATTATGGGCCAACTCCTAAGTTAAGTAGAGAGTATAAAGATAATGAAAGTGTAGTATCTCTGTTTGAGGGCGGGGCAGGGGGGGCACTCTCTTCTTGATATAAACAACCATCTAAACAAATGTTTAAAGATATAATTCTGGGATAATGTAGCAGATGTTACATGAGAAGTATTTTCAAATACAGGGAAGGGATGAAAAGAGAAATGACCATGTCTGAATCTTATGGTATGGTCAGCAAAGATGCCGCAGTTCTTAGTGACATGTAGGTAAGACACTTAGATGAACAGAAGACTTTTAAGGCATAGAGAATATTCAGTCCCTTTCTTTTAAACACCTAATTTGAATTATCTTAGCACCAATGACAAAACTGAATCTGATGAAGCAATCTCTTCTTTTCTTTTCTTTTCTTTTGTTTGCAGGTACCTGCTCCAAGAATTATACAATGGATTCTATAACAGTCCTTCATCAGTTGCCTTTTGGGGAGGTCAATATGATTGGCTTAAGTCCATACATTTCTCAGTCTAGCCAGTGAACTGAGGATCTATGTTGGTTGCCTTGCATCTTGAAGTCTTGATGTTATTTCCATTAGGAAGTATAATAATAATAATAAGCCCAAGAAACAGATATCTGCTTTCTCCTGACATAGATTCTTTTCTATAATTATATGTAATTGTGCAGACTAAGAAAATTCCTCAAGAACTTAAACTAAGCTGTTGTTATACAAAAATATAGACTGCTAAATACAGAGATATATCAGTTAAGGGAGGTATCACTAAGGACTCCACACTAACTCTTCCTACAAACAAACAAAAAACTACGGTTAAAACATATTCCTAAAATACTTGATGGTACATAAAGCCTAAGAACTCAGCTTGACACTGTTAAAGTTTCAGAATAAACATCCTGATAGTGATCAGAGAAATGTATATGCCAGCCAATGAAAAGGAACCTGGAACGTCTCTAAAGAGCATGAGGCAGTTTCCATTAGCTGGAAACATTTGGTAGATTAATCATAGATGTCAATTCCCATGAAAACACGAGTTTGCTATGATATCTTTTAGCTAAAAGGATCGTATATTTCAAGGCCTGCAGACTTACCCAAGGATTTTGCTAAAACAGTAATAAAAGCAAGTCACCAGAATTTTGTCTCATTCCTAGAGCTGTGGGATCTGTTCTGAAAGCTTGGATTTGACTCCAGGACTTTGATTTTGAGCCTTCAGCCCACAGACCATAATTTCACCAGTGTAAACTGTGCCTGGATTGATGAGTGTAGAGTTGGAGGCAACTCCACAACTGTCTGCCCACAACAGCAGTTAGAGAACTAAGTGTGAATTGACATATTAAGATGTATGCTTTTTTAGACCTTTGGCATGTGGCCTGCCCCAAACTCTTTGTTATGCTACTCTTGATTGCCCCCTTTTTAACCAAGGAAGGAAGGTAAGTGTTTCCCTTCCTCTGGGGATGTAATGCAGAAGCATCCGTCTTCCCATTGATTTTCTTAGACAAGAAGGCCGAGTGCTCCTTCTCCCAAAATATGTCTGATATTTTCTAACTTTTTTCTCTGAAGAAGGCACAAAGATATCCCCTCATGCTACTTCTCCTGCAAAACAACCAGGATGAAGGTGAAACTGTCCTCTTTTTACAATTGAGGAGATGGAATGAATAGATGAGAAACATGCCAAGGTCAGACAACAAGGGGAAGATGTCCAGAACTTCTTTTTGGTGCTATAATTCTTTGGGGAGCTAAATTCTTAAAGCAAGAGCTATGTCTGTCCATGCCACAGTTTATTATACAGTCGAATGGTGTTCTTCCTGTGAGTCCTTCACATTCCTTCCCGTCTGCAGGTGGGTGGGATCGGCAATCACATTCTCCCTAGGCTTCTAACTTCTATGGTGTTCTTCTTTGAAGGCCATTTTTCTCTCTTCACTCAAGATTTTCTATTATTTACCTTTGATCAAGGTACCTTTTCTTTATTCTCCAGGGTTTCTTCCCAGCAGTCTCCCCTTTTTACTATTGGGGATTGTAGATTTTCTTTTCTTTTGAGCTTTATGCTTTGGGCTTTTCTCTTGCTCTTCATCTGCAGTGGCCATGTTCATGCTGTTTCTTTCATTTCATTTTGTGTTTCCTTTCCAATCATAGTTTCTTCTCTGTTCCCTATTACTCTAGATTGTATCACATTAGTCCTTAGGAGCTACTGCAAGAAATTTTCCTCTCTAGTATTTCTCATGTCATTCTTTTATCCATGAATAAGAAGTAAATTCTGATGTACTCATTATTGATTTTATTCACTGCATGAGTACTTTGTCAGGGCTTTGCATAATATCTCACCTCCTCACAGTGTAGTATATGTTTGAGTTAACCAAAATGAATCATCAAACTTCGGTACTATTGCATCAAAGATCAAACTTCACCATAAAATGAATTTACAACATGAGACAGAAAAATATACTCACTTGGAATCACAAGCATATCAACACCAATAGCATTTCTCAATAACATCTTTTAGAGAAGAAGCTAATTCCCAGCCCTTCCCAATCTGTGGATTTTCACCTGTAAAGAAAGCTCCTTAAAATTATTAAATCTAATTTTAAAAATCAAACTCTTAAATAGTTAAATAAAATCAAAAATAAAATCAAACTCTTCTCTCCCTGATTCACAACCCATCTCAAGAACAGATAAACTGTGCAGATGACTCACTTGCCACTATCAGATAACTTGTATAAAACGTGGAAAATAGACTGATGATTTTTATAGCGTGGGTCATGTACTTTTATGTTGCAATGAATTTAGTGCTGTCTTTCCTCCGCCCCTGTCTGATGAAGGATCTGAGAGCAAAGGCATTTACAAAGCAGAAGGCACACAAGTACAAGGAGAACTGGCAATGTAATGCATCAAAGCAACACAAGATGTCACCTTTACCTAGGCCAGCATCTCCAGAGTCAGGCAAGGCTACACAGTGCAGAAAAGAACACACAAGAGGAAGCACTGGAGAGATTCACAAATGCTGCTGTGGAGCCAAGGGGAGCCAATAATTTTGTTTGGTTATTAGTATTTGTTGCTGAATCTTAGACAATTTCCTCCCTGAAACTGAAATCATTTTCTTGGGTCTATGTAAATTTATATGAGGCTTTATATTGCAAGCCTCTATCAATCTTTTCACTCCTCTAAAAAGGTTTTGGGTGACACAGAGCCTCACAAACAGCTATCATCTTACCTGCAGTCTTCTTCCCCTCTCCTTGCTGCTTCTTTAGATGATTTTTGATATTTAACTTGAGGCTTGATCTATTAAACATTCAGAACGTATGTCCCTCCTGTCCTTGATTCTTTCCCCCAACCAACATTTCACACTGCCAAGCTGACCCACATGAGCTCATTTTGAGGCTAGTGTCGAAATGTTCTCTAAGATCAACTTTAGCATGGAGTATGAGTTTCTTCTCACTGCTGTAACAAATCACCAGGGTAACTTAAAACATCTTTATTTTCTGCAAGTGAAAAGGCAATGTTGGCTGTCACAGGGCTATGTCTAAGATGCAGGGAGTGTGGTGGGTTACTTTCTGGCAGCCCTTGGAAGAACTCATTACCAGCTCCAGTCATTAAAAGTCATCCACATTCTTCCATCCAGGGTTCCTCTTCTGTTGTTATAGCCGGCAGGAAGTCTGCTCATGCTACCATTCCCCTGGGTTTCTTATACACATATCCCAGTATTCCAAGGACTCTAAGCGTTACACTGGTTTAGTGATGTAATCTGGATAGTCTCCCTGTCTTTAGGCCAGCTGATTAAAATATCAGTTTCATCTGCAACCTTAGTTACCTTTTTCCTCTTAACCCAATATGTTTAATAGGTTCCTGGGATCAGCATATGCACACTGGTGAGAAAGGTGAAATTATTCTGCCTATCATGTAGAGTGTCCAAATGTGTTCCAACTGTGTAACAAACAAAATCTTATTATAGGAAAGAAGCTAGTGGGCTTTGGTCAAAAACTGTGATCTCTGTGACAATAATAATCTGGGTCCTTCATGATGATGGTTGCGATCCTTCTGATGGAAGGTAAGTCTCCTTCCCATAAACTCTTGAATATGTATCTCTAGTTTATCCTGTAGTGCCTCCGCTATCCTTTAATGCTATCCTTAGCAAAACCATTGCAATGTGTGTATATATATAATCTCCTTATATATACTCTCACTTCAGAAGTGTGACAATGTGAGGATCTAAGAAAACCACGTAAGGCTATCTACATGACATTGACTAGTAAAACTTGCAAACTGGGCTGGGTGGTGGTGGCACACGCCTTTAATCCCTGCACTCAGGAGGCAGAGCCAGGCGGATCTCTGTGAGTTCGAGGCCAGCCTGGGCTACAGAGTGAGATCCAGGGCAGGCAACAAAACTATACAGAGGAACTCTGTCTTGAAAAAACAAACAAACAAACACAAGCTTGCAAACTGTGAGCGTGTATCAATTCAATACTGAAATCTAAGCCAATTTATCAAAGCCTTTAAATATATTCTTCAAAAAATATATATTTAAATGCTGTATGTGAGTTTTCTTTTGAATCCCACTAGTTGTTTTCCTCTATAAACTAAAGTGATACATATGACATGAAACAGTGATTTTCTTAATGTTTTAAGACATTTACCTTATTCTCAGAGTATGTATTACCAATAGGTGGAACACTCTAGAGGAATTTTTTTTTCAAGTTTTAGATAGCACAATTGTAATACCTACAAATGTGATTTCACAGTGGTTGACTTGAACAGGGGCCTTTCTCTACTATTTATTAACAGTTTCACTTTAAGCAAGTAATAAGTAAGCCAGCCACTGGAAGCTTCAACTTTTTGATCTATAAACTATAATTGGGGAAAAATTACCAGCAAACTCATGAAATAACCCAATGCATGAGTTATATGGGTTAACTACTCACTTGGCAGATGGTACAGGTCCTTGATGATGGAAATAATTTTACTCCTCAACAACAGACATTTTCATAGTCAATGGCTTACAGAAATGGATGAGCCAGACTCACCATCTAAAATGAACTTCATTGTGTCACTGGATTAAAACTAAACATGACACATTTTTTTTGTACAGGGTTAAGATAAAAAAATGTGCATATGAAAATACAGAAAGTAATGTAATGCAGATACCAGCTTCATTGTGTTCTATCTTGTAGAGGACTTGAGATCCATTCTGCATGGAGGCAGACACTGAATGTCTTCAGAGGAAAGCAGTCAAAACAGAGACAGTAGGCCATCTGGACTATAGTTTAGTTTGGAGAGCAGCAGTAGTATTTAGCTAATCTGGTATTATTATGAAAAAAAAACAGAGCCAAGAAGAAAATTTTCTATACAATCATTTTTCACCAGCACACATTAATATTTCTTCAGGGTAATATCTAAAATTTAGAGTAGATCTATAGCAGGTGTGCATTCAGTATTAACCACCAACTTCTCCCACTCAGTTTTAGATTTTCATATTCCTACTAAACTTGGTCCACTGCTTGCTGGATTAGTCTCAAGCTTAATAGCTCAGTATTCTCTTTCTTAGGGAAGAAAAAGGAGTTGTTGTGTGATATGACCATGCTGCTTCCATCTGCTTAAAAATAACTGGAATTGATTATCTATCTAACTGTTTAAGATGATGCAGATCCCCTTAGATGATCCCACCATGTCCTCAGCTTACTCATTTAGGAACTATGGATGCCCAAACCTATATGTGATTTTATACCCTTTCATCATAATTTGCAAAATTTAGCCACTGTGAATATTGGCATTTGCATGAGAACCAGAGCTTCCAGATGCAGCATGGATGCTTGTGAATGCTTTGTCATTCATGGTGGTTTGGGTAACATAATTTTAGGAACACTTCTGCCTTTCCTCTTGGCAGCCTCCATCTTCTTATGGACCCAGAGAATGGTGACATCCTCAGTTGCAGAGCTGTTGTTAGCAAAGAATGTTCTAATGGCAGTGATGGAGAACACAAGGAATGATGAGACAATCTCGGAATACGCCACCAGCTTATTTACTTTATTTAAACCCAGTGATATGAAACACTGCTGCCCTGCCAAAGTTTCTTATCTCTTTCAAGGTGTTTCAACTCCCTGAGGACAAAACCAAGCAGATGGAACCTTTCAGGCTGCAAGCACAGGAGAGCTAAGCTGGAAGGATGCTTTCTGTCCTTGACATGCAGAATCTGTCAGTTTTAATTCTCCAACTTGTTTACTTTTCTACTACACAAGAACTGGGGCTTGTTTGCTGCAGCATTGATTAAGTTGTCATTGATTTTTAAGATACGAAATAGAACTTTCAAATTTCCCACATGAATTAAAATAAGTCAGATATTATCATCAGGAGGAAACCTTCCCCATCACAATATCTGAGAAGGCTCAAAAAGAGCATGTAAAATCCACACGTCAATACATGCACTCAGGTATTAATTTTATAATTCATTTAAATACTCATATTGACATGCTTGTAGCACAAAGATTGGTTAATTCATTTACTTTTATAAATATGTACATGCATTCAAAATTTGTTTCACCCCTCAATAGTGGTATTTTTAAAAATTATTTTCTTTTATGTATATGAATATTTTACTGTGTCTGTTTTACTGCATGTGTATCTGTGCACCACATGTGTGTATGGTACTCACTGGGACCCGAACAGTGTATTCAATCTCCCGGGACTGGAGTTATATATGGTTGTGAGCCATCATGAATGCTTGGAATTGGACCTAGGCCCTCTCCAAGAGCACTGAGTACTCTTAACCACTGAGCCATCTCTCCAGCTCCTCAGTGTTATTTTTAACAATTTAGATATACTGAGCCTAGAATTCTGTAAAATAGTACAGAACTATGCAAAACAATTTTAACAAAATCATTTAGACCTGAGTACCTGTATCTTAGCACAAACCCAACTGTATAATTCCTTGGTGGGAAGAAACTACCCTGTAAATGTATGATGGGGCTCAATGACCTGGTTTCTACCCCAGTGGTTCCCCTCATCTCCTACACTAAATTTATATCTGTCTTCATCTTATCTAGGACACACAGAAAACAACATGGACATTTCGAGCAGAGATAGTCTGTATGGATCAGAAGCCCACTATTTTTGCCCTATTTGATAATGCTTCCAGGTTGATTCCTGAGACCCTAGATCTTGGTAACACATGAGGAGTTTAAGTTCTCTGCAAAGAACTATGCCAAGACCAAAAGTTACACCACAGCTCCTGAAGAATGAAATCTTTATCCCTGATTAACAGTTGATTTGCAATTAAGGTTAGACATTAATCTGTATTTGGATGGATACAAAGGTTAAAATGTGCATTGTGTTAAAATTTGTGTTTTGTGTTGTGGTGTGTGTGTGTGTGTGTGTGTGTGTGTGTGTGTGTCAGTCTTTTCCTTCTGTGGTGCATTCTAGGGATTTAACTCAAAGTACTTTCACATCGAAGTGCTTTTACCCACTGATTATAGGGCCACTTTCAACCTTACAACACACAGGTTTTAAATGTTACCTTGTAAACACTCTTGTCCCACTAATGATTTGGCATCATTGTATATAGCACAGACGTGTGAAAATATAGCCCATAGTCAGTGGAATTATCTACTTACATCAAGATTTTTATCCATGCAGTACAAGCCTTGCCATATTTGCCTCGCTGCCTGTTTTAATATAGATTTTGAGACACAAAACTGCTCCTTTGTTTATGTGTTATCCATAACTGTTTTCAAGTGATGATGACAAAACTGATAGGTAGGGTGGAAATCATGGCTCAGAGAACCAGAAAGGTTTATTCTTTGATTTGGCACAGAGAATGTTTGCTAATCCTTGACACCATATTTCAAGAGGGTCAGATTTTTTTAGATGCATCACAGAAAGGTATTCAATTTGTCATCATTCATGCTCTATCTTAGATTTTAAATATATAATCATCTACTTTTTTTTGGATGATTTTCCCCATATATGGAGATCTTTTCCCTGTTAAGTTTCTTAAATAAATAACAAATTATTCAAAATGTTCTGAAAACTCATTCTATGATGATGAATTTGCCTAGGGTTTTATATGAATCATATATATTAACTATGACAATAGCATTGTGAGGCCACTGGTCAAATCACACTCTTTGTGACATCGCTGAGGCTAATGGAGCTGATGAAACTTCTTAAAGGTCACACAGACCTGCAGCTTAGCTATGCTTGATTGCAAAGTTCAAGCCTGTAAACTTAATGTTATATATTATATATTTACATGTTTTGAAAACTTAAGCAGATAGAATTTTCATCTGGACATATCCATATTTTCGTACTCTTCTGTTAAAGTGAGAGATCTGATGTCTGCATAAATAAAAATAAGCCCAAATCACTGACTTCTTCATTTGTCAAATAAGTCCTGAGGTCCCACCTTCCACAAGATACTCTGGTGGGTACTACGGGTAAAGAGAGGCTGAAAGGCAGGATGTGTGACTTCAACAACTTCTTATATGAAGGAAAGGAAAGAAAGAAAATTATGAAAACTCAAAGTAAGGCCATGTCCTAATACAAATATCTGGCAGGCACAAAGGAGGATGGGGTGGAGAGTTTATAAACTTATTTGGAGACAAGTCCAGGTCTATGAAGGATAGTGCAGACACTTGCAGCAATGTAGAAAGGTTGCCGTATAATGCCTGAATCCAAATGCTCTTGTTCCAGTTGGGGAACACTGGACAGAACATGTAAAACATCCGCTAACACCACATGACACTGTATAAGTAAGTGTTAAATTGTGTGGAACAGTATAAAAGTGTAACAGACATCAAGAATAGAAGGGAATGAACAGAGTATGGTGGAGTCAAGGAAGAGGTGGCAAAGAAGTCGGAAGACCAAGAAACAGCAGCACCTGGTGAAGAGGGCAGAAGAGACACTAAACATTCTGATTTTCTGTGAGTTTCTGAAACAGGATCCAGAGGTTTGACATCCCTGAAAAGATCGAATTCAATAAAAGCAAAGTGCTAAGAGTAATAGACAAGGAAATCCTACTGTAGTCTGAGAGCCAAGATGTAGCTAGGTTTGTTATGTGTGGTGATACATACCTATAATCCCAAAAGTGTGGAGGTTGAAGCAGGAAAAAATGAGTTCCATGTCAGTCTGAGCTACACAGGGAGAGCTTGCCTCAAAACAGAAAATCACACAAGAAACACAGACACAGATAGACAGCATTCATGTAGACAGTTTTGGGAAAGGACTGGAAAACAATCTTATTGTTCTTAACACAGTGGAAAAAATTGTTGGTGGTCTGTGAAGAGCACAGTCACACAATCACAATTGTGCTGTCAACAGATAATCATTCTTGGTGTTGGCCCTACAAAATTATGATGGTACTGAGAAATTCCAATTGGAGCCATGTTTTTACCCTGTAGTCCAATGTATTAAATGTTTGTGATGAAGCTGGTGTGGATAAGCCTACTATAAATCTATAGCATATAACTATATCAACTGCATGACAATTGAGAGTAATAACACCTATACTTCTGATTTAGGTATTTTCTATGCTTTTATCATTATTTTAGAATGTATTCCTACTTGTAAAAATAGTTTCCTGTAAAAGGATATAGCAAATAAAGGAGACAGCAACTTCTAGTAACTCCTGCCTATCTCAATACTGAACTAAGGCCATATACAGTGGTGAATATTAACCCTTCATGATGGCTCAAGTTTGCTCTTAGGTATTTGCAGAGAGACTAATGACACAAATTTCAGAATGAATTATCTTCATTAAATAGTACATTGCTGTATAACAGAACCTAAGGTTTGAAAAAAAAAGATAAGAAGAGGCCACATCTATTTCAATAAATGACTCATTATTCCGATGTAATTGGAAACTTTCATGGAATTTACACCATATTGAAATCAAGAGCCTGGAGTACTATAAAAATGAGTTCATATATTAAGGTAAATTACTTCAATTTGTTATTTAATAAAAGCAGCCACTCTTGCCATGGATCTGACATAGTGAAAATAGAAACACCTATGGTTCGTCAATACCTCCATAGCTTCCAGACTAACAGTAACAGTAAGATATAAATGAAATTACCATATAAATAACTACATCTTTAATGACTTGGTAAAAACTCCTAGTCAAAATCATGCATCAAGAGAGCCTATCATAAAAATGGCTGCAACATGCTTGGAGGGGGTCGAGAAAGTTTTATCTCATGCAATAATGTTTGCAATGAAGGTAAAACATGACATGAAGAAAAGTAAACAGAACAGAAGGTAGGGGGTGAAGAGAACATTCAAGACTTGAATGTGTACTTTATTGAAAGTGTATAGATATACTTAAAATATATATAGTTATAAATCTCAATTTTCTAATGCTAAAGTAAAATTTCAAATTAACAACAAAGAACACAGTGGTTTTCTTTGTTATTCCATTGCAAAATCAGGGCACTTGAAATAAATAGGTGATATAATTTGTAAATGTTAGCCCATATTTTAATGTGTGTTTCCTTGACTGAAAACATGACCTTTTTTCTTAATACTTGGAGATGAAGAAGGAAGTTGGCTCAAGTCTATGTCATGGTGTGAAGTGGAACTGATGTTAAAACTGAACACTGTATAATGGTTTTCCTAAATTTCACTCACTGGGAAAGAAAAGTAATGAATGGTATTATCCTGTGATGAATCTTGAATACTTTACTTGCTAGACAAGATGTATATAATGATACAGTAGCAGCATGTAGGTAGTGGGGGTGACCAATCACTTCAGACTTGGATTAGCAAAGTACTCCACAGGAGAGAATGTGTGACTTGTCCTGTAACCCTAGACAGAAGCCAAAACTCACGAAGTCATATGCCCTAAGCAATAACCTACTATTATTGCTTTGCTAGAGATACATGTTATTAAACTGCTTTCTAAACATTTACTGTTTAGAAAATATACTGTTACCCATATATTAGTGATGCTGTTTATTTTGACCAGAGATGTTTCTGTCTTGTGTAGGCAGCACTTAATGCAGAAACTCACAGCTAGGTATGCCCTGAGACTAAGAGGCTGCTGAGTGCTCAGACCTAAGTGGAACATATGTAGCAATCCTCCAATGCTAAGAAAATATCAAGGAAAAGGAAGTGGAACGAATATAAGATCTGGAGGATGGAGGGAGGAGTGTTGTGAAATGCTATCTTCTTGACATTATATGGCTATTGTACTCATGAGTTCACAGCAGCTATGGTTACTTTCACAAGACCTAAATCACATCAAGTTCATAAGATCAATTAATACTCCACTGAGCAGCCCTAACTCGACTCAATAGATTACAAGAATAAAAAGGAGATATTATGAAGTTAGGAGAGTGTGGTGTTGGGGTGTGTGGGAGTCTGAAGGGTAGAACAGGGTGAATATGATGAAGACACATTGTATACATGAATGAAAACATCAAAGATGTGTATTAAAGATATGCTAAAAATCAAAATAAAACACCTACTTCAATATTGATTAATACAGCTCTTAATTTGAAATCTTGTCATTTGCTTTTCCTTTTAAAATTTTTATTTTTATAGACTTGGTCATTTTAGCTGTGATTTAAATACCAATTTTAATGATCAAAACAGTAGTTGAAATTACTTTTATTCAGAATCTGTGTTATTCCTGCTTGTTTTATACTTACAGGTCAAGATTTTAACATCTATATTGAATCCAGATAACTTTCTCCAACAACTTTGAAAGCAAATATTTACTGGAAACAAATATTGGATATAATTACAGGCAATGTTGTAAGAACATCACACCATTTATATGGTCCATAGTTATGAAGATGATACATACAGTTCTTATATGTATCCTATGAAAATCTGTATTATATACTAAATAGAACTGAGTTGAAAAAAGAGCTTAAAAAAAGACTGTTGTATTTGGTGTTTGGTGTGGATGACTTCATGATTAAAAGAATCACTTTAGTTGGATGAGGAATTGAACTGGACAAAGACAAAATACCTGTTACATGAGTAGTCATTATTTGAAGCCAGATTTTGGAGTTCATATTTCTTTTTTTTTTTTTCCTTTTCTTTTATTTTACAATACCATTCAGTTCTACATATCAGCCATGGATTCCCTTGTTCTTCCCCTCCTACCCCCCTCCCCTTCAACATGATGTATATTCTCTCTGGTATTATTTTAGCACTATGATCAGACTCACTAAAATAAATTTATATAAAGAGTATGCTATCATTAGTTTGCTGTGGCTTTTACTTTAAACATGAACTAGTGATGAGGGATTGAAAACCAGGGCATTGCCAGGAGGGTCAAGGTTATGATAGTGGAACCCACAGGCACAGCTGACCTGAGCTCGTGGGAGCTCATGGACTCTGGACCAATAGCTAGGGAACCTGCATGGGACCGACCTAGGCCCTCTGCATGTGTGTGACAGTTGTATAACATGGTCTGTTTATGATCCTCCGAACAATGGAATCAGGACCTGTCTCTGGCACTTGAGCTGGCCTTTGGGAGCCTATTCCTGATGCTAGGTTGCCTCCTCAACCTTGATAAAGGGAAGAAGCTTGGTCCTGACTCAAATTGGTGTGATATGCTTTGTTGACACCCATGGGAGACTTGCCCCTTTCTGAACTGAGGAGAAATGGATGGGGAGAGGGGTAGATGGGAGGCGGGGCGGGGGACAGTGGTTGGCATGTAAAATAAATGAAAAAAAAACAATAAAATATTGGGGCATCAGAGAGAGATTTTGGAGCCACATTAATACATACTTAGTTTTCTCTTGGCATGGATGTGTTTAGCCTTCTGTTTCTTATTTTCATTAGTGAATTTCTACCAAAGAACATTAAATCCAGTCACTAGGCTATGCTTGCATGCTTTCATATGGAGTTTAAAGTAAAAAATGAGTTAAAATCATAGTCATGTCTGCTGTGCAATATTGACATGAATGCACAGTGAGTAGCCAACCACGTTCTGATTAGATTTAAGGCTTGCTCACAAGATAAAACATATATGTGGCACTGCGGCAAGGACCTATGATTAGACAGATCATAGTTTCGAAGAGAGAACCTACTAGTATTACTCTACTAAATGAACATAATATTAAACCTGTTGTTAATGACTTATCATTATACCCATAGATTAAGAAATCACTCACCCCTCATTAGAGATACTTCTGTTTGCAATAGATGATGATTAATATAAAGACCCACAACTGGCAAAGGTGCAGAGAACAAGAGACTGGAGATATCCATCCCTAAGCAGTACATTATACTGCGACCCCTTCTCCAAAGCCTCGGGAGTCATTTTTGGAAGAACAGTCAGGAAATGTGTAAGATCAAGAAGTGGCAGATGACAACAAGGAAGTAGTGTCCTTTGGACGAAGAAAGACAGCAGCACATATGAACTCCGAGCTTGTGACAGCATGCATAAGATCTGTGCAAGCCTCAAGCAAATCAAATCCCAGCAGGGACATGAAGTTCCACCTTAACTGCAAAACTATTGGCAATTCATAGCTTCTAGGAGAGGAAAAGTCAGTTTTCTTTAAAAGTATAGCCCTTAATAAGTCACTCAATCATGCTCCAGTATAAGGCCACACACACAAGAACATTGGTCCACCCAAATTGATCTTTTGATGGTAAAGAAAGAGAGACAAAGTTGGTCAGGAAGAGAAGGGGAAATGCATCTGGGAATAGTTAGGAGAGAAAGGGTGAATATGATCAAAACATATACAGAATTGTCAACAAACTAATAAAAATTGATAGAAAGACACTCTTGAACTTAGAAGTGACTGAGTCTGTATTTCAACCAATATTAGTTTAGTGAAATAATCATGATCTCAGACTTCTTGGACTATGTATCTATATATGTAGAAGTGTGGAGGTAACAGGTATTTTTTTTTCTTTTCAAATTTGTCACCTTCTTATAAAGAGAATTACTTACATGCAATCTAGTTTCCTGCAGAGTTCAATTAAGGGATAGTGAGAGCTAAGTTGATTTAGGAAAGTAAATTAAGGCCATTATATGTGTGCTTAATTGATAAGTTAAGACATCAGGGAATGACAGAAAGAACTGAATAAAGAATGAAGAATTTGTGTGTATTCACCTTAAACTTGATGTTGGTTTAGAATTTAAGGAAGGACACTGGATACCAATGTTTTGGTACACAATGTCAGGAGGGATACCAGTAGAAAATATAATGCTTTGCAAGAGTCCTTTCTCTATATATTATAATGATATTGGTGAAACAAGATTTGCTTTTGAGACAGGGTTTCACTACAAAGACCTGCCTGGCCTGAAACTTGCTATGTAGACCAGATTGGTGTCAAACTCATAGAGACATGTCTGCATCTGCCCCACAGCTTCTAAGATTAAAGGTGTGATTTTTAACCCTTAAAATTTTGAATAGTATATTCTAAAATATAGGTTACTTTCTCCTTTGTGGTATAATATGTATTATATATAGGTCTGTTGTTACCTCTTGGAGAGGAGACGGAGATTCATAGGAAGTAAATGAAATTTTTAAGGCTCAAGAAACTCAGAAGACTCAGGAAGTGCAAAAAGTTACAAGACTCGGGAGTCCCTCTATCATTTTATATAGGCAGTAAACAATTGTTGGTCAGAGAAAAGAATCTTCAGTGGAGCTGCCTGCAATTTGTGTAGGAAGTTTCACTAATACAGTATGTTGAGCTATTACCCAAGCTTGGCTGAAACCTTTTAATGCTTCAGCTCCCTAAATGTCACCAACACTCCTGTAAAGTCACTCACATATTTGTGAGTAACACCAGGAAAGCCACCAATTCACAAGGTGAGACTTAGGTACAGTTGTTCCCATGCTTTCATCACTGCTTTATTTGGTGTAACTCTCATTGTGTTCATACCTCCCCAAGAAAAGCCACGTAACAGGGACATTGGATAACAATTTCCATGCTAATCATGACTGTCAGCCTTCTATACTTGTGGGGTTCTAAGACGAGTTCAGGCATTCAGTACAAAGAAAGAAAGGGAGGAATAAAGCCTAATTGCATAAAAATTCAACCATCAGTTATCACTTAACCATTGTACAAAAAACATAAAAAAAAACTGAGGATCACATTCAATTGTTCACACCACTAAGTGATAGTTATACCAATAAATTTTAACTACAAGCAGAATATATTAATAGGACCTAGATTTTTTATATGATATTTAATATGATGAACGTTTTAAGTTCGTGCTTCATCCCAATTAGGGCAAAACTCTACATGACAGAGCAGTTGGAGACTAAGAGACACTTTGATTTCTTCTCTTTTACCTCTGTTTCAATTAATTTCCTCCTGAAATTGACCATTATTATCATCATATTTGTCTGATGATAATCCTTGAAACTATGGAATAACAAACGTGAACAACTGTTCATTAGACATGAAGAACTACTTTGAATGAAGTCATTATTTTTTTAATCTTCTCAACAGCTTTATATCATCTTTAATACAATCAGCATGATCATAATATGATAAATAGGAAATGTAAATTTTAGAGTACATAGAATGTTTTAACTGAGATGGGAATTTATTGAGATAAAATTTGAGCCAAGATCACCCTGTTTACAAATCTAAAATTAACCAATGAGTTAATCACTCACTGAAAGGACCCTATTGCTGTAGAAATCCAGTAATTTCATTTTAAAACCCCAGAGAAGCTTCAGTAGATGATCTGTTCGTTTATTTTATCTGAAATGCATGCTACTCATCTTTAATAGGACACTCATATTAGTACCAACAACCTCTTAGAGCTGAGATAATAATTCAATAAACAATACATGGACATAGTTTAATACTCTAATTTCAATTATGTATGATCCCAAGTAAATATGCATTAAAAAGTGATTTTCAGAGCTAGACAATGTGGTTTATTGGTAGAGTGCTTATCATACATATAAAGCTCCCAGAATTCATTTCTAAGACAGAAGAAAAAAAGTTTTCATCAATATCTTTTTTGAAAATTTTACAATTTTTTGAGAAAAGGACAAGTTGCCCGTGTGCCTCACAATGCACTTATGGATATCAAGGGACAAAATTATGGAGTCATTGGCTCTCTCCCTCTCTCTCTTTCCATCTTTATGTATGCTCCAGGGATTTTAGTCGTCATAAGGTTTGTGTGACAAGTATGTTACCTACTGTGCCATCCAGTCAGCCCTTGCTGCTTTTCTTACATTCGTGTATATTCATGTAAAAGACTGGGCATCTTTGATTGGTGTAGAATTCTCATATGTAATGTATTCATACATGTTATTTAACATTTGATTTCTTTCAAAAATGAATTGGATAGATTTAATATTCGTGATTTTAACTTGTATGATTGGCATATAAATTTAGGATGTATAGCTTGATTTTGGAAAAAGAAATAATCTACAGAGTCTTTTGTTTTTCTTGTTTATGCCAGTCTGGTAAGGGTTAAGTTTCAATTCTAACAATTTTGCTATATTTACAGCATTTCTATGATTCTGAGGAAGTAGCAAATTATTTGTTTTTATTCTAATAACAAAACATATTTGTCATAAAATTATAAACATACTTGTTTTTGCTGTTTAGAGTTTCTCACAGTTACAGTAAGTATATAACACTCACCCTGTATCTACTTCCTCCTGTCTCATCTACCGAAGCTCCCCGTGTTACTCAAAGCCAGATACAAGACTAGATGATTTCCAGAGGTGATGCACTGTGAACATCTTCTCAATGTCTGGAAGAGTACCTGGCCCACACTGAGATTTTCTTAAGTTACTGAACAGAATTGGTGTATCTCTAAGTTTCAGAGCAAACCAGAATGAAATATCATGTCATCAGTGACTATCTTCTTATTGATTAAAATGATTTCTTGAAATTTGTTTTACATTTACTTATTACAGTTATTCTCAACCTTCCTAATGCTGTGACCCATTAATATAGTTCCTTAAGTTGCGACGACCGTAACCATAAAATTATTTTGTTGCTACTTTATAACTGTAATTTTGCTACTGTTATGAATCTTAATGTAAATATCTGATATGCAGGTTGTCTGATATGCAAACCCCAAAGGAGTCACAACCCATAGGTGGATGACAACTGCCATGCTCAACATGTGGCAGTCAGAGGAGTCAGTGCTCTCCTTCCACTATACAGAGATTGAACTGAAGTTGGAAGACTTGGTGCAAGCATCTTTACCTGGTGAGACATTTCATTCTCCCTTTATTAACATTTTATTAATGTTTTGTTGTCAAGCCCTAGGAAAATCTAAGGGAATTTAGGGAAATTCAAAGAAATACAGAATAACTGATGCATATAAACTCTTCTCTGCTGTGGGATGTCTTTCTGTATGCTGTGAGTATGTGTTGCTCTGATTGGTTGATAAATAAAGCTGCATTGGCCTATGGCAGGGCAAGATGGAGCCAGGTGGGAAGATCCAAGAGAGACAGGGAAAAGAGAAAAGAGATACCAGCATTGCCAGGAGAAGCAAGACGTGAAAATATTGGTAAGCCACAGCCATAGGCCATACAATTGAAAACTAATATTAAGCCTCTGAATGATTATTTTATAAGCACCTGTGGTTCCTTGGGGGACCAGGCAGGACCCGAGAAATATTCTGGCTATACTTCTCCATTTTGCTTATTCTTAAAGATCTATTGTTCCATGAATTATTCACATCACGCTAATTCAAGTTGTTTCTTTGCCTCCTAAGACATGTATCTACACTCAATATACAATATCGAATTGCATGTTATTTTATTTATTTATCTATTTATTTATCTATCTATTTATCTATCTATCTATCTATCTATCTATTTATTTATTTATTTATTTATTTATTTATTTATTTTCAAGGCAGGGTTTCTCTGTGTAACTTTGTGCCTTTCCTGGAACTCACTTGGTCGCCCAGGCTAGCCTCGAACTCACAGAGATCCACCTCCCTCTGCCTCCCAAGTGCTGGGATTAAAGGGGTGAGCCACCACCGCCCGGTGCATGTTATATTATAGATATCATTTTATATCACATATCTTAATTTTCCTTTTTCAATCAATTTCAAATGGAATTCAGCCATATTAATACATATTGATACAGTTCATGTTAATTTTGTATGATGTTGCATGACTTGAATGTATCACCTCCATTTTTTTTTCCTGGTGATAGAAACAAAGTAATAACTAAATAATTGGATTGTATGTACTTGTACATGTGTACTGGTTCCTGCAGGTTGAGATCATTTCTAAAAAGATAACTTCCAGATATATTTCAAGAGTAAAGGTTATTTTCATTTTTGACGATGTTAATGTCAGAGACTCCTTTTGCCCACAAGTCATACATCAAAAAACTCCAAAGTGATGTACACATATTTGGAATTGACCTCTTTTCAACATCTCCAAGATGTCACTGAGTTCTGGGTTTCGTTCCTTTGCAGCAACCACCTAGCTTCTCTCCTGGGCTCACTCTTTCTCCTCCAGACTGTTTTCTACACAGTGAATCTGGGGAGTCATATCCTGCACGTTCTGCTATAAATCGTACAAGAATGCCAGATTTGGACAGCATAAAAGGCAAGAGTTTTAACTTACAAGGTGTAGCAGTTCTCAGAATTTTTCTTTTTTCTTTCCCTCATTCCTTTCTGCCCTTTCTTATTCTTTCTCTGTCTATCTCTCTCTCTCTCTCCCACACTCTTCCTCTTCCTCTCCTTTCCCCCACAATGTGTGTGTGTGTGTGTGTGTGTGTGTGTGTGTGTGTGTGTGTGTGTGTGTTTCTTTTCTAACATGGATCCAGGAAACCCAGACTGGCCTCCCTCTTGCCATGCAGCTGAAGCTGATATTTCATTCCTGATTCTCCTGACTCAGCCTTGGAAGAACTGTATTTCAGATGAGCACCAGCAAGCCCAGCTACTTTACTTGTTTTCTTTCAGTTTTCATCACTGTAGACCACAGATTCCCTTTTCCTACTCCTCAATCAGTCACTTCAGGAGGAGTGCTCAGGATCATTGGATTTTAGCATGCCTGTTAATAAAGGTTTGGTTTCCCATGGGAAACTTAGCCCCAGAAGGCAGACATCTACTGTTTTCCCTATGTCTTCCCATCAGAGCAACTAAACTACAAGCTTGGTTTCTTTAGATTAGCAGATGCCTCATGAGAAAAGTCATTACACGCTCCTGTGATCTGTTTCCTCTTTGGGGTCCCCAGCCTCTTTTATTTTACAGTCTTACTGCTGCCAATCTTGTCATCTGGGCCTCTTAAAGTTTTATTTATTTATTTTTTGTGTGTGAGTGTGTTTTACTTTTTAAAAAATTATTTTTCTTAAGTCCAGGAGTCTTTGTGTCCTTGGTAACCTAACTTGCTTTTAAGGCAAGAATACTGCATAAGCATGTCTGTTAACATTAAAATCCAATTACGATATATACATACATACATATATACATACACATATATGTATATATATAAAATACATTATAGTATAATTTAGTATAGTTTCAATATTTTTCACAACCTATAAAATCTTTGATGTCCAGAAAATCAAGGCTCTTTTTTCTTCTCTTTCGTGAGGGTGTTGGGGGCAGGAAGATATTCTACTTTAACTGAGTACAATTACTGGATTGGAAGTCCTGTTTACTAAATTGCTGTCTTTTAAGCTATTATTTTGGTAATACTTAAGGCCTTAGGAGCACAAGGACTATGAAAATGCTACATTGCCATTATTGGTACTTAGTCTGAATAAACACATACTCTGTGGGGAAAATTTTTCTACTACTTGGGTGATCTGAATAGTTTTAGTCATCATGGTCCCATACTTCTGGAAACTGAACAAAGAGCAACAAGACAACCCAAAAAAATGTATTATCAACTTTGGTAAGTTTTCTTCTAGATATTATTGACTTTGAAAGATATCAAAACACAAATATAAAAACCTTCCCAAATTGTCTCACTACAATTATGTTTACAGAGACATAAGAGAAGCCCAGTTACTTTTTGCTTACCTTCCAATGTTAATGTCTAGGTGAAATGCTGGCTAGTAACTTGGTACATCTTTCTGGATTCTTCTATGTATGTTTATATGTGCCTTCTGCACCACAGAGATCATGTTACTTTTATTTTCCTTCATATTTCCTTGTTTCTCACTTTAAGGGACATACTGTGCAAGATAATTATAATTGTCAACTTGACACATTCAAGAATCACCTGAAAAAAGAATCTTAATGAGGGACTGTCTAGATCAGCTTAACCTACATGTGTGTTTGTGTGTGGGGGGGTGTTTTTATGCTAATCACTGTAAGAAGACCTAGTCCTCTGTGGGCGGCACCATGCCCTGGGCTTTGGGCTCTAGTCTGTATAATGGTGGGGAAAGCAAGCTGACTATAAGCATGCTGCAATCATTCTCATTCTGCTCTTGCCTATGGATGTTACTAGCTGCTTCAAGGTGCTGCTGCCTTGGCTTTCTGGCAGTGATGGATGGTAACTTGGAAATTGTAAGATCAAATAAATCCTTTCTTCCCTAAGCTGTTTCTGTCAGGGCGATTTACCAATAAAAAAAATCATTTAAATTCATGCATTTACTATGTGTCTTTTTTAGACATCATGGATATAACAGCAATATTTTTGTTATAGAATTAGAAGACATGTGTAGGCAAAAAGAAAAATTAACACCCACTCACTGATAGGATTACAATCTCAAAACTGCTTTACCACTTACTTACTTATTTTAAGATAAAACTGCTCTTATTTTCTTCTCAGAAATATTTACTGTGGAAAATGCAAATGCAATCTATTTTTCAACTACTAATGCACAAGCTGTATTTGTATACTTCTGTGAAGTTATAATATCCTTTTTACACTGTTATGAGTGTAATGGATATTATTATGTCGTGACTGTACTCCTCTTTACTTAAGTCCTCTATTGTTAAGATTTTGAATTTCTGTAACAACTTAGCAGTACACATTTATTGAGCTCAAGATTTACCAATGTCTCAAAAGAAAGGTGCTGGCACAGGCCTTCCTGTGTGCAGTGATCATGTTAAGACTTCTCTTTGATAAAGTCACTCCTACTGTTTTATTTCAGGAAATGGTTAAAAGTCAGAATTTAGGAGCACATTGTTCAATAGGGTAGTCAGAAGTCATCTGTGGTCAGAGGCATTTACAGTGGTGCTATACCAACTGAGAACCTGTGTAAGATTAAAATACACACTGTGCTAATGACTTAGCAGGATAAAATAGCTCGTTAATACTGTTAAATTGATTTTATGTTGAAGTTAAGACATTTTGATACATAGGCCAAGAAAATATATTAATAAAGTCCATTTAATTTGTTTCTCTTCCATGTTATAATGTAGCTTATAGAAAATTGAAGGTTATATTTGTGAATCTTGTTATATTAGTTTGGGTGCTACTAGTAGGATCTTTGTTTACATTTGTTTCATTTTCTTTTTAATAATAAAAATTTGTCTTTCAGAAATAAAAAAAAAAATGTTAACAAAAAAGAGGATTTGCTGCAGCAGCCTACAGACTCAGCTGTGGCCATTGAGACCACCATTCCAAGTTTGCAAAGAGCCCTCTTATGAGGGCATTAGTACCTTTTATGTGAGTAGAGTGGAGTGATCTTAATAGCATGCCTTAATACAACCTTATTTATTATTACGTTTCAACATATGATGTTAAGAGAGAACATTCAGAACACAGAATTTCCCTCTGGGCCCCATTTATGTTTTTCTCAACAAGAAAATAACTTCATTTCCTCCTACTACCCCTTAAACGACTCATCCCCATATCACCCTCGAATTATCTAAAAATCCTTTATGATGCTGAGATTCAAGGTTGGTTCTAAGCGAAAAAAGTTTCTATTCCAACCAATCTGCCTAGAAAGCATTGATTGGGACTCACTGGTGTTCTCACCAACCGCGCTTACCCTTCGTGTCACAGCAAGGCTAAGAACTTCCTAAATTTGGGGGTCTGGAGAGATGGCTCAGCAATCAGGGTTGTGCTGTCTTGCAGAGGAACTGAGTTGCATTCCCAGAACCTACACAAGCAGTTCACTTATAACTACTTATAACTTCAGATCCAGAGGATCCAATGCTTTCATCTGGCCTCCCTGAGTACTAAATACACACATGCACACACGCACATACCACATACACATACATACACGCGCGCACACACATACACACAGAACAAGACAGAGAGAACGAGAGAGAGAGAGAGAAAGAGAGAGAGAGAGAATTAAAAATAAAATCTTTTTTTTTTAATTTTAAAGTAATTACAAATTTTCATCTTTATTTTGTTACTCACTTCTTAAATCTTCACTACCCTTAAATAGTTCTTCTGTCAAACCTCCACAATCACATAAGTTTTATTCTCAAAAATTTTGAATTCAATCAAAGTCATCTAAGGGAATGCCCTCTTGTAGCTTCCAATAGCGTGTTCTTTATTGCTGTGTCATAGTCGCTAAAATAGTCCTCACTGCCTATATTTCTACCAACATTCTGATCATGACCATGACTAACAAGACTAAGCTGTGCTCACTACAGCTTTCTTTTTTCACCATTTGAGGTGCCAAAGCCCTTTCCTCTAAGTGCACCTACAAACTTTTAAAGGCTCTTCCCTATGTCTAAGACTTTATTACAGCCTCACTGTCAATATTCTCTTAATTTGTTTGAACAGCCATCACCCAACTCAGGAGAGCAGGCAATTATAAATGAAATAACTGGATTCCTTACTAAAGATGGGAAACCAGAGTTCAAGGTTTAAACATATTTGATGTGTAGCAGGGCTACTTCTACATAGACAGCACCAGCTTACGAGGTTCTCACGTGGAAAGGGCAAAGTAGTATAACCCAACTGCATCTGAAAGTACTAATCACTCTTAAAGGCCCTACCTCTCAATGTTATCCCACAGAAACTTGATTTTATTTCATGAATTCCAGGGGACAAGTACTCAGAGAAAGCAAAGGTTTTCAAGAAAGCAGCAGTAGATATTTTTCTAAATCAAAGAAATATTACACAGAAGTTTTAGCATGCATAACAAAGTTTTACTCTTTCTCTTGATATTAAGGTTTAAATATCTAACTAATGCATACATAAAAATTTCTTCAAAAATGTAGTATTCAGTAGATTTGTATATTCAAATATCTATATTATTCATAATACTTTAAAATTTGACTTTTTATAGAATCAACAGGGTTTCAATAACGCTAGGAGATCTGTTAATCTAAATTTTTAACACTGACTTCTTAAATGACCCTTTTAAGTTGATTACTTTCCAAGATTCGTAAGCTGTAAAAGTCAAGGTTGGACTAGGACAGTGAATACTGGGGTTATATTTGAAGGTGTACTCTAGTACAAATTCTTAAAGAAAGTCAACCGGTCATATAAATTGTAGACCCACACGAAGGCTTAGGTGGCAGTCAAGTATCCTCATCCGTAGATGCTCCTGGGGAATTTCCAAGGATTACAAAGGATTGCATTCTGAGCATGTTTTTGTACTGAGCTTATCTGCGTGGCAGAGCAAGCTCTCAGCATCAAATGAAAACTGAGCGCTGAATGAAACATATGCCATTTGTCATTCCTAACAGCAAAATGTCTTTGAAGGCAGTTTATCACTTTTAAATATGACATCTCTGACTATTTTAAGTCTTGTCATTATAAATATCAAGGAAATCGTGCATCCTTTAGGTGCCCATCACATTCTCTTACCTAATACTTATTCCACATGCATACTATCACCCCTGATGAAGAAGAACTTCTTATCCTTTTCTATGTTGTGTGTGTGCATGTACACAGAGGCATGGGTGTACACACATAAATACATATGAGGTTATGTTTCTTATGTGTGAGTGCAGGCATGTAGGTGCCATAGTGCGTGTGTGAACAAACTTGGAACTGATTCTCATTTTCCATCGTCTTTGAGCCAGGGTCTCTTGTTTGCTACAACATTTGTTGGGGATTCTACTCAGTTCGCACTCCAGGAACACTAATGTTACAGAAACATGTTGCCTTGCCTGGCATTTGGGTTGACTCTGGAGATTCAAACTCAGGTCTTCACACTTGAGTAGCAAGTGCTATATTCACTAAGTCATCCTACCAGGCCCTAAAGAAGTAACTCTGATACAGGAAACTATGGACTCTCATACTACATACTCAGCCCAATTCCATTGGACCCAGTTTATATATGACTCCAAGGCAACTAATAATGAACTGAACAGTGATATCATTCTAAAATATGAACTGTCCCTATTAACCCCAATCTTCTATGTCTATAATGAATTTTACATACAATGAAATAATTGACAGCATACTAGGCAGGTAACAAATCCTTTGGCATCATTGGATTTAGTTGACTTTTGAATATATTTAATCAAACATACCTTCAAAAATTATTGCTATGCTTAAATGATTATTATATACAATGTAAAGTTATTTCATAAGTCTTAATAGCTCTGTTATCAAGATGCATATATTATTAAAGAAATGAAATCAGTGTTTTCAGGAATATAGTCTTGCTTTCCAGCCTATGTTGACCTCAGTCATAAGATTCACCTGCCACCTTCTCTTGAGTGCTGGGATTAATGCACTAACATGCCCAGTTTTACATGAAGCTTTTCTGAATATCTAGCAATTGTTTTTGACTGAAGGGGTGATGGGTTTGAGCCATGCTTACTGACATAAATAGGAGCATCCTTTACACACTCCTGTTTTAAGACCATCCCAGGAATAAGGGGTGATATAAATCTCCAGCTTTGACAACAATCTTCATCTCACAAAGAGTTGGCCTTAGGGATGATGCTGTGGTGAATATTCAGAGCTGAACCAGTTTAGGTGCACTGTTGAGAATGGTATTTTCCAGCCTACATGTTCAGAAAGTATTTTATGCCTTCCTTATAAGAAAGGTGTTTTTTGTTGTTGGCACCAAAAATGCCAGGGGAGACTAGGAGTTATTTCAGAAGATCATGGATGAATCAATAATATTATTAAAGGTTGACCTCTCACTTCACCTCTGGGCTAGGGAAGATTTGTCAACATCTTGTTTCGGTGCTCACTATCTTAACAAAAATAAATGTGGCCAAAATTAAAAGATTGACAATACCATAGCATAAAAATCAGAAGCAAACTGACTCTCTTTATTTTTTCCAATAATATAAACAGACAGGAAAAAAAAGGTAAATAAATTCACTCTTAAGGCTATTGTTAGAGAAACTTTAGATAACTGGACTCAGTAAGAAATTGGAGAGTCAAGACATTAGCATACTAGGATTTACAAAAAATCCTCCAGCTCTGCAAAACTTCGTAGCTATGGACTGCTGTACAACAGCTTTATAGTGCCTGTATGCTCTGATTATAGTCTGATTAAAAAAATCAGACATGTAAGTCAAATATCTGCTTAATAAATAGTGATCTGTCCCTCAAAAAATCTGATTCATCAGTTAGATCCCATCTTGCTAATGCTGCCAGAGAGAGCTAGCACTAATATACTTGGGTTCCACTTTCAAATTGATGCCGTCACTACACAGTCTATGAGGGAGGAAGAATACTTCTAGGATGACTCCAATGCAAGGTACTCATACGAGTATCAAGACACACCTACCTAATGAAATAATGTAGCTTACATTTAAAATGCTTGTTTAATTAAGAAACAAAAGGCAAGAATTAAATAGTTATACCTCCAGAAGGTAGTAGAAGGAGGAGAGGGGACAATAGTCTTAAAGAGGCTCTTTTTCCTAAACAGCCCTGTCTTCCAAATTTGCAATCACATTTGGGAATCCAGTCCAACCTAAATGTAGCTTTCTGAAAAGTAGTTGTTTGGGGTTTACTGTGAGTTCTAGACTGACTGCGAAGGCGTTAAAATACCTTGTTCCAGCACTTTGATTATCTAAGTCAAACCACCTGGGAAAACCAAAGGTGCAAAAATAACACTTTGTTTATTAAAAGCAGAAGGCAAAATTCCACTGGGATAAACATTCTTCTTGTATTACAAAGATATAAGATACTCATCCTCAAGGACAGAAAGTTGAAGTGATGAGAATTCTGTATGGAATTTATTAACATAGCTCTTCTTATATATGACCCCAAAGGTCCTAAGCCCATTATTTTCAAACACTGAAAAGCACCAATAGAAAAAATTTGTCACACTTAATTTTGTTGCTTCTTTATAATAACCATTTATTTAGGTCTTCATTTTTTTTTTCATGAGGGCTCCCAGTTCATTTAAGCTCATGTTAATGTTCTTTTCTTGTTTTCCAAAGTCAGTTGGGATGTGGCAGAGACCATAAGATAATGATGATGCTATTTGGGGGTTAAGGGCTACAATGGTAATAGAGAGATATGTTCTCACTAGGTGTTGTATATTATCTAGTTAACATTAATATAAATCTGTGCTTGCATAGATCCAGAGGTCTTTTCTTTTTCACTTTCAGAGAACATCCACATAGGTATATTTACCTCCTGATTACTGAAAACAAGAAGAAAGAGACATGCACTTCTAAGGATAAAGAAGTGCTGGATTGTGTTATGAAATTGTTTCCATACCCTGTTAACATGGCAGCTGTGGGGTAGGCGTAACTATTTACTTTTCTAATGGTACTTATGAAAACACCATAACTCTTTGATAGTGGAAAGTAAGACTGACTGTTAACCAGAGCCCTTCTCCACAGTGTCTTCTAAAGAAGCAAACTTTCAACTCTTAGACTAAAGGTTTAGTGTGTTGGCTCCTTCCCTGTCCATGAATGTTCAGTAAACATGCATTATGAAGAATAACAAAATCCATATACAAAATAATTTCTTGATCAGAGAATTTATATAATACTTGGCATTTATTTGTTGTCAAGCACAAATTGCTGTAGTTCTTAGAGGGTAGGAATTTTTTGGAATGTACATTTGGAACTGATTCTCTTAGCCAAGCACATTAAAGTTCTTTATGTTTATTATTTTTTTTGACCTGATAAAATTACTTAATGTCACATTAGGGGCATCCCAGTCCATGTTCACATGCACACAAAGCTGGGGTCATTCACTAGCATGATCCACCATCTCAGTTGGTACAGGTGAAAAGCATGAAGATTTTCACCCCAAGCAACAAAACTCTTCCATTAAGTAATTGCACATTCTTCTCCTTTTTTTGATGATGATTTTGTCTTATTATTACATCCTGTCAGATTAGTAATTAGCATGCAGCCTCCATCGAACATAAATGCATAGCTTCTAATTCTGTAGAAAACAACATGAGGCCTGTAATAAATTTGGGCAAAAAAGAAAAGGGATAATATAACAAACAGTAATGGCTGCAGGAGCTGCATCTATTGTACAATACTTTCTTTAAAGGATTAAATTGTAACCAGTCCCAGGGAAGTAAGCTGAAATTCTGAACAGGTGGCTATGGGTGACTTCTGCTATAATTTTCTTCATTTATATTCAAATAATAATTGAGTTAGCAGCCTCAGTTATGCTATGAAGGAGGTAAATGGATGAGAAATAACTTTGAATGTATTTTTGAAGTAGAATAATGAAGGATTCCCCACAGGTTGTCTTTGAGGGGAATGGAAGTCACCAAAGAGCTGATAACTCAGTGTGAAAGGTACCAAGGAGCCTTGGTTTGAGATTCTGAGTGAGATTCTGTCCATATTAAATGGGACTACAAGAAGGAATGACTAGCATATTCATCTTTGGGGATATATTTATTGGGTTTGAGTTTATTTTTCAAAAGAAAAATACTCAATGTGCAATAACCAAAGTCAAATAATCCTGCATCATTATCATGCTAAGGGTACTGATTGAATTAGTTGGACTACTATTTTTATTTATAGAGCTGAGTGCAAAATAAAAGTCTAAAGAGCTTCTTCAAAATTGTTTCATAATTCTGATAGCAAGCACTCTAATTAAGTATGAGGACATTGTAGTAAAAGGAGGAGGCCCTTGGGAGTTATTGGCTGATCCAATAAGAAGTCCTGTGACTATGAATGTGGCCTTGGTCCTCAAGGCAGTCCAAGAGCTGTCTGAGGCTGATTAAGCCAGTAGGAAGCAGGAAAAGAAGTCTGAGACATACTGGAAGGTATCTTGATTCTAACTCCGACTCTATGCTCATGGTAAGTGTAACCTCGAGCAGATGACTCATCTTCAGGCCTCCGTCTCTTTATACCTACATCAGGGATTGAAATGCAAGAAAACACCTTGATTTATGTAACCTTACAGCATGAAAGCAGGGGATGCTATGCTCACTTCAGGACCAGAACTCATTGAGTAGGAATAAACCCAAAAAGAATTTACATGGCAGTACAAGGTTGTTGAGACAATACCAGAAGGGAAGTGTGCTTTGAGCATTAGACCTATTTCTCATCACAAATGTTAGTGCTGTTGCCCATTACAATTAGCAATAACCACAATTATAGCTAGAATTACAACCTGAGAGTGACCATCAATACACAGTAAATGCCCCCACTACCTCAATATTAATAAAACATCAATTATAACACAGGCCGTAAGTGGATTATGAGCCTTTACATGAAGAGAAAATAATTAAAGCATATCACATTATGTATATAAATGCCTTTTAAGATGCAGCCTTATTTTCAATGTATTAACAACTTTTATATGTGTGTTAGTTCTGAATATATATATTAAAACACTTCAGGGGACTTTTGATTCTATTAAAGTCATTGTGCTCATTATTTTTTTTTACTTATAGAGAAATACATGTTTACATTTACATTCCTCAAGTTTTTTGAAGTTTAATCATTCCGTCTTTCATTACATGAATATGTATTTCATAGTTTTTATAGATAAAGCACTGTTAGTCATTTGAGATTTCAAAAATAAGAATAAATCACTAAGAAGAGCAAGACATGTCTAACCACAGATCATTCCCATCCCATGAAATAATTAAGTAAAAAAATCCCTATCCCCATTGAGTTTCCAATATGCTGGGAAAGTTTTGATAAAAGAAATGAATACATAAAATATAAAGTATTTGATTACAATAAACAATATGACCAAATGTTTTTTAGAGGAAGAGAAAGTTAGAATTCAGAAAATTGTTATTTTAAAGTAACAGGTGATCAAAAGTTATTGATTTAGATTTTACACCTTGATATTTTACTAGGAAGCACAATTCAGTTGTGTTATGACCTGATTGAATGTGGGCATGACTTTTTGTTTATTTGGCGATTCATGTCTACTCTGAATTTCTCATTGCACTGGGCTTTTTGAGTGTATAAGAACAATAACAAATCATAGTTTCACATTACACAATGTAGACTGATCTGGGTTGGGAATTGAGAACAATGGATATGAAGACATTGGAAAATATATTTCTTTATGGGTTACACAGTAGGATTCAGACATGGGCGTAAACTGTACTTGGGAAGACAAGCAGGATTCAAAGGACTCTGTCTTCTTAATGGCAGAAACAGACTTCCTCTGCTTACCTGTGTGTCTGACTCACCTAATAAATACTGAGGCCTCCCAGGATTGCTTATCTTTGATTGCCAACACCCCATCTGGGACATAGGGACATATAAGATAATCAACAAAGAATTATAGGATGAAGGTATGAATCTTTCCTCCTATCCACTGTTCATGGAGTGGAGAGAGAGCCTCTATAGGGTAGCAGTTATTACTTTTAAGCATATTATAATTACTTCTGAAAAACTTGTCATATATATAAGAATCTGTTCATGTACTGACAATCTGTGTCTACATTCGCCCAGATTACTAGGGATATTTTACAAATTCTTCTTTAATAAAAGGAGCTTTTTCTATAAGGTTTTACTGGAGACTTTATTGTTTTCTGTTGAAATATGGTCCAATGACTCTATCATAGAGGGATAGTCCTATAATTTCACCTAGGAGGAAAATAGTTTCTGGGAGGAACATGCAGTGGTTCAGTTTAGTGCAGATTGTATAAGGGGCAGCACAGAGTAATGGCTCTAACACCCACATCTCTAAGTTGCAGTTCAGAACAAACTTAATTTTGTTTTAATAGTTTGTTATCAGAACTGTCTTCAGTTCTCTATGTTGAACTCCCATATTTGGTTACTATGATCTAATTATTTGCTTCAAAGCTGGCAGTGTTGAGTCATGTATGAATTACGTTGTTGTTGTTGTTTTGTAACACAACTTTAAGTACTGATTAAAATTCAGCCAAACTAAGAAGATATGCTAGCCAATGTAGTTGGTATTTTCATAGCTGTGTATTCTTCTAAAAATCTCCAGGTAGTAGAAAAATACTGTTTTAGTGAGAGGGGTATTATTGACTTTTGCTGAAATGGTAAGTCATACCTTTTAGTAGATGAAGAGCATAACCTTGGAATTATGTAAATTAGTCATGGCTATTAATATTCCCTTCAACAGCTTTTTAGTCTTACTTGATAAAATACATATTTTATAGTGATAGCTTATTCATTAGTATTATTTGCATGATTAAATAGTAAATTAGGATGGATAGTGCAGGTGTCATTCTCTAAAGCAAAGCAAGGTAACCATTCAACAAAGAGAGTTTTCTAAACTAATAACTGTTGGATTTACTATTCTCTGCATTTAAATGGTGAATGTGTGCTGTTAGTCTAGGGTAGATGCCCATGCAATCCATTCCTATTCCTGTCTACCTACCTTGTCTAGGTCATTTCTGTTCGCTGCATGCCACAGCTTAGATCTTCACTGTCTTTTGTAATCCATGTGGTCAAGGCGTGGTTTCTAGCATGGTGCTGTTGAAAACTGGCAAAATCTTCAATAAACTGAGCCTAGTAGGAGGTCCTCAAGTCTCTACACATAAGATCTTGAAGGTAAGTGTGGATGGTGGGACCCTGTCTCTTCCTTTTCTTCTTGAGTATGTATGAGTTGAACATACTCCTGCCATATCAGGCTGTCTTACTGCAGGTCTGAAAGCAATCAGGCCCATCAATCACAACTGAAAATTCCTAAACTATGAAACAAAAGCCAGCTTTTTCCTTCTTTATAAGTTTATTGCATATGTTATTTGTTCTAGTAATAGAAAGCTTGCTAACAGTCTGATTCTTATATTACTAATGATAAGGTGTCTTGTGTGCTTGAGTCATCTACACATACCAATATCTTTCAGTATTAAGGAAGACACAGAATTCTTTAGTGACATTGTTTTCAAAAGCTAATTGAGTATACGAAAGGAAAGAATCTATTTCAGGGTTATTTCTGGCCTATTTTAGCAGTTAAAATTTTGCAATTATTTAATACAGTCTTTATCTCAGGTCCCAGGGAGGGAAACATACTCAAAAGGGGGTGTGTTTTGACCAGAAGTCATTTCTAATTTTGAAAAAGAATATTACACACACACACACACACACACACACACACACACACACACACACACCCCTATGAAAAATGTTTGCATTTGTCGGTGTAGAAGGTATGTGTTCATGCTTTCCTTGAGGAGTTGTATGGTGCTGTAACAGTAGCACAAATATGGTGGGCACATCTTAGCATGCCAGTCACCAGACTGTAAACCATTTGCTCATCATCTTTAGTAACAGAGCTGATGACTGATAATGTGGGACTCAAACATAGGTAGTTTCATCCTGAATAAAAGTGCACCAGTGTCTAATTTTGTGATTAACACACCAACTCATATTCTTTTAAATAGTTAAAATAAGCTCCACCTGATGAAGCATTTCCATTCGTCATCCTGAAACACAGATACAGCACCTGTTCACTAGCAATATGCAGCATAGATGCAGCTTATAAAACAAATATGTGTTCTGCTGCAGGATGTATACTGACCATTTTAGAGTCAGCAAGCCAATACAACCACCAAGGACATAAATACACTATGTGACAGCATAATTAATCTGCTATTACACAATCAATGTGGAATAGTAATGTTTCTTGGGAAATGGAACATAGTAGAATAAGCCCGAATTGTCCCTGAGCACAGATGTTGAGCCTTCATTCGATGAATCCTCCCTAGAGGGACTGTAATAAATACATGGAGCCTCTCAAGGACAGCGAGGATTGTAAATTGTAGGCTATAAAAGTAATAATATAAATATTGTGCCAACATTTATAATTTATTTGTTGGACTCATAAGTGAGAAATAGGGGTTAGCTGGCAGGTCTAATTTGAACTAGTGTTGGCAAATCCATGCTGCATACTAAATCATGGCTTTCTGTATTTCATTTAGCTCCATAAGACATAATAAAGCTTAAACAAAGAATCGCCTTTGAGCAGATAGAGTTATGGACCCAGACTTCTGTAACGTGGTATTACAAACTTATTGGTTTTTGTTTATGATTCACACTATTCCTTAATTTGCAATGGGCAAATTGAAGCACTTGGAACACTGGAGGAAATCATGAAATCAAAAGACATTTTATCATTTGCAGATAACACAGTCTGTTTGTTTTCCTGAAGCTTATTGGGAAACTACAGTCATCAAGTGAAGAAAGTCACCTGTGTTACTCAGATTTCCATTAAAATAACAAATACCTGAGACAAATCAACTTAGAAGGATAAATGGATCACTTTGACTGACAATATTAGAAGCTGGGGCTGTCATTGTGTGGCCTCTTTATTTTAGCTTATGGTGAACCAGCACATCATGGATAAGACATACCACAGAACAGAAAGGATTCATCTCATGGCTAGGAGAAAGCAAGAACTTGTTAGTGTTCTATGTATTATACAGTTCCTGGAAGATGGCAAGTTTTTTGTAACATTTTGAATAAAACAATGTAATTCTACTGCATTCTGCTTGCTTTCCTAAATTTTGTGTAGTTTAAGAACTTATAAACCCTGATGATATTGTGAATAAATCATAAAAAGACAAGGATGTACATCTACCTGACAATATCATACAAGGAAGTATTTGCCTACTATCCTGTCTGAAATACAAGCCTTTGCAAAATGTAATATAGCAACAAAAGAATAAAGTGGTAATGTTATGACATGTATTTGGAGAGCTGTAAGATTTGATGTGTGTGTGTGTGTGTGTGTGTGTGTGTGTGTGTGAGAGAGAGAGAGAGAGAGAGAGAGAGAGAGAGAGAGAGAGAGAGAGAGAGAGAGAGAGAGAATGTGTGTGTGTAACAATAATGGTCAAAAAAAGAGGCCATCAAATTGAGAAGGGGTTGGGTGTAGGCATGGAAGGGATTGCAGGAGAGTACTTGGGAGAAACTAGAGGGAGAAAAGTGAAGTGGGAAAGTAATGTAATTCTATTTTCATTCAAATCATACTTTAAATAAGATTTGCTGTGTGGCTCAAAGCAAATATAATGTGTTGACCAGAGAAGAGATGGATACAACTGAAGCAATAATAAATAAAAATAAATGATCACTGTAAAGCAATAAAAGCCTTCTGAAATATGATCCTTGAAATGTTAGTTCTAAATTAGGGTGTTTTTTTTATTTACCTAGCATATGCAGACCCCAGATTTGTCCCCAGAAAAGAAAAAAAAATTCAGTTTCAGAAAGACGTTCAGTAAGTTTGCATTATATAGATGGCCAAAAGAAAAGATTCTCCCCCTTTGTGCTGTAAATAACCAACTCTGTAGTGTTGTAGTCCAAAGTGGCTTAGTTCGTTATCTATCATTTAGAAAATACATTTATGACTTCTAAATTCTAGAGATAAAGCTCACACCAGGCAACCTGGCCACTTTGTTTGATAACCTAATGAAAGACATTTAAAGAACGCCACTCTAGAAGAGACAGATGAGAGTGAGTGTAAATGTTGGACAGAAAAGCAGAGACCCACACGGTAACAGTATCACTAGCCCACTATTTGAGTGGAAACACCTCAGGAAACCTTAGGGACTCACTGGAAATTAAACAAATGATGCCATCTGTATATTGGGGAGATAGAGCTACATGTTCGTCATGTCTAGCTTGAAGATATTCCTTGATTTCTCTTACTATGTTGCCAATATGAATGCCTGAAACTTGGCATGTTTCACAACTATCTTAGTTATTTTTCGGTTGTGATAAATCACTCTGACCAAGAGCAACTTAATGGGGCGGGTGTTTAGTATTATTATCATGCTATTTACTTACACTTCCAGGTTATAATCATCATTGAAAGAAATCAGGGCAGGCACTCAAACCTGGAGGCAGGAACCATGGCTGAACATTGCTGCTAGCTCATTCTCTGGCACACTCTGGGTTTGCTTGTTTTTTTTTTTTTTTTTTTATAGCCCAGGACAACATTCCTAGGAATCATAGCACTTACAGTGGATTGGGGCCTCCCACATTGATAATGACCCACAGAGATGTCCATGGGTCTATGTGACCTTGGTAAATCCTCAACCAGTGCTCCTTTTTCATGGATTATATTAAGTTGATAAATATAATTTTATCAGGATATTCTTATACTATCACAGTAGAATAAAGTAAGTTTGCTAAATGGCCAAATCTTACAGACTTTATATATCAGATGTCTTTCAATAACATCAGCTTTCTATTTGGGAAAAATAAATGTACTAAAGTATTCCTATAATATATATTATCCTACTCAAAATCATACTATAAAATCAGCCTTATAAATACAGTACGTTCCTCTTCCATATATTTTGACATAAAAACAAATCCTTAAGTATTTGATACTTAAATACATACAAATACACACATACACACACAATTTGTGAAAGTCTTCTGTTCACAAATGACTGTAATTTCAACTTTAGAACATATATTTTGTGAATATTTGTTTCCAGATCCGTACAGCCTCTGAGCAAATAAACTTGCTAGCAAATTAATAAAAGAATTTTAGAGAAGGTTACAAAAGTTTAAACATCCATTTGTCTGTGTTTATCCAACTCTGCAATCTCTCTTGTGGATATATTAGATTTGTTTGCATTTTTTAAATCTCATTACAAGTTTTTGAAAACAGGAAATTGCTTCTGCTATGAGAGATCAATGTGCTCTTGACTCCAGCATTCAACAATGGCTTATCTATGCCAAGAGACAATGGAGATGGGGGGGGGGTAGGAGAATGATTTTGGTTCTCTAACAGGCTTTGCACAAAGGAAAGTTACTCAGCAGTAAAGAGCAAAGTAATTATGCATTTTAAAAGTTAATGGTGCTTATCCAGTTCCCCAAAGAGGCATAACCCTCAGGTTCACGCCTACTTTGATTGAAGAAGGGAGAGGATTAACGAGGTCTCACAATATCAAAATTAATGTTTTTAACTTAGTGAAAAGTTATACTATACCTTGTAGTCCGAAATACTGAAAGAAATAAAACCAAAGCCTCTTAAAAAATTGGCCTAAAATATAAACTAAACCTGGTGAAACTGGAAATAGTTCCAGAAATTGAAGCCAAGAATACACCATTTTATGTCATCTCAGTGAGGAGCAGCATGCCACAAAATGGATAAAGTCTTACTTTTCACTGAGCACCATTATAACACAGATCCATGGTGTGAACAAAGTACATGAGGTCACTTCTGTCCCTATCATGTTGTCTAGGTTAGTATCTGTATTTCACCTTTTCCTCCCTTTGGACAATTTTATAAATTTCCAGGATTCAATGCTAAAAGTCAAAGTTCTCTTTAAGACTGCCTACCACATTCTTCCTAAGAATCCCACATGCAGTCTGAATGATGTATGTTTAAATTCTAACAAAGCATGTGCCTGCCTTCCAATAAGGATTATGTTGTATTTTTAGCTTGATGATCATCACAGCTTTTCATAAAGCAAATTATATTGAAATCCCTTATCTAATATG